>NC_138881.1:105219844-105819844 GCF_965194805.1 Balaenoptera borealis
CTGAAAGTGAGGGGATGGAAAAAGGTATTCCATGCAAAT
Source organism: Balaenoptera borealis (assembly GCF_965194805.1). Lineage (NCBI taxonomy): Eukaryota > Metazoa > Chordata > Mammalia > Artiodactyla > Balaenopteridae > Balaenoptera > Balaenoptera borealis. Next base: position 105,219,884 of record NC_138881.1, read on the forward strand.
GGAAACAAAAAGCTGAGGTAGCAATGCTTATGTCAGACAAAATAGACTTTAAAACAAAGACTGTAGCAAGAGACAAAGAAGGACATTATATTATGATTAAAGGATCAATCCATGAAGAAGAGGTAACAATTGTAAATATATATGCACCTATATACATAAAGCAAATATTTACAGACATAAAGGGATAAATTGATAGTAACGCAATAATAGTGGGGGACTTTAACACCCCACATACATCAATGGAGAGGTCATCCAGACAGAAAATCAATAAGGAAACACTGGCCTTAAACAACATGTTGGATAAGGTGGACTTAATAGATCTATATAAAACCTTCCACCCAAAAGCAGCAGAATGCACATTCTTTTCAGGTACATATGGAACTTGTTTAGGATAGATCACAAGCTAGGCCAGAAAACAAGTCTCAGTAAATTTTAAAAGACTGAAATCATATCAGGCATATTTTCTGACCAAAACTCTAGGAGACTAAAAATAAACCACAAGAGAAAAACTGCCAAAATCACAAACACATGAAGGCTAAACAATATGCTACTAAACAACCAATAGGTCACTAAAGAGATCAAAAAGGAAAGAAAGAAATACCTGGGGAGAAATGAAAATGAAAACACAATGATCCAAAATCTATGGGATGCAATAAAAGCAATTCTAAGAGGGAAGTGTGTTACAGTAGAAGCCTACCTCAGGAAATAAGAAAAATCTCAAATAAACAACCTACCCTTACACCTACAGGAACTAGAGAAAGAACAAACAAAACACAAAGTTAGTAGAAGAAAAGTAATAATAAAGATGAAAGCATAAATAAAGGAAAAGAGAAAAAGTAGAAAAGAAATCAATGAAACTGAGATAGTTTTTTGAAACTCTAAAGAATATTGATAAACCTTTAGCCAGACTCATCAAGAAAAAAAGAGGGCCGAAATAAGTAAAATCAGAAATGAAGAAGAAGTTTCAACTGACACCACAGAAATACAAAGGATCATAAGAGATTACTATGAACAGTTCTATGCCAATAAAATGGACCACCTAGGAGAAATGGAAAAATTCTTAGAAGTCTACGTTCTCCCAAGACTGAACCAGGAAGAAATAGAAAATAAGAACAGACCAATTACCAGTAATGAAGTTAAATTGGTAATTAAACTCCCAACTAAGAAAAGTCCAGGAACAGGTGGCTTCACAGGTGAATTCTACAAAAAATTTAAAGAAGAGTTAACCCCTATTCTTCTTAAACCATTCCAAAAAATTGCAGAGAAAGGAACACTTCAGAACTCATTCTATGAGGCCAGCATCACCCTGATACCAAAACCAGACAAAGATATCACAATAAAAGAAAATTACAGGGCAATATCACTGGTAAACATAGATGCAAAAATCCTTAGCAAAATATTAGCAAACTGAATTCAACAGTACTTTAAAAGGAATATACACCATGATCAAGTGGGATTTATCCCAGGGATGCAAAGATGATTCAGTATTCACAAATGAATCAATGTGATATACCACTACTGATTTGAAAAATAAAAATTGTATGATCATTTCAATAGATGCAGAAAAAGCTTTTAACAAAATTCAACAACTATTTGTGATAAAAACTTTTAACAAAGTGGGTATAGAGGGAACATCCCTCCACTTAATAAAGGCCATATGTGACAATCCCACAGGTAACATAATATTCAACAGTGAAAAGTTGAAAACATTTCCTTTAAGATCAGGCAAAAGACAAGGATGCCCATTCTCGTCACTTTTATTTCAACATAGTATTGGAAATTCTAGCCACAGTAGTCAGAGAGGAAAAAAGAAATAAAAGGAATCCAACTGGAAAGGAAGAGGGTATTATGCTAGGCGAAATGAGTCAGACAGAGAAAGACAAATACTGTACGATTTCACTTATATGTGGAATCTAAAAAGCAAAACAAATGGAGAAACATAGCTAAACAGAAACAGTAATAGATACCGAGAACAAACAGGTGGTTACCAGAGGGGAGATGTGTGGGGAGAGGAAAGAAGTAGGTAAGGGAGATTAAGAGGTACAAACTTTCAATTAAAAAATAAATGAGTCACGTATGAAATTTACAGTGTGGGGAATATTGTCAATAATTATGTAATATCTTTGTATGGTGACAGGTGGTAATGAGATTTATCACGGTAATTATGTAATTTCTTTTTATGTGACAGATGGTAACTAGATTTATCATGGTGATCATTTTGAAATGTATAGAAATATCAAATCATTATGTTGTGTACCAGGAACTAAATAGTGTTGTAGGTCAATTATATTGCAACAGTAAACAAATAAACTCATAGAAAAGCACATCAGATTTGTGGTTACCAGTGGTGGGGATTGGGGGGAGGGGAATTGCATGAAGGTGGTCAAAAGGTACAAACTTCCAGTTATAAGATAAATAAGTACTAGGGATATAATGTACAACATAATAAATATAACTAACACTGCTGTATGTAATATGTGAAAGTTAAGAGAGTAAACACTAAGAGTTCTCATCACAAGGAAAAAATTTTTTCTATTTCTTTATTTTTGTGTCTATGTGATATGATGGATGTTCGCTAAAGTTACTATGGTAATCATTTCATGATGTATGTAAGTCAAATCTTTATGTTGTACACCTTAAACTTATATCATGCTGTATGTCAATTATATCTCAATACAACTGGAAGAAAAAAAGAAAAAAATAGAAAAAATAAAAGAGGGACATTAAAAAGGACATAATGAAACATGAAAAATTAATAAAAAATTTTAAAGATTTTATTGTGAATAATGAAAATACAAAAATATTTAAATACATTTAAATTGCGTGTAGATTCATGGTTATAGTTGTATTTGGGTGTATTTTAGAGAAAGTGATGATATTCAATACTTCCTTTCTCAAAGTCAATCATTTAAGGATTCAGGATTTAAGTTTCTTAAGATATAAAAAGTTGTATGTCTTTAGATTTCCCTCGTAGTAGTGATAAAATGAACAGACAAGGGATGCTGCTATTTCTTATCAATATATGCAACATATATAAGAGGTAGTACATATCTGAACTGCATTTAAATATTCCATCACATGCCTGGTCCTTAAATTTCACCAAATCATCTAAGCCAGATTCTGTGCCAAATACCAAAGTCCTGTCTGAATCATGTTCTCCACTATCAAATTGGAAAAAAAAAAAAAAAAATTGCGTTATTTTCAAGAAACTTGCCATCAAGAATCACGTTACCGTTCTTTTGGGGGGAAGAGGAGGAGCTTGATTCTTCTCTTGCCTCCAACTTCTAATATTGCGTGATAAATTTGGTAAAGAAGGCATTAGAGAACAAGCTGTTGTATGTAAATTAGCATAAGAATCGATAATTAATCCTCTTGAAGACTGTTGTGAATTACTAGCCACCTCTTTTACATTTGTCATTGCTTGGTAAACTTTTGGTTTTGATGGGTGGGAGGGATGACTGTGCTCACCGAAGGATTTATAAACTGATATATTATCATTTTCTAGTATAGTATGCGGTCTGGCTTTATACTCTCTTATTTCACACTTCCAGTAAGTTTTCTTACCACCGTATTTTCAATTGAGTCAATATACATAGTTGTTATTCACTAGTTTAATACCACCGTGTCCACTTATCACTGTATAGCCCATCATGAGACCTAAGATTTATAGAATATAAAAATGGGAGTACTGCGTCAATGGAGGAATGAAATCAAACTGTCAACCAGTTATTTTATCTTTTAGGGCCAAATTGCCTTATAGCCAATTAATTGTGCGGAGAAACTGCTTGTGACAAAAATTCTTATGGCGAAAATACCTAGAACCAGCTGGGAAGCAGACTTTTCTGAAGTTTCTTTTTTTTCGAATTTTGGCACATGTGATGTTGTGATATAATAAGAAATATAGATTTGATCTTTGTTTCCAGTTCCTGGTATGAGCTTGTAAAAACCCTTGGAATTTTCTGAGTGATAGAGGCATCAGAAGCATCTTTAGTTATACATAACAAGCCCCTTTCAAACTTATCTGAGTTTATGCTAAAGAGATGACTGGTAGCTGGAAGCCCATAGATAGCTTCAGAATGGAGGCTGGTTGCCATAGGAACCAACCCGGGGACTAGAGGTTTAGAACTTTCAGCCCCCTATCCTGTGCCCACTTCCACCCCCACCTCCAGGGAAGGAAGAGGGGCTGTGGCTTGAGTTAATTGACAATGATCAATGACTTAGTCAATCATGCTTATGTAATGGAACCTTCATTAAAACCCTAAATGAAGGGGTTTGGAGAACTTCCAGGTTCACGAATGCATCCATGTGCCAGCAGGGTGGCATACCCCAAATCCATGGGAAGACTCCTGTGTTTAAGATCCTTCTGGACCTTGCCGTTTGTACCTCTTCATCTGACTATTCATTTGTATTCTTTATAATAAACCAGTAATAGTAGGTAAAGTGTTTACCTAAATTCTGTGAACCATTATAGCAAATGATCAAAGCTGAGGAAGGGGTTGTGGGAAACCCTGATTTGTAGCCAAATCATACAAAAGTGTGGGTAACCTGGAGACCCACTGCTTGCAATTGGTATCTAACGTGGTGGGCATTCTTGTGGGACTGAGCCCTTAACCTGTGGGATCTGATGCTATCTCCGGGAAGAGAGTGTCAGAATTGAATTAAATTGTAGGACACTCAGTGTCTGCTTGGTGTGCAAAACCCACACAATTTGACATCAGAAGTGTTGTGAGAAGAGAAACAGTTTTCCTATAGTACATGTAAAGTTTCACATAATTAAAATGACAAAATTAAATCAAATAATATATCAATAAAAGCAAAAACCCTATTCCAAGTAAGGTCATATTCACCAGTACTAGTGGTTAAGAACTCAAAATATCTTTTGGGGGGGACACAATTCAACCCACAACAAAGACAAATGAGGTTTTTGTTGTTATTGTCATTATGTTAAAAGTATCATTATGACCTCATTTTATGTAACTTGTTATGGTTCATTGCTTTGCAGTTATTATCAATAATGACATTCAAATTGGCCCATCTTTGGTCAGTGAGAGTCTTTCAGATTGGCTCCTCTATCCTGTTGACATTACCTCAGTAGTTTATCATACCATCTTACTACCACTAAAAGTGGAACAACCACCCACATGTGCTTCCTGGGGTGATGCAATAAGTATGGTACCACCTATGAAGTATTCTTGCCAACAAACTGAAACTAAATCTAGTCAGTCTAACTTACAGAAAAAAATATGAGAGATAAAAACTTTAAAGTACACATTTGTACTCAACCAAATCCAGACTGTTGAAACTCTACAAGACAAAATGATTCTGTTTCTTTAACAGTAGATGTCATGGAAAAGAAATTTTGGAGGGGAATGAAACAAGAAGAGACATACCAACCAAATTCAAAACCTTGTTTAGATTCTTTTTTTGAAAAAGTAACTAAAATTTTTTGAGACAATTAAGGAAATGTGAATATGACCTGCTATTGGATGATGCTGAGAAATTATGATTCATTTTCTTAGATGTTATAACGGTATTATAGGTTGTTTTTTTAAATATGCTATCTCTTGACAATAAATACTGAAGTATTTAGGAGTGAAGTGATAAGTCAAGGATTGCTTTAAAATGTACCAAGAAAAAACAAGGAAGCAAGCAAGCAAACAAAACAAACACACAAATAAACACATAAATAAAGAAATAAATAGTAAAAGTTGAAGGATTTTGATAAAACAATATTGGGAAAATGTTGATAATTGTCAAAGCAGGAAGTGTGCATGAGGTTTCATTTTAAAATTTTCTTTATTTTTGTCTGTTTGAAGATACCCATAATAAAAACATTCTTTTAAATGTCTTATAATAAAAGTCAGCAATACATTTGCTACCCATAGGGTGCTAATGCCAGATACCAAACATTCCAGCTATTTAAGACTAAGACTAAATTAGAATTGACATATAACATTGTATTAGTTTTAGGTGTACAACATAATGATTTGATATATGTGTATATTACAAAATAATTACCACAAGAAGTTTAGTTAATATCCATCACTACAGATAATTACAGTTTTTTTTTCTCGCGATGAGAAGTTTTAACATCTACTCTTAGCAACTTTCAAATATATAATACAGTACCATTAACTATAGTCACCATGTGGTACATTACATTCCTAGGACTTATTTGTCTTATAACTGGAAGTTTGTACCTTCTGACCACCTTGACCCGTTTTACCCACTCACCTCCCATCCCCTCACCCCCCACCTCCAGCAACCATCAATCTGTTCTCTGTGTCTTTTGAGTTCTGTTGAGTTGTTGCTGTTCTTGTTGTTTGTAGATTCCTCATATAAGTGAGATCATACAGTATTTGTCTTTCAATGACTTATTTCACTTAGCATAATGCCCTCAAGGTCCATCCATGTTGTCTCAAATGCCAAGATTTTCTTCTATTTTATGATTGAATAACATTCATATATCTATATATCTATATCTATATCATCTATATCTATATATCTATACACAATGTTTGGGACTCAGCTATGGGCCATCAGCAGCTTACACTCCTGGCAGCTGAAGGAATGAGTGCTTCCATCCAGAAGGGAGAAATGGACAGTGCACCACAACATCCCTCACAGGGGGCTAGAAAAAAAAAAAAAAGACAATTCAAAAGATCACTCCAAGAGTCAGCTTATTCAAAATATTGATTGCATGAGTGTACATACATGCATATGGATATTGTCTGTGTGGTGGAGATAATTAATAACCTGAACTTCCTACCTTTTGGGATGTTGCAGGAATAAAATACAATATTATTTGTAAAAGTATTAGTGAATGATAGAGTGCTATAGGGAGTATCATGTCATTGTGAAAAGATTAAATGCCTGGAAAAGCTCAGTTAGTATCCTGTCTCTCTTTTAACTAGTTATGTCCACATTATGCTGTGGTTCTCTAAGACAGTAGTTGTCAAACTTTGGTGTACATCAGAATTCTTAGGGATGCCTGTTAAAATATAGAGGCCTTATTCAGCATCTCTGGAGTAGAGCCCCGTCTGCATTTGTAACATGTATCTCAGGAGACTTTGAGCAACACTGCTTTAAGAGCCTTTCTAGATTTGAGGTCATATTGTCACCTTTTTAGTTACTTACTTGGATCAATATTTTACATTCAGTGTTCTGGAAAACACCAGCTTTGTTGGTAGTTAGTAGAATATCATAGAATGTACTTTAGGAAATTCTGACTCGGATTTTTCACAAATTCAGATTAGCTTGGGCTTTGTAATAATAGTGCACACTAATAATTGCTATCAACTGATTTTTAAGGTTATCTACTACTTCCTCTTCCCTTTATAATACATATTTTTTTTTATAAATTTATTTATTTATTTTCGGCTGTGTTGGGCCTTCGTTTCTGTGTGAGGGCTTTCTCTAGTTGCGGCGAGCGGGGGCCACTCTTCATCGCGGTGCGCAGGCCTCTCACTGTCGCGGCCTCTCTTGTTGCGGAGCACAGGCTCCAGACGCGCAGGCTCAGTTGTTGTGGCTCACGGGCCCAGTTGCTCCGCGGCATGTGGGATCTTCCCAGATCAGGGCTCGAACCCGTGTCCCCTGCATTGGCAGGCGAATTCTCAACCGCTGCACCACCAGGGAAGCCCTATAATACATATTTAATCATGAATTTTTTTCTGCCATTGTTGAAAATCATACATTGGTTAGCATAACAGGATCTCCTAAACACCTGATACAGCAGAATTCACCTAAATAATTTTCATAAGAACATTAACATATTGAAATGATAACTCCTGTGTGATTCCATAGTAATTGTGACATTAGAATTACTATGATTCCATAGTAATTGTGATATTAGAATGAAGTTTCATGAGTATGAATATAACAGAAACCATACTTGAAATATGAGCAAGTTATACCTGATAAAAAGAATACTATTTCTCAAAATAAGAAAAAAAAAAAGAATGACAATGGAACATTTCTTGAAACCCTCTGCTGTCTATGGGAAAGATACTGAGACTAGGAAGAACAGAATAAAAGCATTTACAAATCAAAATCTTGTCCAAAACATCAGGTTGATTTGCTACTCTTATTGAAAAAAAATCTTACACCACGTCCTGAATATCTCTATTGAAAATGGGTAGCATATACTTCCTATCTTAAAGTTATGGATGATTGCTAAAACAGAAGATATACAGCACTGAAACTGACTACCTGCATATATAATTGAACCAATAAGGTAAAGATTGCAATATGTAAAGTGCCTGATTTTAAGAAGTGCTAATGGCAGTCTAAATGGGCTTTTTGATTCAGAATTACAGGACATTTTCCATCAAGAATTTTAACCATTATTTCTATTTACACTACTGTAAAAATGCCTCCTTGTTTCAGAAGTTTGAATGACACCAAAAGGGGCACCTTCCAAGTCTAAATTTCAAGAAACTCCGTATTTCTCCCTCTGTTTCTCTCTGGCCCACTATACCAAAATTCCAAAGAACCCTATCACTTATGGCCATTTGTACAATTCTCCTACATCTAAATCTGAAATCCAGAAAATGATTCCCTTCCAGTAAACCTGCTAATAATACTTGTCTGCTATCTGTTCATATATATTTAATTTTTTATTGAATTTTACAAATAAGTGCACATATAAGAACTCAATTAATTATTAAAAAGTTAATACGTTTATGTGGCCACTTCCCAGATTGGGAAATAGAGCATTGCCAGCACAGCAGAGTCATTCTTCAGTACCTCCCAGTTACTACCTCCACCCTATTCCCAAAAGCAACCACCGTCTTTACTTCTAACACCATAGATTACTTTTTTTCTTAATCATACAGTATGAACTGCTGTGGTTTCTTTTTTCACTCAACATTATGTTTGAAATATTCATCCATGTCATTGCATGTAAGTATTATTTATTCATTTTCATTGTTATTATAAACCATTGTATGACTATATATCAATTTATTTATCCAGTTATCTGCTTATAGACATTTGGTTTGATCCCACATGGAATAAAATTAGAAATCAATAACAAAAGGAAATTGGGAAAACTCACAAATGCACGGAAATTAAACAACACACTCTTAACCATTGGATCAAGGAAGAAATCAAAAGGGAAATTAGGAAATTTCTCAAGACAAACAAAAATGAAAATACAACATACAAAAACTTATCAGATATAGCAAAATCAGTACTTAAAGGGACATGTATATTAATAAATGCCTATATTAAATAAGGAAGAAAGATCTCAAGTAAACAATCTAACTTATGTGTCAAGGAACTAGAAAAAAGGAGAACAAACTAAGCCTAAAGTCAGGAGAAAAAAGGGAAACAAAGATTAGAGCAGAAATAAATGAAATAAGTCATAGAAATACTCTTAAATAATTTGACAAAACTAACACTTGTTTCTTGAAAAGATAAACAAAATTGACAAACGTTTAGTTGGACCAAAAATGAGAGAGAGAAGACTCAAATAAATAAAGTCAGAAATGAAAGAGAAGATATTACAACTAATCCCACAGAAATAAAAAAGATCATTAGAAATGAGTACGAACAATTATACGTGAGAATATTTGACAATGTAGAAGAAATGAATAAATTTGTAGAAACATATGACCTACCAAGACTGATTCAAGAAGAAATAGAAAGCCTGAATAGACCAATAACAAAAAAAGAGATTGAATTAGTAATTTAAAAAACCACCTAACAGAGAAAAGCCCAGGAATAAATGGTTTCACAGGCAAATATTACCAAACATTTAAAGAAGAATGAACAATAATCCTTCTGAAACTCTTCCAAACTTATTTTTATGAGGCCAACATCACGCTGTTACCAAAGCAAGACAAACACATGGTAAGAAAAGAAAACTACAGGCCAATATTCCTGATGAACATGGATGCAAACATCTTCAACAAACTATTAGCAAACTGAATTCAACAGTATATTAAAAGGATCATACACCATGATCAAGTGGGATTTATTCCTGGGATGCAAGGATGGTTCAACACACACAAATCATTAAATGTGATTAATAAGGGAATAAAGGACAAAAATTTTATGATCATCTCAATACATGCCTAAAAAACATTTGAAAAAATTCAACACCCTTTCATGATAAAAACTCTGAACATATTAAGTATGGAAAGAACTTATCTCAATAAAATAAAGGTCATTATGAAAGTCCACAGGTAACATAATACTCAAGAATGAAAAAGTGAAAAGTTTCCTCTTAAGTACCAAAACAAAATAAGAATACCTACTCTCACCATTTCTATTCAACATAGTACTGGAAATCCAATCCAGAGCAATTAGGAAAGAGAAAAAAATAAAAGACATCCAAATTGGAAATATGACGTTAAATTGTCTGTTTGTAGAGGATGTATTCTTATGTATAAAAAACACTAAAGACTCCACTAAAAAACTCTTAGAATCAGTCAATTCAGTTACGTTTCAGGTTACAAAATCAACACACAAATATCAGTTTCATCTCTATACACTAAAAATGAACAATCTGAATAGAAAATTAAGAAAATGATTCCATTTACAATAGCATAAAAAATAAAATACTTAGGAATAAACTTAACCAAGAAGATGAAACACTTTTAAAAATAAAACTATAAAATATTGCTGAAAGAAATTAAAGAAAACATAAATAAATGGAAACATATCCCAGGTTTATGGATTAGAAGACTTACTATTGTTAAGATGTCCATACAATTCAAAGTGATCCAAAGATTAAATGCAATCTCTCAAATTCCCAATGACTTTTTTTAGTAATATGGAAACCCATCCTAAAACTAATATGGAATCTCATGAGACCCCAAATTGCCAAAACAATTTTGTAAAAGCAGAACAAAGATGGAGGATTCACACTTCCTGATTTCAAAACTTACTACAAAGCTGCAGTAATAAAAATAGTGTGATACTGGCATAAAGACAGACACATAGACCAGTGGAATAGAATGGAGAGCCCCCAGATAAACCTTTGCATACATATTCAGATGATTTTTGGTAAGGGTGCCATGACCCTTCAATGGGGAAAGGAAATTCTTTTCAACAAATGCTGCTGGGAAAACTGGATATCCACAAGCAAAATAATGAATTTGGAACTTTAATTCCATATACAAAAATTAACTCAAAATGGACCAAAGACCTAAATGTAAGACCTAAAAATATAAGACTCTTAGAAGAAAACATAGGTCAAAATCTTCATGACATTGGATTTGACAATGATTTCTTGAATTTGACACCACAGGCACAGGCAACAAAAGAAAAAAATAGGCAAATTGAATTCATGAAAATTAAAAATATTTTTTAACATCAAAAGACTATCAATAGAGTAAAAGGATAACCCACAGAATAGTAGAAAATATTTGAAAATCATAAATCTGATAAGGGATTGATATCCAGAATACATAAAGAACACTGAAAACTCAACAACAAAAATAGAAACAACCTGATTTAAATATTGGTGGACTTAAATAGAAATTTATCCAAGGAAGATACACAGATGTCCAATAAGCACACGAAAAGATGCTCAACATCACTAATCACTAGGGAAATGCAAATCAAAACTACACTGAGATATCAGTTCAGACCCACTAGGATGGATACTATGAATAAACAGAAAATAAGAAGGGTTGGTGAGGATGTGGCAAAATTGGAACCCTTGTGCACTATTGGAGTGTAAAATGGTGCATCCACTGTGGAAAACTGTTTGGCAGATCCCTCCAAAATTAATAGTAGAACTACCATATGATCCAGAAATTCCACTTCTGGGCATATATACAAAAAAAAAAAAAATTGAAAGCAGGATCCCGAAGGGATATTTGTACACCCATGTTGATAGCGGCCTTATTCACAATAGCTTAAATGTGGAAGCCACTCAAGTGTCCATTGACGAATAAGTGGATAAGCAAAATGTGGTATATACATACAATGGACTATTATTCACCCTTATAAAGAAGGAAATTCTGACATATACTACAACGGGGATCATCCTTGAGGACATTATGCTAAGTGAAATAAGCCAGTCACAAAAAGACAAATGCTATATGATTTCACTTACTTGAGGTATGTGGAGTAGCCAAAATCATAGAGACAGAAAGTAGAATGGTAGTCGTTAAGGACTAGGGAGAGAGGGGAATGGGGAGTCATCGTTTAATGGGTATGAAATTTCAGTTTTACAAGATAAGAAGAGATAGAGATGGATGATGGTGATGGTTGCACATTATAAATGTATTTAATGCCACTGAACTGTACACCTAAAAATGGTTAAGATGGTTTTTTAAAAAGTAAAGTCGAAACCTACATGTGCGGGAGGTTATATTTGTGATTCATATAATTGTATATTTATGATTCATGTACACGCATTGAATACTTTTCTCTGATTTCAAAACAAGGATAACAAAGATATTTGTTGTACAATTGATGTATGATTTATTGCCATTAATAATAAAAAAGGATTTTTATTTTTCCCAAAATCTGAACTGAGTATACTCACATTTTAAAATGTAACACAAAATGTTACAATAAATAACTTGAACTCATCAATTGAAATACTATTTCTTCTCATTGGTGACAATGCTATAATAGTGCCAGCATTTATATGATACTATAAAAAGATGGCTTTTTCGAATATTTACACTAAAAGTTATACCTATTTGATTTAAAATGTACTAAAAATTAGTCCATCATAAAAACATCTGATGAATCTTTCACTTCTTCCACAGCATTTAACAAGTGTACATAGTGTAGCTGAGCAATATTCTCTCTAATTGTTTTAACTTATGAGTGGAGGATCATGTTTTGTAATAAGAATTAAAAAAACTGAGAATGCAAGAACAGGATTGTTTAGTATAGTAATAAAACGACAAAGTTAAACTGACACATGTTTAATCATATGCAAAGTTATTAATGCCTGAATGATAATTATTCTGAAATATTATGGAAAATGACAGTAATTGGTATTGCTTACCCCGATCAAATCACTTATTTCTAGAGTTGAGAATATTGTTGGACAGCTCTAATTATTTGAAGGTACTTTGTCAAATTGAGCTTTAAAGTTTCCATTGTAACTTTCATCTAATCATCTATATCTACTTTCTACAGTTACACAGACTCTGAATCACTTAACTTCCCGCATAGCAGTTATCAAATATTTGAAGATATCTATTTTTGCCTTATCTCACCTTCATGTTTTTCCTGTTCCAGGCAGAACAACTCAGTTTCTTTCAATTGTTCATCATAGGATATTTTTTCAAGCTCCTAAGAATATTGATTGCATTCCTATGGATACTTTGTGGCCTTTTTGTTTCTTCCCCAAAGAGATACATACTCTATTCATATCCTAGATGTGGTATGAAAATTAGAAATATTGATGTGATTCTATCATGCCTCAAAATTTCCCTATACCCCTTCCTATTCAGTCCCTCTCCCACCCCTAGGTTCAAGCAATCCTTGATCTGATTTGTGCCACTAAAGTTTTTCCCCTATTCTATAACATTATATAAATGGAATCATACATTATGTTTTCTCTTGTATATGGATTATTACATGCATTGCATTTAGTCTGCTCAGGCTTCCCGTAATGAAATGCCACAGACTGGGTACCTTAAACAATATATATTTATCTTCTCACAGTTCTGGCGAAGTCCAAGATCGAGGTATTGGCAGGGTTGGAGAGCGAGAGCTCTCTTCCTGGCTTTCAGATGGCCACCTTCTTGGTGGGTCCTCACATGGACTTTCCTCAGTGCATGTATGCAGACAGAGAGAGAGAGCTCTCTGGTATCTCTTCTTATGAGGACATTAATCCTATTGGATAAGGCCCCACCCTTATTACCTTATATAATTTTATTTACTTCCTTAGTGGCCCTATCTCCAGATATAGCCACATTGGAGGTTAGGGACTCAACATACGAATTTTAGGGGGACACAAAAGTTCAGTCCATAACAAGCATAATACATTATAGACTCATCCATGTTTTTGTGTGTTTCAGTAGTACATTCTTTTGTTAGTTATGAGTAACATTCCATTTATGGAAATACCACAATTGGTTTATCCATTTACCTGTTGATGAATATTTGGGTTATTTCCAGATTTGGGGCTATTATATATAAAGCTGCTATGAACATTTATGTCTGAGTCTTTGAATTTACTTTGTTTTTATTTCCTTGGGGCTAATAACTAATAGTAGGATTGTTGGGTCATATAGAAAGTGGAAGTGTATGCACAATAAACTGCCAAAATGGGAGTTTCACTTTACACTCCCATCAGGAGTATGAGAGCTGAAGGTGTTCCACATCGTCATGAAAACTTGATTTTGTAGCTTTTTAATTATATACATTTTAGTTAGCGTATGATGATATTATATTGTGAGTTTAATTTGCATTTCTCTGATGACTAATGGTATTGAACTTTTAAAAATTTGCATATCTGTGAGATGTTTATCTTTTTCGTGCAGTGTCTGTTCAAATCATTTGCTTGTTTTTTAATGGGAGTTGTCTTTTATCTATTTATTATTATATTGTAAAAGTTATTTTTATACTACTGATACAAATCCTTTATCCAATATATGCACTGTGAATATTTTTCCAAGTTTTAACCTGCTTTTTTGTTTTCCAAATTGTGTCCTTCTAAAAGCAGACGTTTTAAATTTTTTTGAAATCCAATTTACTATTTTCCTTTTATAGTTTGTGACATTTGTGCCCTATCTAATAAAACTCTGCCTGACTTAGGGTCACAAAAATGTTCTCCTCATTTCTTCTAGATATTTTATAAATTTACTTACACGTCTAGGTTCATCATCCATTTCAAATTCCTTTTTTGGGTATATAAGTTCATCATGATCAAGGTTCATTTTTTTCCCCACATGGACATCCAGTTGTTCTAACAAGAGTTTTTGAAAAGCTTATGCTTTTTCCATTGAATTACATTGGCATTTTTGTTGAAAATCAACTGACCATAAATGTGAGGGTCTATTTCTGGTCAATTTATTTCTGTTCAATTGATCTGTATGTCTGTCTTTGCATCAACACCTCACTCTTTTGATCTTTGCAGAAAAATAGTAAGAAGCAGGTAGAATTTTTCCTC
The DNA here is from genome assembly GCF_965194805.1 of Balaenoptera borealis. NCBI lineage: Eukaryota > Metazoa > Chordata > Mammalia > Artiodactyla > Balaenopteridae > Balaenoptera > Balaenoptera borealis. Next base: position 105,234,975 of record NC_138881.1, read on the forward strand.
CATTTTTCCTCTTTGTTTTCAAAATTGTTTTGTCTCCTATGCCCTTTGCATTTCCATATAAATTTTAGAATTAACTTGTCAATCTCTATGAAAAAGACTGCTGGGATATTGATTAGAATTGCATTAAATCTACAGATGAATTTAGGGAGAACTGACGTCTTAACATTGAGGTTTCCAATCCATGAGCATGGTATATCTCTACATTTGCGTAGGTTTTCTTTCATTTATCCTGGCAATATCTTATAGTTTTCAGTATACCAACAATCTTGAATCTGCACATCTTTTGTTAAATTGAAGTGACCCTCTGGGTCTTTTCCTTTATTATGTTAATATGGAGGACTACATTGATTAATATTCAAATGTTAATCAAACTTTCATCTCTAGGATGAATCCACTTGGTCAGGATGTATTTTCTATTTAAATATTATTTTCTGTATTTGATTTGCTAATATTTTGTTAATGATTTTTAAGTCTGTGCTCATGAGGACTATTGGTCTATAGTTTTCTTTTCTTATTTATTTATTTATTTTTGGCCATGCCATGAGGCTTGCAGTATCTTAGTTCCCTGACCAGGGATTGAACCCAGGGCCACGGCAGTGAAAGTGCCAAGTCCCTAACCACTGGACCGCCAAGGAAGTCCCTGTAGTTTTCTTTTCTTATAATGTTGTTGTCTGGTTTTGGTATAAAGTTAATATTGAGCTCCTAGAATGAGTTGAAAACTCTTCTCTCATCCTTTACTTTCTGGGAAAAAATTGTAGGCTTGGTATTATTTCTTCCTTAAGTATTTAAAATAATTCATCTGTGAAGCAATTTGGTCATGGAGTTTTGTTTGTAAGAATGTTATAAATTATGAATTCAGTTTCATTGATAGATATGAGGCTATTCATATTTTCTAATTTTTGTATCAGTTTTAGTGATTTAAGTCTTTAAAGAAGTGTGCTTATTTCATCTAAGTTGTCAAATTTATTGTAATAAATTTTTATAATAGTCTCATTATTATTTTAAATTCCATATGATTGATAATGATTCCCTCTCTTTGATTTCTCATATTTCTAGTTTGAGTCTTTTCTCTTCTTTCCTCGACCAATTAACTAGAGGTTTATCAATTTGTTTACATTTTTAAAGAACCAGCTTTTGGTTTCATTAATTTTACTCTATTGTTTGTCTGTTTTCTAATTCACTGATTACAATTCTTAAATTTATTTCCCTCTTTCTTTTTACTTGGGTTTAACTTGTTTATTTATTTATTTAATTTTAGCTTCCTGAGATGGCAGTTTAGATGGCTGATTTTAGATTTTTTTAAAAAAAATAAAAGCATTTAACACTGTAAGTTACTTGCTAAATATTGTACTATCTGCATTCTACAAATTTTGATATGTTGTGATTTTATTTTCATTCATTTCAAAACCTTTTCTAATTTCCCTTGTAAATTTCTCTTTGACCCATGGTTTATTTCAAAGTATGCTGTGTAATTTATAAATATTTCAAAAATTTCCAGATCTCTTTCTAGTATTAATTCCTAATTTAATGTTTCTGTGTTCAGCAAACATATACTGTATAATTTGTATTTAGATTTATTGAGATTTGCTGGTTTAGCATATGGTCTGTTTTTAAAATTTTTTTTATTGAAGTATAGTTGATATACTATTATATAAGTTACAGGTGTACAATATAGTGATTCACAAATTTTAAAGTTTATACTCCATTTACAGTTATTATAAAATATTTGCTATATTCCCCATGTTGTACAATATATCCTTGTAGCTTATTTTATACCTAATAGTTTGTACTTCTTAATCTCCTATCGCTATATTGTCCCTCCCCGCTTCCCTTGCCAACTGGTAACCACTAGTTTGTTCTCTATATCTGTGAGTCTGCTTATTGTTTGTTATATTCACTAGTTTGTTGTATTTTTTAGATTCCACATGTAAGTGATAACATACAATATTTGTCTTTTTCTGTCTGACTTATTTCACTTAGCATAATGCCCTCCAAGTCCATCCATGTTGCTGAAAATGGCAAAATTTCATTCTTTTTTATGGCTGAGTAGGATTCCATTTTACGTACATACCACACCTTCTGCTGTGATTTATGTCCCACATATATTTTATGGTAGTGTTTCTTCTGCTCTTGTTGGATGCAATTATTTTGCTTTGTAAATGTTTATTTTAAATGAAAATATAATGTTACAATATTTATCAGATGCCTAATAATGTTTATGTGGCAGAAATAAATATATAAGGTAGAAATCAATTTGCAGTATATAGTCAGCACCATGAGGTAGGGATTGTGGTGATGGCAACACAATTTATTACTTATAATGCAGGAAAAGTGACCATAGCAACATTTTTACTTGTAACTCCTCTTCTATACCCAGGAACAACTACACTTCCGAGCTGCCATTTGTAATTTAGGTTGGCACCAATCAAATAAATTATTGAATAAATAAATAAATGGGGATGAAGTGACAAATTTTTCTCATAGGATAATCCCAAATAACATGTAGCTACTCCCTGCTCCATAAGGTAGAGCGTGATTGGCCCCTATCCCTGGCCAATTGCCTGAATTAATTTGTATCCTTTGAGTAGTGGTCATTTAAATATTTATTTTTCTTTACCTATTTACACTACCATGAAGTCTATACTTAGCAATCTTGTTCACAGAGATAACGTGGAAAGCCTAGTCAAATTCCTTTTGAAGAAATGTACCCTGTTTGAGCAACCAGTCAGAAAAAAATTATCTGACAGGTTTTTAGTGAACCAATGTTGGCTTCTAGGGGTCTCCATTTATTTTTCCAAGTGATCTTGAATCTTCATATTAATATAGAATATTGCTGAATATTGATGTCAGTCTCTCCATACATTCTTAAATTTTTGGTAAAGTGCCATTCCGAGTCTTGAAGCATCATTCCCATTTTTCCACAAGTCCTCAACAGTCACTGATTGAGGGCTATTCAATCTCTGTAATTTCTGACATATTTATGTAAATACAGTAAGTCCCCTGCATACGAACGAGTTCTGTTTTGAGAGCGTATTCGTAAGTCCAGTTTGTTTGTAAGTCCAACAGAGTTAGCCTAGGTGCCCAACTAACACAATTGGCTATATAGTACAATACATAAAAAACACAAAAAATAAAGAAAACATTTTTAATCTTATAGTACAGTACCTTGAAAAGTACAGTAGTACAGTACAACAGCTGGCATACAGGGGCTGGCATGGAGTGAACAGGCAAGAAGAGTTACTGACTGGAGGAGGGAGAGGAGGTGAGAGATGGTAGGGCTGAAGGATCGTCAGCAATAGGAGACAGAGGGCAAGCTGCAATTTCACTCACGCCTGACGTTGATGGCACAGGTTCTGGTTCCTTGCTGGATTCAACTCTATCTACCCTCTTGAAAAAATGATCCAGTGATGTCTGGCTAGTAGCTCTTTTTTTCTCATCATAGATGACACGGTAGCACTGGATTGCATTCTGAATGGCTGCTGCAACCTTCGTGTACCGTTCTGCGTTTGGGTCCTGTGCCTCAAAAACTAATAGTGCCTCCTCAAATAAAGAAAATCCCCTTGCCATTTCGTGTGTCGTGAATCTCTTCGGTTCTTCAGTTACTTCTTCTTCCTCTTGTCTCTCTTTGTCCTTTCTCTGGGCCTCCAGTTCCATTAGGTCTTCATTCATAAGCTCCTCGTGTTGCACAGCAAGGAGTTCAATGCAGTCGTCCTCTTGAAGATCTAGCCTGAAATAAAGATACTGTACTACTGTACTCTATACAGTACTATACAGTAAAGTACACAAAAGCACAACCACTTATAGAGGATGCACGCACGTGACAATGTACACCGGACATGTGAACTTAATTTACGTGATTGGATATACGAACAGACGTTTGCATCTTAGAAAGTTTGCAACTTGAAGGTTCGTAGGTAGGGGACTTACTGTATTTAAAAACCCTAGCAAAAAATAGTGGTACAATTAAATGAGATGGCTTTGCAAGTTGGAAATATATCCAGACAGGTAGATTTATATTAATTTTGACCATTAAAGAGGGTGAATCTCAACAAAGGAGGCTGAAGGTGAAGGTGGGCAGCATGTTTCCCTGTTCTAAGAGAGGTCCCCAATCATTTCAAAATTATCTTCTTTTTTCAAACTATGCTTCCCTTGGAGAGTCTGACACGTACTTCTCCCCTTGTTACTGATGGGAACACTGTTCTACTGTTACTTATGGGAATTTGTCTATCTCTCAGGTATGTTGGAACAGAAAAAAAGGCTTAAATGCCACTGAACAAGGGTGATCACTTTCAAACGCCCTTTTGAAAGAAACAGATCTGGGTTTAAGTGATAATTGTGATGCTCCTAGCTATGGAATCTCAACTACATTGACTTCTCTACAGTTTGGTTTTCTTTTCTGTGAATGCAGGATAATAATATTTATGTACTTTGCAGGGTTTTTGTGAGAATTAAAGTTTATTTATATAAAATGTTTTGCATATACTAGGTGCTCAGTAATAGTAGCTCGTATCAGCATTATCACCGTCTCTTGAGACTTGGTTCCTTCTTATGAATGTTTGTTTAGCTGCCTCCCCACACATGAAATGGTACGATGAAAAATCAGATTGTTATGTGGCAGTGAGGGACAAAGTTCTCCAATTTTTTGATTTGTCAGGATAGCTGGATTCATTCACATTCTCACTCTTCAAAATGACTATTTCACACCCTCTCTATTCTTCACAAACTTCTGTCAACTTCTCTCTTGCTCTCACTCTCATCCTTATAATCTCACAGAGAAAATTGAAGCAATGAAATGAATTTCCACAACCTTCCATCATCACATCTATCCATCGACCTATACCAGCATCTCTACCCAGATGCCTTCACTTCTGTAGATGAGCTGTGTTTCTAGAAAGGACTAAACCCTCTACTTATCCACTAGATCCTGTTCCCTCTATCATGTTCAAAGGCAAGCTTTCAGCAATTTTTCCTAGTTTTCCCACATTATTAATTTCCCCTTTGTACAGTATCATCTGCTTCAAACTACAGATATCCTTTCATCTTGGGAAAAAACAAAAACTAAAAACCTCTTTTGACACCACATTCTTTGACACCCCTTCAGCTGCCATCACATTTTGCTACTTCTCTTGACCACAGAACTCTTTTTAAAAGAATGGCATTTACTTACTGTCTTCAATTTCTCTCATTTCATTCTGGATCCCAATCCAGTGAGGCATTTGCCTCTATGACACCACTGTTATGTCTCTTATCAAGGTCACCTATGACCTCCATTTTATTAAATCCATTTCTTGATTCTTAGTCCTTATCTCTCTTGACGTATCAAAGGTATTCGACACAGTTGATTATCTCCTTCCCCTTGAAGCGCATTCTTCATCTGGTTTCTGAGGAAACATTCTTTTGGTTTCCTTCCTACCTTAGCAATTGCTCCTTCTAATTTCCTGTACTGGTTCTTTCTCTACTCTTTGGCCTGTAAACTTCGGAGTGATCTTGAGGTTAATCCTTGGAACACTTCACTTTTCTGTTTATCCTTATTCTCTTGGTGATCTCATCTAGTCTCAGGATTTAAATGCTATCTATATTTCTACCCCATACCTTGATCTCCAAAATCATATACCCAACTGCCTGTCTCACCTCTCCAATTGATATCTATTAGGCATTGCAAACGTAATATATTTAAAACCCAACTTTAAATATTCCCCATCCCCAAACCTACTGCTTCTCAGTAAATGATAACTTCACTTCTATAACTGCTTAAGTAAAAAACCTTATAGTCATCTTTGATTTCTCACTTTCTTTTTCATCCCATATCTTACAAATATTTCCACACCTTGTTGGTTTTGCCTGCCAAAGATAATATAATTGAACATCTCACTATCTCTTATCCAAGCCATCATTGTTTTGCATCTTGATTGTTGTAATATCATCTTAGTCTTGCTACTTGTACCTTTTCCACCATAGTCTTGTCTTAGTATTACTGTAGCCAATTAATGCCATTTCCATTCTGAAAACACTTAATGGCTTTCCATAGCAGTGAAAATGAAGCCATGCCCAATCTGGTGCCATTTAACTTTCTGACATCATCCCCTATTATTCTTCCTCCCCCCTCACTCTAATTCAGGCTCACCGGCCAATGTATTTCTCCTTGAGCATACCTGGTACACTCCTGTCACAAGGCCTTTGCCCTTGCCTTTCCCTCTACCTGCATACAGAAAAATGCATATCTAGCTATCTCGTCTCCTTCAGGTGTTTGTTCAAATGCACCTTCTCAGTGAAGCTTTCCTTATCTATGTTATTTTAAATTTCAGTCTTCAACTTTTGACTCTGTCAACTCTTTGCTTTATTATTCTCTCTAGCACTCATCAGCACCTGATTTCCTATATATTTTACATTGTATATGTGGTACTTTTGTCTCCCTCTTCTGAAATATATGTCCATAAACTTGAAGATTTTTGTTTGCTTTGTTCCTAACTGCATTCTCTTTGTTTAGAACAGTACCTGACTTACAGTTGGTACTCCATAAATATTTGTTGAATAAATATTGTCCTAGTATTGCCTGATTTTCCTCTTTTTTCCCCAAGATAAAATAGTCAGTAATAACATGTAAAATTTCTGAATTATTGTACCATTTTCCCGCTGTATCTTCTTAAAAGAGCATAATTTACATATAGTAAAATTTGCCCTTTTAATTGTAAAGTTCTGAGAATGCACAAATGTATACAGTTGTGTAACCACCACCACAATCAGCATAGAACAATTGTATCATATCCAAATTTCCCTTGTGTCCTTTTGCAGTCTGTTCTTCCTCCACATCCCCAGGACCTGGCAACTAGTGTTTTTGTTTTTGTTTTGTATCTATGGTTTTGTCTTTTCAACAATGTCATATAAATAGAATCATATAGTATGTAGCTTTTAGACTCTGGCTGCTTTCATTTAGCTTAATGAACTTGAGATACATCTAGGTTATTGCATTTATTAGTAATTTGTTGTTTTTATTGCTGAGTCCTCTTCCATTCCATTGTACAGATGAACCATAATTTGTTTATCCATTTCCCAGTTGAACAATATTTGTGCTGTTCTCATAGTTTGGTGATTACTAACAAACACTCATGTGCAGATTTTTGTGTAAATTTAAGTTTTTATTTCATTTGTGTGAACACTTAGGAGTGAGGTTTATGGGTTATGTGGTAAGTTTATGTTTAACTACATACGAAGTTTCCACTTGGAAAAATATTTGCGACCCATCCAATGAATGTGAGTTCTAGTTCCTCCACATACTGCACTTGGTGTCGTCAGTTTTTTTTTTAAGCCATTATGATATGTTTGTAGTAAAATCTCATTGTGGTTTTCATTTATGTTTCCTTAATGGTTAATGATGTTGAGCATAATTTCATGTGCTTATTTCCCATCCATATATGTTCTTTGGTAAAGTATTTTTTCAAATCCTTTCTCTGTTTTTAAATTGGGTTGTTGGTTTTTCTTTTATTGAATTTTGAGAGCTCTTTATAAATTCTGGATACAAGTCCTTTATCAGATTTATGATTTGAAAAGTATTTTCTCTTAGTCTGTTGCCTGTCTTTTCATTCTTCTAACAGTGACTTTCAAAGAACACACATTTCTAATTTTGGTGAAGTCCAGTTTATCATTTTTTTCTTTTTAAGGATTGAGCTTTGGTGTTGTATCTGAGAAATATTTGCCTAAACCAAAGTCAAAAAGGTTTCTCTAAATTTTCTCTTAGAAGTCAATTTTAAGTATTTGAATTAATTGAATTTTTATAAAAACATATATACCTGGGAGCTGAATGTGGCTTGTGGGCTGCATTTTGTCACCTCTAGTCTATAGTCTAATCTGGAAACCATCAATAGAAAAAAAAAATCCAATAAGTCTCTATCCTAGGGCAATCAAATAATGACACGAAAGGCGAGTACTTTTAAAACAGTACATATTTTTACTTTTAGAATATACCTTAAAATATTTCACCACTAAAATCATAGAATATGCACTTCCTGTACCACTGATTTATCCATTGGGAAAGAAGCATTCAAAATCAATAAATATAAATTAAGCTAACTAATAATCAGAAAGAAAAATTTATTTGATAAATATAGCTTATATTTTAAAAATATAGTTTTCTACTTGAGTTATTTTTCAGTACTGTTCAAGTTTTGATTTTAAATTATCATTTTATATGGATTATTTTATTGGTAACTTTTGTTTATTTTCCAAAAAATTGAAAAATGTAATTCTGTGTACCCAACTTATATCTGTAACACTATTCTCTTATAAAACAGGTAGATTTAAAAATCATTCAGTGAAGGCATCAGTCACTACAGAGGTAGTAGAAATAATAAAGTTTCTGATATTAGTTATATAGATACATGTTAACAGGGGAGAGAAGATTGTAACTACAATTAGGCAATAATTCCATTGTTCACATTCCTCACTATGGAGTTAATGACTAGCTCGAGGGTCCATGAAAAGCAGGGAGTGAATGATGTTTAATGATGCAACGACTCATTAAATGCCTAAAAAGGAACCACAATGTCAGGTATCATTGCCCTTATGAATGTCCACTGCTACAAAAATAACATTTGAAGTTTATTTGCGCATACATTTCCAAGTTAATATAACTCATTCTGTTGGAAAAAATCAAAAAATATTTCTGGAGCTCTGATCTGTCTGTTGGCATTTTTGTTCCTCGCTTATAATAAACCAACCAGTTTCACTAGGATTAAAGTGTCATCTTTATAATTAAATTTTAGGCGACACAGCAAAATCAGTAATGAATCTGAGCTAGTAGAAACTCTACTTTCAAATGTTAAAGGACTAAAATTTAATTTTAAATATGTTCCAGAGATCTGAAAGATATATTTCATTTGAGAGATATATTTCATAATGAGAAGTTTAAAATGTAGACATCTTAAAGTAAAGAGTAATTAATCAGACAGAGATAGCCATCCAGTCATAATATATCAGTTCCCTCCTTTAACCACCCCTAAATTCTCAGATATCTTCTAGGGGAATGAGAGACAATTCTACCTCAGTTTAGACTAGATCTGGAAGTGGATCAAAAAAGATAGTCCAATATGTCTTGAATGTGACATGATGATAAATATTGTAGTTTATTGTTCTAAGAATGGGAAGTTGTGATCTAAATTAGAATTTATAACCTGCTGTATATATTAGATATCACCATTTGTACATGAATATTGAAAAATGGCTAGATCAGGCAATAGACTAAGCACAATATATAAATTGTATGCTTACTGGTCCCCTAAAAATTAGATAAACCATTGATGTCATATTAATTGGCATTGGGGTGTATTCATTTTATATAGTTCTCCTTTACTCCTATCTTGTTTCCTTTTATTATTGAGTCAGTCTGTTTAACAAAAACATCTATAATTTATTAATATTTATTTGAAAAATGCAAGACAGATTTGGAGACATATGGAGACAGAACTGTTCAAAGAAAACCATCAACAGAATACATAGTGGATGAGTATTAGTCGACAAGCCAGGGCCACTCAAATTATTCAAATCAAGGCAGGGAACAAAAGGGATAAAAGTTTTAATTCTTCTTTTACCAAAACTACCTGTGGATAATTTAGATATATTGGATTAAAATTTTAATATTCAACATTGTTTTTTAAATGGAGATTAAAAAAGAAAAGCAGACTAAGTTCATTTTATCAAGGCATTACTGATCCAGTAAAATATTTAGATTTGTTATAAAACCAAAATGAGGTATTTCAGCGAGTAAAATATAAAGCTGTGAAAAGTTAAAATATTTAAATATTTGGATGGCAATTTAAAGACAATTGTGGATGAACAGACGATAACTTTAACAATTGTTGTATTTTGAGCCCTATTGTTTATTGGAACTGTGGTTATTTACATAGACAATTTCTAATCCTATAGGTCTTATTATTCCAGAAGTGTTTTTGTGTTAATGTGAAGAAAGTAAGGCTCAGAAATGCTAAACAAATCACTGAAGTTCACATGGGCAAATAGAATCAAAATTTGGTCTCAGTCTGCGTTGTCTTTGTTCTTTCCACTATGCCATATTATCCTTCTGCAGAGGGCATGCTAGTGAGATACCACTTTAATTATACCAGAAGTTTGTTACTCAGAAATATAGAGTGTTTTCTGTTGACAGGAAGAAAGCACAAAATGCATCTAGGAAATCAATATGTCCATGAGATAACATACTTTTTATTTTCTTCACATGAAAATTCCTTATGATTAGGATTTTGTTCATAGTCCCGTATCTATTACTTTACACATTATTCTAAGAAGCTTAGTAATATGTTTTCCTAGTCCATAAAATGTTAAGTGTGATATATTAAAAATTGGAGTGGCAATGCGATGGACAGACACATTGGTTTTAGCAAGAAATGTCAGCTGATAGCAAGGAAGAAAATAAGAAAATGATAGCCATGAGGATTTAAAAACCCCAGCAGTCTGAGTTCATTTAACAGAAGGACAGACTTCCTTAGATAGCTTGATAGCTTCCAAATGTGTCACTTTATTAAAGCACAGCATAAAACTGACACTTATATTGATGTTTCTGAGTCATTAAGGGAAAAGTGAAGACAGTAACAGCTCATATTTATTGAATACTTACTATGTGCTGAGTGCTCTTCTAAGTCTTTCTCATTTATTGACTCATTTTGACTTTACAATACCTCTTATTATATCTGTACTCCTATTATTGCCATTTTACAGATGAAGAAAATGAACCTTAGGGGAATTAAGTAAGTTGCTCGAGATTGTGTGGATAATATATAGCTTAAAATAAAATTTTTCTGGAGTTTAAAGGGGTACAAATTCATTTATTTGGATAAGTCATCTTATTTATTTTCAAGCATTTATTAAATTTCTACAGTGTTTCAGACATTGTGCCATATAATATGGGATAAATTGGAGAAGAATAAGATGCTGTCAAGCCCCTTGGGGAACTCATAAGTGTAGTAGAGGAAACAGACACATTTGTGCCATTTAATAAGTTCATAGGCCAGAGCATGCTTAACTCAGACTGGAAGTGAGGGAAGCCTGAGGATCAGAGACGACTTCTCTGAAGCAGTGAACTTCAATAAGGGCACTCAGTCTCTGCACTGCAAGAGAAATCAGGTCATTGTGCGTGTGTGTGTGTGTGTGTGAGCACGCGCGCACCCATGTCCCTCTTACTATCTCTTATCCTGAACTCTCACTACCACTGCAAAATTGTCACTTTGGATATAGGTCAGGGGGCAGGATAAGGAAAACTGCAGGGGCAGAGGAGGTTCTGAGAAGTGGAGCCAAAGGAAGGGGAGGGCTGCTGTAGAAGTGTCTTCTCATGTAGGAATTGGAGATTGAGATTAAATTGATTAAAAGGAGGATGAGAATGCCTAATACTTGTTTGTTTAGTGACTCACTTGGAGATAAAAATGGTTTTGTTTCTGTTTGTTTGGTTTTAGTATTCAGTAGTTTTTGAGAAAGTGACTATCCTTCAACTAAGAGAAAAATCCTAGTCCAAATAATTTGTTGAAATATTCATTCACTGCTGGCTGCTCTGTCCGTTGGGCATTTCATGAAGCGATGTGCTCACATGAAGCATGGGTCTAATATTAACGCAGTGTTAGTGGACACTGTGCCTATAATGCTGTTAAGGGCTCTCTGGGTTCTAGAAACAGTAAACTCAACCTGGTGCAAGTCAAGGCTGGGGAGGGGTGAGAAGAGTACCTAGGAAGGTTCCATGGTAACCCAGTAAAAGAGAACTGGCCAGGTGATAGGGAGACTAGGAATCGAGTTAGCTCCAGGGCTGGTGATCTTCCCATTTCCATCTCTGTCTCTTAGAGGGTATCTCATTTCTGAGTCAACATCAGTGTCTCTGTGGCCTGTGTCTACATTTGTCTCCTTTGTGTCTATGTCTCTCTTTTTGTCTCTGTCTCCTTTTGTACGTCTGTCATTTTCTGTCTATGTGGTCACTATCTCTGTATATTTTTGTGTGAGAATGTGTTTTCCCTTCCTCTCTCTTTCTTTCCAGGTCCCTATTCTTCTGTATTTCACTCTGTGTGCCTCTCCCTTTGTCTACTTCTGTTGATTTTCCCTCTGTGTCTTTCTCCTATTTATCTCTGTCTCTTAGGCTCTCTGTCTCTGTCTCTTTCAGTCTGTGTATCCCTTTCTGTCACTCTGTATTTATCTAAGGTCTCTGTTTCTCTGTATGTCCATCTCTCTGTGTATCTCTAAGTGATCTCTGAGTCTGTTTTTCTCCAAATGTCTGTCTGGCTGTCTCTCTATATGAGTATTTCTCTGAACTCCATTTTGTATCTATCTGTGTGGTTGCATCTCTCTCTGTCTCAGTCTCTCTGTCTCTGTCTCTCTCACTCTCCACACACACACACACAAACACACATCTCTTTCTTTATATCTCTGTCTCTGTCTCCCCTTGCTTGTTTATAAAATGGCCCCCAAGTGACTACTTCTTTTGCTAAGAGAAATACCAGACAAATCAACTTTCTATAGCTAATTGCTTATTTCTGCTCTTAATTCAAATTTCTCAAAAAAAGATATCCCGATAAACTTATTTCATCTTCTTGAGACAGCCCCTATCAGGCATACAATATTAGCCATTTTATGGATAAACCATGTTTACTCTTGGCCCAATAAAGGGATGGTCATGGGACACAACCATGTGTTACAGTGACTATTTAGCAAGACTACAGGAAAGAGTAGATTCCCTGTGAGGGAATTATGGCTTAGGTTTTTTCAAATTGCATCTAGTATCCCATCAAGTGGGAATCATTAACTTTATTTTATTGATGAAAAAACCCGTTCTCAAAAAGGTTAACAAGTTGCCAAGGGTCACAAATTTAACAAAGATGGATCAGGAATTGAAACAAGTGTGTCTAATCCAATGGCCAAGTTCTTTCCACCAGATTATGCCTCTAAAATAAGTCATAAAACATTCTTAGCTTTTAACCCATAAATTCCACTGATAAGAAGTTATTAATAAATAATTCAGCTGAAGCTAAAAGTTATTCCTTGGAGCATTATGTATGCAATTCAAATGACTCCACATGCTCCCGGCTTCTCGGGTCAACCTTACCCTTAATATCCAAATCAACATACTTGAATCCTTATCCCTCATTCTTTGAGAAATAAAATTCCCTCTCCAATATCACTGAGAATTACCCTGAATGGTTAGTCCCACTCTATTTTCACATTTTCATTGAAATCTTCATCAGGATGACCAACCTTCCAATTTGATATATTCTCCATTATAGACTTTTGAATTAATTTTGATTTTTAACAAAAATTACATTAAAGAATTATTTATTTTTGATTACTGAGTATTTTTGGTTCCCTTAAATTTTGTACCCTGTAGAATGCCTCACTCATCTCACTATAATCCCAGCCCTAACTACCATTTAGTTTTAGCCAGAGGAGCAGCAACAACAGAACGAAGACTGTAATAAATGGCCACTTAAGTAAGAGACACCTACCTGTTCTTCCTTTATCTATCTATCTATCATCTATCTATCTATCTATCTATCTATCATCTATCTATCTATCTATCTCTCATCTTTTTAACCTTCAACACATCTAAGAACCAGAGCCTAGGGGAGAAAGAGGGAGTAGGTCTTCTAGAGGCTGACTATGTCAAGGTGAAGAAGAGATAGGAAGAGGACAATATCAGACTACACATTCCTCCCTGTTTCAGGTTCCTGTATATATGCAGTCCTGGCTAGCAATGGGAGAGAGGAAGATCTAAATCAGTTATAACTGGTCTAAACTGAGCTTTTTATAACCACACATGACTGCTTTTTATAACCACACATGACAAGTGATATCACATCACTCATCCTGTGCCCAATCACGCACAGGACGTGATGTGAGAGGAGAGTCAGCAAAGAAGAGCAGGGGAATTTACTCTTGACATTTCTGACCTAATATTAAAATCAGGATGAGATTAGGAAGAGAGGACCAGACATAGAAAAAAATCTCCAGAGACCACCATATCCAGTCCCCTGCCTTCAGGCAGGTGAGAATCTTCAACATCCAGGACAATGTATTGTAGATAAAAAAAGATTTGCTTAAGGATTTTATACTGCTTAGGACATCTTCTTGATAAGCATTTTTTCCAACATTTTTGACAGACAACAATTTTTTTTCTTGTACCTACAATACCACTGATATTCTGCTTTTCCTATAATTCAATTAATGTTCCTAAGATAAATTTTTCTTAAATAGTATTAAATTATGTTGGTATATTAAAAACTAAGAACTTTAACTAATAGATCAAAAAGTACACATGGAAAAAAATACTGTGAGGTACAACTAATACCCTGTACTTGTCATGTGGCTCTGTCCTCTTTTCAAAGGCTGGGCTAACTGAATCACATCTCACAAATGGCTTGTTTTAATGTTACAGCATTTGGCAAAGCTACATTAAAGAAAAATGACTAATCTATTCAGATATATTGTACTTTCAAAGAATATTTTCTATACTGGAATTTTGAGCACGGTAGTAAAGAAAATTCATGTACCTCGAGTGAAAACTAAACACGAATTTAAAAAATAAAAACATACATTAAGCAATCTAAGATCTATTTGTATTCCCTCTCTTCCCTAAAATCACTACAAGAGAGGAATTAATTTTTAAACCTTAGTAAAGAGATAGGCATCAGTTGGATCTATTTGATATATAGGCACTATTTCTTTATGTAACGTGTTTTTATAGTATTCTCTGAAAACAGATTTTACAGTAAAAGTTTTCTGAAAATAGATTTTAGTATTTTACTCACATCTGTACACCTTGAGCTCATTTAGAATACAATTATTTGGAAATTTGCAACCAAAGGTAAAGTGAACTGACATTATTTCTTACTTTGAAACTCTCCCTTAAATCTCCCACTCTTATGCCGTATGCCCATGAGTTTTGGAGGTCTTTAGATCAAGATCAGAATATTACAGCAAACCTGCCTCTATTTGGGAGAACTAAGAATATTGAAGAGTAAATTTGGATGATAACTAGGTAGTCGGCAAAGCATGGAGAATAAAAATATCTGGATGTAATTTAGGATGATCAATTAGCTGCTACCTTTTTCATGTTTTCTTTGGAAAGAGCTTTTCTTTCTAACTTTTCTGTTTCTGAGTTCCTAGACCTGAAGAGGCAGGTTTCTAAACCACATTTTGAATGGTAAATTTGGATCAAACACCTCTCTTTCGATTTCAATCATATAACTGGATGGGGCTGATCTCATGCCCTAGTCTCAGGGTGGGGCATGACCTAGATCTAGTCATTGCTCCTCTTTCCGGTTGTTGTCATTGGTTTAAAAAAGAACCTGTGCCTATGCTAGGACAATGAAAGACATGACTAGAAAATAGTGTCCTCTTTTCTTTAGAATTGCTAAGTATAAAGATAATGCATACTGAGGACTTCTGGTAGCTATCTTTGCTACTACATGGCAGGAGCCTACCTAAGAATAAAGCCAACAGGAAGAAAAGCAGAGCAAGGGATGGAGAGAAAGATCGAGTCCTGCTGACCTCATTTGACCCATGAGTTTGTCAGTCATGTAGGTCAATAAAGTCCTCTCTGAGTATTTGTGTGTGCAGATTAGCTTAAACTAATTTGAATTGGGTCTGTGTCACTTGCAACCAAAAGAATCTTGACCAATCCAAGGCTAAAATCCATTAAGTGCTTACTACCTTGTACACACGGTGCTAAATTCTTTGTATCCATTATCTCATTTAATCCTTCCAGTGACTTAGGAAGGCAATTTAACTTGGATCCTGGACTCAGACTGTTTGGATTCAAATCTCTCTCTCTCTCTCTTTTTTCTCTCTCTTTCTTGGTTGTATTACTTGAAGCAATTTATTCACACTGTGTGCCTCTGTTTGAGGGGGGTGGTGGTATTAATAGTACTGACCTCAAGGTTTTTGTAATTAGTAAATAGTTTAATGTATATACAGTTCTTAGAATAGTTTGTCACTCTTATGAAAGATGAGCAATTATTTCACATTTTACAAATGGGGGAACTCAGTTCCAGAGAGGTTAATTTATCCACTTTGACACATTCAGGAAGCATCAGAGCTGTGATGTGAACTGAAGTCTGTCTGGTTGAATCTGAAATTCATTTTTCTAACCACTGTTAAAATTCCAATAATAACAAATAAGTAACAATAATAATGATTATTATTATGACTGCTTTTTTTGAATGCATACTGTTTGGTAGGCAGTTTTCTTATATCATCTTTAAATCTACAAAAACTTTGAAGACTAGTATTATTATCCCAATTTTTTAGATAAGAAAATTGAGGCTTATAAGTAACTTGCTTGAAGTCATACAGTCTAGGCCACTACATAATCCATTCACTTTCTGAGCCCAGTTGTGCAACACAGTAGCCCTGCAACAGCAAGTAAATGTCAGATTCTAATTGCAAACTAAACTTAACTGCTTCCACATTTATATTCTTTCAGTTGCACTGTCTTTAGCTCTCACTGTTCTCCAGTCTTTCAGCCATTTATCATGGCTAAACCATTTTACCATCTTATGGACCAATTATTTTTTATTCTAAGCATGAAGGGGGTGAGGGCTCAGAGGTATCTATGAAGTCATCTCACAGAGATGGGGATAATTTATAGTTGATACAATGCAAAATGAGATAGTAGGAGTTGGGGTAATGAACCTATAGCTACCATATTTAAATCCCATTTTGAGAGAAATGTTCCAAGCATCTGAAACCCTAGATTACCTCATACATTTGTGACAGCTCTTATGATAGTATAGTATTCCAGGTTTCAAAGCTAAAAATTAAATGTTATAAGAGGTACACTAGAGCTCATAAAGCAATCAGTATAATTTTCTCTTAAAATTTTGAAAAGATTATTTAGCCTTCAAGCAGCTGTGGGATACTTTAAGTTGTACAATAAATATTAGCATGCAAATAATTTGGGGAGCATAATGAAAAAGATAGTGACAGCTAATATGTAACTGGAAATAGTCAATCATGGGGTATTTACTGAGCACTATATGAAGTATGATGTCATTCCATACTTTATACATAGTCTTCATTTAAACACTTCATTCTATTTGTCCTCATAATTATACCTCTATTTCTCAGATCATGTGTTCTGATTCTTGATTTAAAAAATACAACAATAGTAGCTACAATAGGGTGTTTAAGTCAACTATAAGATCTGGTTTGTTAAGTTTAAAGAAAGAGACACACTCTGGAAGACTAGAAGAAAAGTATGTTGCATTAATAATTTTCAGTTTTGTGTCAATTCTAATGGTCCCACTAGCTTTTTCTTCTGAGGGCTGAGTATTCCCATAGCATTCAACTGTTATAGTACATAGTTTTCAGCAGATACTTCATCAGCCTTCTCTAGGCACTCTAATTAATCAGTTTTGCTCTTAAAATGGGCCACCTGAATATAAGAGACATATGTTCAGATGTATAAGGTCAAACAGAGGAAACTGATGCTATTAAGTCCTGTGATCTAGACAGTATGCCTTTATTAGCTTAATCTTAAATTTTCATTAGCACTTTTTTCAGACCCATGATAGTTGGTTATATGGGATTTATTACCAGTCTACAGAGTGGGTGCACCAATTTATACTCCAACCAGAAGTGTATGAGAGTTTTCCCACATTCTCGTCAGTACGTGGCTCTGTCAAACTTTTGCCAATCTCAGGGGGAATATAGTATCTTATTTTTATTTTAACTTCTATTTTCCTGATTCCTGAGGGTAATCCAGTTTTTTCCTGCTGGCAGTGACCCCAGAATTTTGTAGCCGAATATCCAGATACCCAGCTTCTAGATATCCCAGTCAGCCTGGGGAGGCTTCAGTTTTAGGAGTTGAGCTCTGTGCCATCTCTTTCTGGTTATAGCTTCAGAGACCAAAGGGTCCAAATACTGAGTTTAGAGATCCAACCTCTTCTTACTAATGTATGAAATCTATTCTCTACTCAGTAGCCAGTGTTCCTGTGAAAATGTAATTCAGATAATGTCACTCCCCAAGGTCCTTACATTGGCCTATATGGTTCTACATGATCTTGCCCCCAGGTTATCTCTCTGATCTCATCTCCTACGCCACTCTTATTTTTGTTCTTTGACCTCAAACTATGCAGACCTTGGTGTCTTTTAAGTACACCAACCAAGCAGGATTCTATCTCAGGGTTTTGAAATTGTAGTTCTCTCTGTCTATTAATCTCTTTCCCAGATATTTGCATGGCTCAAACTCTCTTTTCATTCAGATCTCTGCCTAAAAGATCTGTCACCTTCTCAGAGAAACTTTACTTGCTCCATCTTTATTCTCTCACCCTGCTTTATTCTTCTTCATGGCTCATATTATAATAGATTTATATTTGTGTTTATTATCTCTCTCATCCATTTGAATGTCAGCTCCATGAAAGTCAGGATTTCATTATAGTCATTGCTATATCCTCACCTCCCAGAATAGTACCTGGCACATAACAGTAAGGGCTCAATAATTACTTGTTGATTGAGTAAAGTATCAGATTTAATCCTCAACCACTATGTGAAGTCAGTGTGATTATTCCCAGCGCTTCAGACTCAGTGAAGCTGCTAATATTCACAGAGGTTAAATAACTTGCCTAAGGCTACATTGCTAATAATTGGCAACACTAACTCTGTTACATGTCTTTCCAGAAAACAAAGACCATCAAAATTTGATTACAAGTAATGGGTATCCATAGGTATGCCTCATCATCTTGTTTATATTTTTCTCACATTATAAATTAGTTCCTATAAACATTTTGCTTAAAAGCCCTTCAATAGTTTTCCATTTGCACTTAGAATAAAATCCAAACTTTCACCGTGGCCTTCAAGGCCTTGCATGATATCCAACTTCATCTGGCCCCTATTTAAAAAATTAAATAGATGTATTTCCAAATTAACTACAAAGATAAACTAGGTTATCATTACTCACATAAAAGTTTTCTTATAAGTTTGTAACTATCCTGGTACATTTAGGATATAATGTATTTGCCTACAACTTTTCAGGAATTTATCTACATGTACAAAACGAAGTACATCTTTAGAGACCTACAGAGGGTGGCATTAATGACCAGTTTTCTAAGGAATGAGGAAATATTATTTTATACTATATTGCAACTCTAACTTTTCAAATATAGTTTTACTTTAGTTGAATGACACAATATTTCAAAATGAGTACTTTATTATTGTTTACTTTTTTCAAGCAGAGTCAATATCTAGATTGGAGTATAATTTGGGCAATTGTTGCAGGGATCAGAATACACTATCAGGCAGTTGTTCTTGTTGATTTTATTATGCCTATGTTATGCATCTCATTTTCTCCTCAGTCGTTTGAATAATTTTATGTAAATCAGCGTTCTTTATTTGTCCTCAAATTCTCATTTTTGAGTCCAAGTCTGTATTTTGGCACAAGTACAGCTTTTGGAAGCTTTTAGAAGGAAGCTGAGATACATACATGATTTCAGGAATACCTAAATATAGATAATTATTAGATACACATCTACAATGCTAACCTCTCTTGCTCTGTTTGCCCCACATTCTCCGTCATCCACACATTTCTCTTTGGAATCTAAATGATACTTCAAATTTAATATACCCCCCAACCTCCTGTTGTAATTTTCTCATTACAACAATTGGCTCCACTAATCTCCCAGCTTCGCAAATTCTACTATTCTTCATCTCTTCACACTATCAAGATCTGCCCATTTCCTCCCCAGAAATATATTTTGGCTTCTGTGCTTCCTTTCTACATTTATGCCATTCTGATCCTTATCTTCCAACTTTTAGATTACAGCAATAGGGTCATCTCTACACTCCAATGTATGTTACATAATTGTGAAAAGTATCTTTGGCAAATAAAATTTATATCAGCTCACTCTCTGTTTTCATTATTCTGAACATAAAATTTAATAATAATAACAACAACAACAGCTAACATTTGCCTAACAATTAATGTTCTAGGGCCTCTTAAATGCTTTACATGTACTGATTCCATTAATTTTCAATAACCATAAAGTAGCTTACTATTATTATTCTCAATTTACAGAAACTGCAGGAACAGAGAAGTTAAGTAACTTGCTAAGATTTCATAGCTAATCAGTAAGTTTTCCTGTTTCATCTATCAAGCTTTTCTGCTTATTACTTTTAACCACTTACCACGTTTGTTCTCCATACCACCTCACTGATCTTATTTCTTTAGGAGTGAATGCACGTCCCATTGAAAGACTATTCAAATGGAAGGTTCCATCAATAAAGCAAGGACCCATAAATGGAAATTATGAGCCACCCAAATTGCTTAAAATACAAGCACACCTGCACTTACTCTAAGGGCAGCAGCATTTTTGCCGAGTTTCTAAATCAGTTACATATGTCAATACGTTTTCAATTTTGGCCACGGCAAATCTATCCCTCATTTAAAGGGAAAGGAAAAGACTAGACCATCACACAGATTTACAAACAGGGAGCTTTCCTTGGCAGATGTTGATGTGGTCTTAACCTCTCCAGGCTTAGCAGCTGGACTCAGACACTGTAATGATTGCTGTGTCATTCTCCAATTTGTGACTAATCCAAACTGCCTCTGTTCTTGGGGGAAACCAGTCATCTGTGAAATAAGTGATTGGTCATATCAGTTTTATGTTACAAAGTTCTCATCTGCAAAGACCTATCCCTGCCAGCTCACCTAGAGAAAGCTGTCAGAAGTCAAATTCCTACTCCAATCCCCCCAAAGTCAGCACTGCCAGCACAGATGAGTCCTTACTTAGCTCTCTGCATCCCCCTTGTGCCTCCTGTCATTTCTAAGAAATGTTAGATTTCTTACCAAGTAGCAGTAGAGGAGATTGGATATTAAATTCTCTTAACTCCCAAAGAGAAGCAATATTAATATAGTAAGGAGGATAAATAAAAAGCAGACATGAACCAAGCAGAAATAGGTCTGATTTTTGACTCTTCTATTTACTGTCTCTACCACCAAGAACAAACTGTATAATTTTCCTCAACCTCATGAACTCATCTGTAAAATGGGGTCAGGTCCTAATTTATGGACTGCTATGTGGATTAAGTGGCATAACATTTCTAAAGTACCTTGCACAACACCTGGCATTCAACAAATGAAAGATACTACATACAAAAAAGTACATTTAAAATCTATATGGAACTTCTGGCCTCCATTTGGCATGTAAAAACTTGGGGAGAGCATCACTTATACCCTATGACACCAACAAAAAACCTGAACAAACTAGAAATTCACAAATTTTCTCATCACAAAGCTGAGATCACAGGGCAACCAATTAATGTGCAATCTAAGAAAACTAAGACGTTTTCAAGAGTAGACAGGATACAAGTTCTTTATTCTTACTTGGGGCAGACATAGACACCTGTAAGATTTCAGCTAAAATTGCTAACAAACTGGTAAAGCCAAGTCTGCGTTAGCAAAAGAATATAGAATCTTTTAAGACCACACAGGTAAGGGGAATGTGCACTCACTTGAAGGCTATTCTTCCATGAACCTAACTGGGTTAGAATAGCAAGAGTCCTGAAAAAAGCACTCCTCATTGTAAAGGCCTGGGGGAGGAGAACAACAGCCACTGTGGGAAAGGCACAAAAAAAAACAAGATACCTCTGCCCTATAGAACAAAAGACTCAAACATGGGCAAAAATGGCAACCAACACTGTCAACCATAGGGCACGCCTTCTCTTTGGGAAATAGGGAAAGGATTTGAGAAGTTTCAAAGGAATAAATGTGTTTTTTTGTGCATGTTTTTAATTGGGCTATCCTCTTATTGTTGAGTTTTGAGAGTTCTTTAAATATTTTGGATAAAAGTCATTTGTCAGATATGTGATTTGCAAATATTTCTTCCCAGTCTAGGACTTGTCTTCTCATTTTCTTATTCAATGTATTTCATAGAACAAATGTTTTTAAGTTTTATAAATCACAATTTATTATTTTTTCTATTATGGACTGTGCTTTTAGTGTCATGTCAAAAAAATACTTGCCTAACGTAAGCGCTCAAAACTTTCTCCTATGATTTCTTCTATAAGGTTTATAGTTTTACATTTTTAGTTAGATCAGTGATCCACTGTGAGTTAATTTTTTTTTTAAGGTGTGGGTTTAAAGTTTAGGTCAGTGTTCTTTTTACGCATGTGGGTATCCAATTTGTTGGAATGATTGTCATTGAATTGCCTTTGGACTATATTTTTGTGTGTCTGTTTGTGGGCTCTGTGTGTCTATTGTTTTCTCAATATCACACTGCCTTTGTTACTGTGTGTGTGTGTGTGTGTGTGTGTGTATATATATATATATATATATATATATATATATATATATATATACACACACACATATATATTTTAGTGAATCTTGAAATCAGATAGTATGAGTCCTCCAAACTCTTTTGGGTATTCTGTTTCTCTTCACTTCTGTGTAAATTTTAGAACCAGCTTATTATCAAAACTCCTTCTGGGATTTTGATTGGGATTACATTGTATCTGCAGATCAAGTTGGGGAGAATTAGCACCTAAACAATATTAAGTCACATACGTATGAACATGGAATATATCTCCATTCATTTAGGTCTTCTTTGATTTTTTAATTCATTGTTTGTAATTTTAGGCATTCATATCCTATTCTCAGGGTAGGATAGGATAGGATTTTTTAGGTATGTAACTAAGGATTTTATTTATTTATTTATTTATTTAAATTTATTTATTTATTTATTTATTTTTATATTTATTTTTGGCTGTGTTGGGTCTTTGTTTCTGTGCGAGGGCTTTCTCTAGTTGCGGCAAGCGGGGGCCACTCTTCATCGCGGTGCGCGGGCCTCTCACTATCGCGGCCTCTCTTGTTGCAGAGCACAGGCTCCAGACGCGCAGGCGCAGTAATGGTGGCTCACGGGCCCAGCTGCTCCGCGGCATGTGGGATCCTCCCAGACCAGGGCTCGAACCCGTGTCCCCTGCATTGGCAGGCAGATTCTCAACCACTGCGCCACCAGGGAAGCCCCAGGATTTTATTTTTTGGTGCTACTGTAAGTGGTACTTGAAAAAAATTTTGAATTCCAAATGTTCACCCTTAGTTTAAAGTAATATGACTGATTTTTATATATTGACCTTGTGTCCTGTAACCTCCCAGTTCTAGAGGTTTTTGGTAGATTCTTTGAAATTTTTTTCCATACAGAATATTATGCTGTCAGCATAAAGTTACATTTCTTTCTAATTTCTATGCTATTGATTTATCTATTTAGTCTTATTGCACTGGCTAGGATTTCTACTACAATTTTGAATAATAGAGGCGAACAGACATTTTGCTATTTTCCCAATCTTGGTAAGAAAACAATTAGTCTTTAACCATTAAGTAGTATGTTAGATGTAGTAGGCTTTTTGTAGTCACCTTTTGTGATACTGTGATTTGTAATAAATACGTATTTGGTCTTTCTCTGCATTCTGGCACAGAGCTCCTAACACTCTTGCTGAGATGGACTCTAGTTACCCTTGTGGTAGCGGGTTGGAAGTTTCAGCCCCAACTTCCAATCTCCAGGGAGTGGCGGGGGGGTAGATGTTGAATTAATCACCAATGGATAATGATTTAATCAACCATGCCTAGGTAATGAATCCTCCATAGAAAGGACGGGGTTTGGAGAGCTTTCAGGTTGGTGAACAAGAGCACATCCTTCCCCATGCACCCCACACTCCCTGGGGAAAGAAGCTCTGTTCTCTGGATCCTTCTGGATCTCACCCTATGTATCTCTTCATCTGGCTGTTCATTTGTATCCTTTAATATCCTTTGTAACAAACCAGTAAGTAATATAGTAAATAAACTTTCCCTGAGTTCCTTGAGCCATTGTAGCAAATTAATTGAACCTGAGGTGAGGGTCATGGGACCCTCTGATTTATAGCCAGGTGATCAGAAGGACAGGTACTGTACTTCCAATTGGCATCTGAAGTGGAGACAGTCTTGTGAGACTGAAATCTTAACCTGTGAGGTCTGATTCTATCTCCAGATAAATAGTGTCAGAATTAAAGTGTAGCGAACACAGCTGATGTCTGCTTGAGAGTTACAGAATTGCTTGATTTGGAAAAAAATCCTGCACATTTGGTGAACAGAAGTGTCAGAAGTGAAATATTGAGAGTGAGTGTTGAGGAAGATACACGAGTGTTTTCTCATGTTACCCTTTATCAGATTTTTTAAAGTTTATGTTTATTTCTAGTCGTCTGAGAATTTTTATAAAGCATGGCTGCTGTAGTATTTTGTTTAATGCTTTTGTTGTATTGAGATGATGGTATGATATGTTAATATGGTGAATTACATTGATTTTTGAACATTAAAACAATCTTGCATTTTGGGACAGACTCCATTTCATTATGACGCATTATTTTATTTTATATTGCTGGATACAATTTACTAATACTCTGTGGAGGATGTGTGCATCTATGTTAATAAGAGGTATAGGTCTGAAAATTTGGGGTTTTTTTCCCCTTCAATTCCATTTTCTTGTTTTTGTATTAAGGTAATGCTGACCTCACAAAATTGTTTGTGAAGTGCTCCCTCCTATATTCTGAAAAGATTGTGTAGAAACGGTATTGCTCTTATTTTTATAATTTATTTTGGTAGAAGCTTAGAATACCTATTTGAGATATTTCTTCTTTTGCAATATAAGCACCTAATGCTATAAATTGTCCTCTAAGCAGTACTTGAACAGTATCCAACAAATTCTGGCATACTATATTTTATTTTCATTTAATTTAAAAATTAAAAAAATTTTCCTTTGATATTTGCTTTTTGACCTTTAGGTTATATAGACGTGTTATTTACTTTCCCAATATTTGAGGATTTCCAGGATATATTTGTTACTGATTTCTAGTTTCTCTTACAGTCTGGAAACAAAATAGTGCATGACTTCTATTGTTTTAAATTTGTTAAGGTTTATTTTATTGCCCCAAATAAGGTTTATTATAATGAATTTTCCATGTGCTGGAAAATAATGTGGATTTTGTTATGGTTTTATTTGGTTGAATTTTTGATATATATCAATTAGCTCAGGTTGGTTGATAGTATTATTTGGTTCTTCTATATCCTTACCTGGTTTTCTGCATATTTTTCTGTCAATTACTGAGAAAAGAATGTTGAAATCTATTGATACAACTATAATTATGAATTTTTCTACTCTTTATTTCAGTTCTATCAGTTTTTGCTTCGTGTATTTTGAAGCCCCATTGTTAGGCAGGCACATACATAGTTAGGATCATTATATCTTTTGGAGAATTGATCTCGTTATCCTTATGTGATGCCTCTCTTTATTCCTTCATAATATTCCTTGTTCTGAAGCCTACTATGTCTAATAGAAATATAGCCACTCTCCTGGAGCTTTAGGAGGGATGTCGTTTCTGCAGGAAATGACCGTCTAAGAATTCACCTATGCCACAAGTTCAAGAATTATCAATTGATCAGAATGAAAATGTTAAACCTTAATTTTTAAATCTTGAGAATAAAAATACAGTTCACACATTAAAAACAGGGCTTCCCTGGTGGCGCAGTGGTTGAGAACCTGCCTGCCGATGCAGGGGATGCGGGTTCGAGCCCTGGTCTGGGAGGATCCCACATGCCACGGAGCAACTAGGCCCGTGAGCCACAGCTACTGAGCCTGCGCGTCTGGAGCCTGTGCTCCGCAACAAGAGAGGCCGCGATAGTGAGAGGCCCGCGCACCACGATGAAGAGTGGCCCCGCTTGCCACAACTGGAGAAAGCCCTCGCACAGAAACGAAGACCCAACACAGCCAAGAATGAATAAATAAATAAATAATAATTAAAAAACAAAAAACAAAAACAAAAAAAGAAATATAGCCACTCTCATTTTCTTTTGGTTGATGCTTTCATGGTATATTTGTGTGTATATGCCTTCATATGTAAAGGGGGTTTCTTCTGGACAATATTTAGTTGGATCTTGCTTTTTTAATCCAATCTGGCAACCATTTTTAAACTAGTTTTTAAACATTGACACTTAATATAATTTTTATATGATTGAATAAAAATCTACCATCTTGCTAGCTATTTTCTATTTGTCCCATGGGTCGTTATTTTTTCCCCTGTTCTGCCTGCACTTGATCTAATTTAGCATTTCTAGGGCTCTATTTTATCTTCTTTATTGACTTATTAATTCTATATATTTAAAAAATAATTTAGTGGCACCTTAGGGTTTACAATATACACCTTTAGTTAATCTGTGTCTGCCTTTAGGTAAGACATTTTCACATGTAGTATAAGAGCCTTTCAACATTGTGTTCCCAATTCCTCCCTCCCATCCTTTGTGCTATTTTATGTCATGTATGTCACTTTCACTCATGCCTTAAACACAGAATATATTGCTACTTCTTTTGTCTTAGACAAACAGTTATGTGTTAGGATAATTAATGCAGGAAATATTAATTTTTTAAAATTTATTTATTTATTTATTTTTGGCTGTGTTGGGTCTTTGTTTCTGTGTGAGGGCTTTCTCCAGTTGCGGCGAGTGGGGGCCACTCTTTGTCGCGGTGCACGGGCCTCTCACTGTCGCGGCCTCTCCCGTTGCGGAGCACAGGCTCCAGACGCGCAAGCTCAGTACTTGTGGCTCACAGGCTTAGTTGCTCCACGGCATGTGGGATCTTCCCAGACCAGGGCTCGAACCCGGGTCCCCTGCATTGGCAGGCGGATTCTTAACCACTGCGCCACCAAGGAAGCCCCGGAAATATTAATTTTATTTCTATCTTCATTTATTCCTTTTCAGTGCTCTTTATTTCTTTATGTAAATCCAGTTTTCTACCTAGTATCATATTTATTCTTCCTAAACAAATCCCTTTAACCTTCTTTGCAGTGCAGGTCTGCAGTCAATGGATTCTCTCATTTGTTTTTTAGAAATTGTTTCTCTTTTATTTTTAATAACATCTTTATTGAGATATTATTCACATACCATAAAATTCACCATTTTTAAAGGGTGTGGTTCAGTGGGTTTTAGTATATTAGCAAAGTTGTGCAATCATAACCATTATCTAGTTCCAGAACATTTTCATCACCCTGAATAGAAACACTGCACCCATTAGCAGTCACTCCTTTTTA
Source organism: Balaenoptera borealis (assembly GCF_965194805.1). Taxonomy (NCBI): domain Eukaryota; kingdom Metazoa; phylum Chordata; class Mammalia; order Artiodactyla; family Balaenopteridae; genus Balaenoptera; species Balaenoptera borealis. The sequence goes on from NC_138881.1 coordinate 105,262,059, forward strand.
GCAGCACTCCCCATTTCCCCTCCCCTCTATCCCTGGGAAACTACTAACCTACTTTGTCTCTATGGATTAGCCTATTCTGAATATTTCATATGGCCTTTTGTGTTGGCTTCTTTTACTTAGAATAATGCTTTCAAGATCCATCCATGTTATAGTGCTGAAGAAAGATGATGATGAAGAGAATAATTGTTAACCTATTACTGACACTTATTTTGGGGCCAAGCCTATTTTATAGTCCCAGTAGTGTCCTTCATGGATTTGCTTCTTGGGAGCTGGGATGCTTAGAGTCTAGTTCTCAGCCCAACTGACTTTCTCCTCAAACCATGTTTCTTCATGCTCAGTCTACATAATGTGTTGGTTTTAGAGTAAAGTTAGCCCGTAGAAGGAAGGGAAAGAAATTAAATGGAAAAAACACTTCTTGAATACTTATTGAAGTGAAAAAACCATTTATTGAAGACCTGTTATTTCTCAAGACTTGCATATATGTGATTATATTTAATGCCATAAAAACTCTCTGAGATAGGTACTAAGTATATCTCCATCTGTATAAAACTATGCCCAAATTTGCACAGTAAGTAAATGATGGTTTCAAACCCAGGTTTCTTGGAATACATGCAATATTCACTATAACACACTTTAATAGAATTTTTTAAAAAGATAAGTGATATTACTAATAAATAACATAAAATTACTGAAGGTACTATACTTCTCAATAGGCTTATAGTACCTAATTATGCATCACAGTTATAAAATAATTGATGTACACTTATTTTAAATAATCATAATTTTGAATATACCTAAGCTCTGTGCTCTTGATAAACATTGACAGTCAAATAAATCCCCTCATTCTTTGTCATTCAGGAAGGGATTTACTGCAAAGACCCACATTTCACAGTGTGACTTAGATACTTAGATAAGACTTCTGGATAACCCTCTTCTTTACTGAGGACAAGGCCTGACAGAGATCTTCCAAATTCCCTGTTTTTTGCCTCATAAATAATTAGCTAAATTGTTTGTATCCACTGAACAATGAGAAGAAAATGCTTGTGAACTTGACCAAAATTTAAGCTTCTCTCCTTCCCACAAGGCCCTTAACTTTGACCCAGTCTTAACCTGAGCTAGCATTGGAATGTGGAATAGCTCCTTGTATTAGGGTTCTCCAGAAAAACGGAACCAATAGAATGTGTGTGTGTATTTATTTATTTATTTTAAGGAAGTGGCTCATGCAGTTATGGAGGCTGGCAAGTCTAAAATTTGTAGGGTGGGCCAACATGCTGGAGACCCAGGAAAGAGCCAATTCTACAGTTCAAAACCCAAGGTGTTCTGCTGGAAGAATCCTCTCTTTCTTAGAGGAGGTCAGTCTTTGTTCTAATTAGGCCTTCAACTTATTTGATGAGGCCCACCCACATTATGGAAGGCAATCTGCTTTACTCAAAGCCCACCAATTTAAATGTTAGTCTCATCTAAAAACACCGTCATAGAAACAGCCAGAATAATGTTTCACCACATTTCTTGGCACCATGGGCCAGCTGAGTTAACACATAAAATTAACCATTGCTCATCTCCTTAAGGACCTCTCCTGACAAAGACATTCCTTGATTAATTGTGAATCTTGATTGTTTCTAGCCTTGTTTTCCCCTCCCTGTAAAAGAAAAGTCCTTTTCTGCCTGACCTTTGAGAAGTTTAGGATCTTATCGTCAGAGCATTCTCTGTATTGCAATAGTCCCTCTGCTCTATTGCAACGACCTTTTTGAATAAAATCTCTCTTTACCTAAGACCACATATGTTTTTTATTTACCAATATCATGTAGCACATAAAAACTTGTGAATTCCAAATTAATGGCAGGATTACGATTCTGGTTTGTTTATTTTTTGGTGATCCCTGAATACACTTCCAAAGTAGGTAGCTCCTTTATTGATTGGAGACAATTGCTTAAGAGTGGATGACTGAATGAAAGTCAAAAGTTCTAATGATTTTTTGAGCTGAGTTACAAATAACGTCTGACTAGACTTATGTACACTAAAGTTCTTTTCGAAATTCTGCTGATGGGAAATGAATATAAAGTAGAATTAACCAATTTTAAGGCCCCTGCTGAGATTTATTCTTTGACAGTTGACAGAAATACTCAGAAATTAGCATTTTGGTAAAACCTTTATTTGTTTAAGATGCCTCTTAGCCAAAGAGACTGTCTGTACAAAAGGATTAACCTATTGACAGTGACTTTCTAAATCCAAGCCCATTGAATAACAAGCACTGAATGTGTTTACCTTCCTAATGCACCACAATTCACTATGAAGCTGGCTTTCTTGAAAAGGTCAAAATGCATGAAGAGCTGAATTTCAATAGGAAGACATACAGAAATTTGAAGCTGAATGGAATCGGGTTTCTTGAATATAAATAGAAAGTAAATTATATGAATGTGGGTCATCTAAGTGGATAACACCACTCAAAAAATCCCCACTTATTTTTTAGGCTATTTTATTTCTTGGTAAGGCACTAGTCCATTGTCAAGCACATTATTATTCTCTTAAATAAAACACTTTATATTGTTCCAAGGACCTCAATAACTGCAGTGATATTCTTGCAAACCAAGTCTCAAAAGTTCCCTATGTGAAAAGACCAATAGCCTCTTTATGTATTGAACATTTCCAGGTATATTAGGTATATTCTGGTATTCACTACAGACAAATGCTGCTTTTGAACAGGTAGAGCAAGAAAAGAAGAGATTGATGAAATTGTAGAATTTAATTTTGGCTTTTTCCTGGGCAACTCCTTTTCTGACCTGACTTTTGTGGTTCTACTAAAACTGATTTTTAGTATAGGTAAATCATACATTTATACAATATGACTATTATAGTGCATTCCAAACAGATTTTTATCAAGACTGGTGACTTAGGCTTATAGTGGCCACTTAAAAATTAGGAAAATTGGGTGATTTTTAATTTCTATAACTGGCTTCTGGTGCAGAAACACCACCACTTCTCAGAAAAAAAAAAAAAAAGGCATTTTAAGGACTGTAAACCTGTCTCCTTCCTGTGACAGTAAAAGGCCTTGTAGTGCTTCTCCAACTCAGTGGTAACCTATTTAGTGCTTATGTGGTAAGATCCAGAGCTCTGTCTTTGGATAATAATTCTTCAAGGTTTTATAGAAAAGAAATCAGACTCACTTCCCCATCTTGGTAGACTCAATTGTGAGAATGTATTGTGGATTGCATTATATACCTAGCTAATGCAATTACTTCTTAAACCTATTGGGTGCCTCAGTGTAGACAGGAGAGAGCTCATGTTTCACTAAAAAACAGATACCAATAAAATTAAAGACAGTGAGAGTTACATGTAATATTTACTAATCAAGTTGTATATACTGCCCTTCATATATAAATATGGTATTACTGAACCCCCCTCACTAAGGCATGCACTTTGAATTATTTTGCAGGTAAGGAGATATGCCTACACTCAGTCCTCCATTGTGAATAGTAACACATGGTTTTGAATGAGCTGGCTTGTATGAAGAGTAGGATCTGTAGTCCTGGAACGGGGATAATTTTTTTTTTTCTTTTAGTGTATAAGCAAACTAGCTCACATAGGGAACAAATGTAGGATATTGGTTTCTTTGGCACTATGGTGTAAAGAGTTGAACTAAATGGTTCAGATTATGATGATTAGGGGGCAAAAACATCATCCTCTGCTCTTCTGTCTTGCTGTTAATATTTTTAAAAACAAGTATACCTTAACAATACTTTATAGAGTCTATGAATTTTATTTTTTTAATTTTTAAATTGTTTAGTATATGCTATTATTTATTTATTTATTTATTAAGATATAGTTGATTTACAATATTATATTAGTTTCAGGTGTACAACATAGTGATTCAAAAATTGTAAAGGTTATACTTCATTTAAAGTTATTATAAAATATTGGCTATATTCCCTGTACTGTACAATATATCTTTGTAGCTTATTTATTTTTTATATAGTAGTTTGTACTTCTTAATCTACTACTCCTACCTTTCCCCTCTCTCCTTCCCTCTCCCCACTGATAATCACTAATTTGTTTTCTATATAGGTGATTCTGTTTCTTTTTCGTTATACTCACTACTTTGCTTTAGTTTTTAGTTTTAGATATCATACAGTATTTGTCTTTCTCTCACTGACTTATTTCACAAAGCGTAATACCCTCCAGGTCCAGCCTTGTTGCAAATAGCAACATCTTCTTTATCCATTCCTCTGTTGATGGACACATATTTCTTCCATATCCTGGCTGTTGTAAATAAGGCTGCTATGAACCTTGGGGTGCATGTATCTTTGAATTAGTGTTTTTGTTTCCTTCAGATATGTAGGCAGGAGTGGAATTGCTGGATCACATGGTAGTTCTATTTTTAGTTTTTTGAGGAACCTTCATACTGTTTTCCACCATGGCTGAGCCAATTTACATTCCCACCAACAGTGTACAAGGGTACTCTTTTATCCATATCCTCACCAACGTTTGTTATTTGTGGTTTTTTTGATGCTAGCCATTCTGACAGATGTGAGGTGATATCTCACTGTGGCTTTGATTTGCATTTCTCTGATGATTAGTGATGTTGAGCATCTTTTCCTGTGTCTGTTGACCATCTGTATGTCTTCTTAGCAAAATTGTCTATTCTGGTCTTCTGCCAAAGTTTTAATTGGGTTGTTTGGGGTTTTTTTATATTGAGCTGTATGAACTGTTTATATATTTTGGACATTAACCTCTTATCACTCATATCATTTGCAAATATTTTCTCCCATTCTGTAGGTTTTCTTTTTGTTTTGTTGATGGTTTCCTTTGCTGTGTAAAAGTTTTTAAGTTTAATTAGGTTCAATTTGTTTATTTTTGCTTCTGTTTCCCTTGCCTTATGAGACAGATCCCAAAATATATTTGTACTATTTATGTCATAGAGTATTCCGCCTATGTTTTCTCCCAGGAGTTTTATGGTTTCAGGTCTTACATTCTTGAACAGGTAGGCCAAGAAAACAAGAGACTGATGGAATCATATAATTTGGTCTTGGCTTTTTCCTGGGCAACTCCTCTTCTGACCTGACTTTTGTGGTTCTACTAAAACTGATTTTTAGTATACGTAAGTCATACATATACAGAGTATGACTATTATAGTGCATTCCAAACAGATTTTTATCGACTGGTGACTTAGGCTTTAATCCATTTTGAATTTATTCTTGTATATGGTGTGAGAAAACATTCTAATTTCACTCTTTTACAGGTAACTGTTCAGTTTTCCCAGTGCTACTTATTGAAAAGAGTGTCTTTTCTCCATTGTATATTTTTCTCTCCTTTGTCATAGATTAATTGACCATAAGTACATGGGTTAGTTTTTGAGCTCTTTATTGTGTTGCATTAATCTGTGTCTGTTTTTGTGCTAATACCATACTGTTTTGATTATTGTAGCTTTGTAGTATAGTCTGAAATCAGGCTATTTGAAAACTTGAGCTATTCTTCTGTTTCAGTTTGGTTATTCGGGGTCTCTTGTGTTGCCATAAAAACTTTAAAATTATTTGTTCTACTTCTGTGAAAAATGCCATTGGTATTTTTTTTTAACATTTTATTGGAGTATAATTGCTTTACAATGGTGTATTAGTTTCTGCTTTATAACAAAGTGAATCAGTTATACATATACATATATCCCCATATCTCCTCCCTCTTGCATCTCCCTCCCTCCCACCCTCCCTATCCCACCCTTCTAGCTGGTCAGAAAGCACCGAGCTGATCTCCCTGTGCTATGTGACTGCTTCCCACTAGCTATCTATTTTACATTTGGTAGTGTATATATGTCCATATATAGACTACCAGTCTCTTATTTTGTCCCAGCTTACCCTTCCCCCTGCCCGTGTCCTCAAGTCCATTCTCTAGTAGGTCTGCATCTTTATTCCCGTCTTGCCCCTAGGTTTTTCATGACCTTTTTTTTTTAAGATTCCATATATATGTGTTACCATTTGGTATTTGTTTTCTTCTTTCTGACTTACTTCACTCTGTATGACAGACTCTAGGTCCATCCACCTCACTACAAATAACTCCATTTCATTTCTTTTGATGGCTGAGTAATATTCCATTGTATATATGTGCCACATCTTCTTTATCCATTCATCTGTCCATGGACACTTAGGTTGCTTCCATGTCCTGGCTATTGTAAATAGAGCTGCAATGAACATTGTGGTACATGACTCTTTTTGAATTATGGTTTTCTCAGGGTATATGCACAATAGTGGGATTGCTGGATCGTATGGTAGTTCTATTTTCAGTTTTTAAGGAACCTCCATACTGTTCTCCATAGTGGTTGTATCAATTTACATTCCCACCAATAGTGTATGAGGGTTCCCTTTTCTCCACACCCTCTCCAGCATTTATTGTTTGTAGATTTTTTGATGATGGCCATTCTGACCGGTGTGAGTTGATATCGCATTGTAGTTTTGATTTGCATTTCTCTAATGATTAATGATGTTGAGCATTCTTCATGTGTTTGTTGGCAATCTGTATATCTTCTTTGGAGAAATGTCTATTAAGGTCTTCTGCCCATTTTTGGATTTTTTTTTTTTTTTGATATTGAGCTGCATGAGCTGCTTGTAAATTTTGGAGATTAATCCTTTGTCAGTTGCTTCATTTGCAAATATTTTCTCCCATTCTGAGAGTTGTCTTTTCGTCTTGTTTATGGTTTCCTTTGCTGTGCAAAAGCTTTGAAGTTTCATTAGGTCCCATTTGTTTATTTTTGTTTTTATTTACATTTCTCTAGGAGGTGGGTCAAAAAAGATCTTGCTGTGATTTATGTCATAGAGTGTTCTGCCTATGTTTTCCTCTAAGAGTTTGATAGTGTCTGGCCTTATATTCAGGTCTTTAATCCATTTTGAGTTTATTTTTGTGTATGGTGTTAGGGAGGGTTCTAATTTCATTCTTTTACGTGTAGCTGTCCGGTTTTCCCAGCACCACTTATTGAAGAGGCTGTCTTTTCTCCATTGTATATTCTTGACCCCTTTATCAAATATAAGGTGACCATATGTGCGTGGGTTTATCTCTGGGCTTTCTATTCTGTTGCATTGATCTATATTTCTGTGTTTGTGCCAGTACCATACTGCCTTGATTACTGTAGCTTTGTAGTATAGTCTGGAGTCCGGGAGCCTGATTCCTCCAGCTCAGTTTTTCTTTCTCAAGATTGCTTTGGCTATCTGGGGTCTTTTGTGTTTCCATACAAAGTGAAATTTTTTGTTCTAGTTCTGTGAAAAATGCCCGTGGTAGTTTGATAGGGATTGCATTGCATCTGTAGATTGCTTTGGGTAGTATAGTCATTTTCACAATGTTGATTCTTCCAATCCAAGAACATGGTATATCTCTCCATCTATTTGTATCATCTTTAATTTCTTTCATCAGTGTCTTATAATTTTCTGCATACAGGTCTTTTGTCTCTTTAGGTAGGTTTATTCCTAGGTATTTTATTCTTTTTGTTGCAAGGGTAAATGGGAGTGTTTTCTTAATTTCCCTTTCAGATTTTTCATCATTAGTGTATAGGAATGCAAGAGATGTCTGTGCATTAATTTTATATCCTGCTACTTTACCAAATTCATTTATTAGCTCTAGTAGTTTTCTGGTAGCATCTTTAGGATTCTCTATGTATAGTATCATGTCATCTGCAAACAGTGACAGTTTTACTTCTTCTTTTCCTATTTGGATTCCTTTTATCTCTTTTTCTTCTCTGATTGCTGTGGCTAAAACTTCCAAAACTATGTTGAATAATAGTGGTGAGAGTAGGCAACCTTGTCTTGATCCTGATCTTAGTGGAAATGGTTTCAGTTTTTCACCATTGAGGACAATGTTGGCTGTGGGTTTGTCATATATGGCCTTTATTATGTTGAGGTAAGTTCCCTCTATGCCTACTTTCTGGAGGGTTTTAATCATAAGTGGGTGTTGAATTTTGTCGAAAGCTTTCTCTGCATCGATTGAGATGATCATATGGTTTTTCTCCTTCAATTTGCTAATATGGTTTATCACATTGTTTGATTTGCGTATATTGAAGAATCCTTGCATTCCTGGGATAAACCCCACTTGATCATGGTGTATGATCCTTTTAATGTGCTGTTGGATTCTGTTTGCTAGTATTTTGTTGAGGATTTTTGCATCTATGTTCATCAGTGATATTGGCCTGTAGTTGTTTTTTTTGTGACATCTTTGTCTGGTTTTGGTATCAGGGTGATGGTAGCCTCGTAGAATGAGTTGGGGAGTGTTCCTCCCTCTCCTATATTTTGGAAGAGTTTGAGAAACGATGGCAAAGGTCGATAAAGCCATTGGTATTTTGATAGGGATTGCATTGAATCTGTAGTTTGCCTTGGGTATGTGGTCATTTTAGTAATATTAATTCTTCCAATCAAAGAACATGGTGTATCTTTCCATCTGTTTGTGTCATCTTCAATTTCTTTCATCAGTGTCTTAATAGTTTTCTGAGGAGATATTTTACCCCCTTAGGTAAGTTTAAGGTATTTTATTCTTTTGACACTATTTTAAATGGGATTGTTTCCTTAATTTCTCTTTCTGATAGTTTGTTGTTAGTGTTTGTACACAACAGATTCCTCTATATTACTTTTGTGTTCTGCAGCTTTACTAAGTTCATAGATGAGCTGTAGTAGATTTTAGCTGGTGTCTGTAGGGTTTGCTATGTATAGTATTATATCATCTGCAAACGGTGACAGTATTACTTCTTCCTTTCCAATTTGGATTCATTTTCTTTCTTTTTCATGTCTGATTGTTGCAGCCAGGACTTCCAATAGTATGTTGAATAAAAGTGGTGAGCATGGACATCTTTGTCTTGTTCCTGATCTAAGAGGAAATGCTTTCCCGTATGATGGTAGCTGTGGGTTTATTATATATGGTCTTTATCATGTTGAGGTATGTTCCCTCTATACTCACTTCCTGGAGAGATTTTAATCATAAATATATGTTGAATTTTCTCAAAAGCTTTTTAATGCATCTATTGAGATGATCCTATGGTTTTTATTTTTCAAATTGATAATATGGTGTCTCACATTGATGGATTTTCAAATATTGAACCATCCTTGCATTCCTGGGATAAATCCCACTTGAGCAAGTTGTATGATCCTTCTAATGTATTGTTGGATTCAGTTTGCTAATATTTTTTGAGGATTTTTGCATCTATGTTCATCAGTGATATTCGCCTATAATTTTCTTTTTTGTGTGTGATATGTTTGTCTGATTTTTGTATCAGGGTGATGTTGGCCTCATAGAATGAGTTCAGAAGAGTTTCTTCCTCTGCAATTTTTTGGAATAGCTTGAGAAGGATAGATGTTAACTCTTCTCTAAATATTTGGTAGAATTCACCTGTGAAGTTATCTGGTCCTGGACTTTTGTTTGTTGGGGTTTTTTTTTTTTTTAATTACTGATTCAGTTTTCATTACTGGTTATTGTTCTGTTCATATTTTCTATTTCTTTTTTTTTTAATTAATTAATTAATTTATTTTTATGGCTGTGTTGGGTCTTTGTTTCTGTGTGAGGGCTTTCTCTAGTTGTGGCAAGCGGGGGCCACTCTTCATCGCGGTGCGTGGGCCTCTCACTATTGTGGCCTCTCTTGTTGCGGAGCACAGGCTCCAGACGCGCAGGCTCAGTAATTGTGGCTCACGGGCCCAGCTGCTCCGCGGCATGTGGGATCCTTCCAGACCAGGGCTCGAACGCATGTCCCCTGCATTGGCAGGCAGATTCTCAACCACTGCACCACCAGGGAAGCCCCCATATTTTCTATTTCTTTCTGGTTCAGTCTTGAGAGATTGTACATTTCTAGGAATTTGTCCATTTCTTCTAGGTTGTCCATTTTATTGGCATATAGCTGGTTGTAGTAATCTCTTATAATCCTTTGTATTTCTGTGGTGTTGGTTATAACTTCTTTTTCATTTTTGAATTTCTTGATTTGGGTCCTCTCTCTTTCTTGTTGAGTCTGGCTAAAGTTTTATCAACTTTGTTTATCTTTTCAGAGGATGAGCTCTTAGTTTCATTGATTTTTTTTTCTATTGTTTTTTGAGTCTCTATTTCATTTATTTCTGCTTTGGTCTTTATGATTTCTTTCCTTCTACCAACTTTGGGTTTTGTTTGTTCTTCTTTTTCTAGTTTCTTTAGGAGTATGGTTAGGTTGTTTATTTGAGATTGTTCTTGTTTCCTGAGGTAAGCTTGTATTGCTCTAAACTTCCCTCTTAGAACTGCTTTTGCTGCGTCCCATAGATTTTGGATCATTGTATTTTCATTTTCATTTGTCTCCAGGTATTTTTTGCTTTCTTCTTTGACCTTCAGGGGACCATTGGTTGTTTAGTGGCACATTGTTTAGCCTTCACATGTTTGTGATTTTTGCAGTTTATTTCTTGTAGTTGATTTCCAGTCTCATAGCACTGTGATTGGAAAAGATACTTGATATAATTTCAGTTCTCTTAAATTTACTGACACTTGTTTTGTCGCCTAGCACGTGATCTATCTTGGAGAATGTTCCATGTGCACTTGAAAAGAATGTATATTCTACAGCTTTTAGATGGAATGTTCTCTATATTTCTATTATGTTTATCTGCTTTAATGTGTTATTTAAGAACAGTGTTTACTTTATTGATTTTCTGTCCGCACGATCTGTCCATTGATGTAAATGGGGTGTTAAAGTCCCCTACTATTATTGTGTTACTGTCAATTTCTCCTTTTATGCCCATTAATATTTGCCTTATATATTTAGGTGCTCCTATGTTGGGTGCATATATATTTATAATTGTTATATTTTCTTCTTGGATTGATCCCTTGATCATAATGTAATGTCATTCTTTGTTTCGTATAACTGTCTTTGTTTTAACGTCTATTTTGTTTGATATAAGTATTGCTATCCTGGCTTTATTTTGATTTCCATTTGCATGGAATACCTTTTTCCATCCTCTCACTTTCAGTCTGTGTGAGATGAAGTGAATCTCTTGTAGGAAGCATGCATACAGGTCTTGTTTTCATATCTATTCAACCACTCTATGACTTTTAATGGGAATATTAATCCATTTGTATTTAAAGCAGTTATTGATATGTATGTAGTTACTGCCATTTTGTTAATTGTTTTGGGATTATTTCTGTAGCTCTTTTTCTTCTTTTCCTCTTCTTTTGTTCACTTCCGTTGTGATTTGATGACTATCTTTAGTGTTTGGATTCCTTTCTGTTTTTTGTGTGTGTATCTGTTATTGATATTCAGTTTGTGTTTACCATGAGGTTTATATATCTGTGTATATACATGATTATTTTAAGTTGCTAATCTCTTAATTTTGAATGCATTTTAACAACCCTGCATTTTCACTCTTCTCCTCCTTATAATTACTGATTTTGACACCATATTTTACATCTAATTGTTTTGTGTATCCTTTAACAGCTTACTGTGGATATAGATGATTTTACTACTTTTGTCTTTTAACCTTATTACTAGCTTTGTACATGGTTGATTTACTACCTTTACTGTATATTTGCCTACTGATGAGCTTTTTCCGTTTGTGATTTTCATAATTCTAGTTGTGGCCTTTTCTTTTTCACTTAAAGACGTCCCTTTAACATTTCTGGTAAAGCTGGTTTGGTGGTGCTGGACTCTTTTAGCTTTTGCTTGTCTGTAAAACTTTTGATCTCTTCACCAAAACTGAATGATAGCCTTCCTGGGTAGAGTATTCTTATTTGTAGGTTTTTCTCTTTGATCACTTTAAATATATCATGCCACTCTCTTCTGACCTGCAGAGTTTCTGCTGAAAAGTCAGCTGATAGCGTTATGGGCATTCCCTTGTGTGTGTAACTTGTTTCATTTTCCTTGCTACTTTTAATATTCTCTCTTTATCTTTAATTTTTGCCATTTTAATTACAGTGTGTCTTGGTGTGGTCCTCTTTGGGTTGATCCTGTTTGGGACTCTCTGTCCTTCCTGGATTGGATGTCTGTTTCTTTTCCCAGGTTAAGGAAGTTTTTAGCTAATATGTCTTCAAATATTCTCTGCCATTTTCTCTCTCTCCTCTTTCTGGGACCCCTATAATGTGAATGTTAGTATGCCTGATTTTGTCCAAGAGGTCTGTTAAGTTGTCTTCATTTTTTTAAAATTCGTTTTTCTTTTTTCTGTTCAACTTCAGTGATTTCTACTACTCTGTCCTCGTGCTCACTGATCTGTTCCTCTGTATCATTTAGTCTACTGTTGATTCATTCTAGTGTATTTTTCATTTCAGTAATTACATTTTTCATCTCTGTTTTGTTGTTCTTTATATTTTCTAACTCTGATAAAAACTTCTAACTTCTCACCCTGTTCATCCATTCTTCTCCCGAGTTCTTTGTATATCTTTACAATCACAACCTTGAACTCTTTCTTGGGTAGATTGGCTCTCTCCACTTCACTTAGTTCTTATTCTGGAGGTTTATCTTGTTCCTTTGTTTGGAACATGTTCCTCTGTCACCTCATTTCATCTGACTTGCTGTTCTATTTCTATATATCTGGCAGGTTGGTTACATTTCCTGACCTTGGAAAATTAGCCTTTTGTAGGAGACGTCTTATGTGTCTCAGCAGTGCATGCCCCTCTGGTCACTAGAGCTATATATTCTAGGGGTGCCCCATATATGGGCTGCCTTGATCCTTCTGTTATGGTGGGTTCACTGCTATGGTTGGTCTCATAGGCTTGTCTGGCCCCAAGTTTGGTTGGTTGCCAGGCTCTGCCTTGTGTGGAGGCTGCCAGCTGCTACTTCACAGGGCCAGTTCATGAGGTGGCTGGCTGAGAACCCCCATGGAGCCCCTGGGTTAGTGTTGGCTCTCTGGTTGGCTTAGTCAGGGTCCAGGAGATCTGGGGCTGGTGCCTGCTCATTGGTGGGTAAAACCAGGTTCTGGGACTAGTACCAGCCCACTGATAGACAGATCCAGGTCCTGTATTTGGCTGTAAGGCCCAGGGGTCCCAGAGCTGGTTTTGGACTGTTGGTGGGTATGGCTGGTTCTTGACACAGCTGATTGTTGGGTCCAGGGTGTCCAAAAGCTTTGTTGGCCTGCTGGTGGGTAGGGCTGAGGCCCAGTGGTCCCAGGGCTGGAGCTGGCCTGCTGGTGAGTGGGTTGGGTCCATAGACTTGGGGCTGCAGTTTTCCTGGGTCTGTTTTTTGCCTGCTGGTTGTTGAGGTTGGTCCTTAGGCTAAAGGAGTCTGGCTGGTGGGGGTGGCCAGGGCCCTGTAGGTCTCAGGGCTGGAATTGGCCTCCTGGTGAGTCAGCTGGGTCTGTAGGCTGCAGGGCTGCAGTTTTCCTGGGGCTGGTGTCCACCCACTGGTGGGTGAGGCTGGATGTGAGGCTAGAAGAGGCTTGCTGGTCATGGGTGGGGCCAAACCCCAGCTTATCCCAAGGCTAATGTTGGCCTGCTGGTGGGTGGGCTGGTTTTGCAGAGTGTGGGGCTGTGGTTTTCCTGGGGCTGTTGTCTGCCCACTCATGGGTGAGGCTGGTCCCAAGTCTAGAGCAGGCTAGTTGGTTGGCAGGGCCTGGGATTCTGGTGCTGGTGGCTGCCCACCGCTGGGTGGAGGTGCATCCTGGGGTCTCTGGCTACAGGGCCCTAGGAGTCCCAAATCTAGTGCCTGCATACTGATGTGTGGGGCCTGCTCCTGGGCCCTCTTGTGGGCAGGGCCATGTCCAGAGGTGGCTATGGGCTCAGGGGGTCTTACAGCAGCCTGTCTGCTGGTGGTTGGGGCTGTGTCCCTGCCCTGCTAGTTGCTTGGCCTGAGGAGTCCCAGTACTGTTGCCTATGTTCTGATGGGCATGGTCAGGGCTGGGTCCTGAGGCTAATAAGCTAGACAGAGGTTTCCAAAACGGCGCTTGTTAGCATCAGAGTCCATACGGTAGAGCTAGCTCCCAGAAACGGCTACTGCCAGTGTCTATGTCCCCAGGGTGAGCTGTAGTTGCTTCCTGCCTCTCCAGGAGGCTCTCCGAGATCAGCAGGTGGGTCTGACCCAGGCTCCTTTCAAATTACTGCTTCTGCCCTGGGTCCTGAAACTTGAGATATTCTGTGTGTACCTTTTAAGAGGGGATCTCTATCTCTCACAGCCCTTTGGGTCTCCCCAAAGCAAGCCCCGCTGGTCTTCAAAGCCAAACATTCTAGGAGCTTATCTTCCTGACACAGGACCCTCATGCTGGGGAGCCCGATTTAGGTTTGAAACCCCTTGCTCCTTGAGGAGAATCTCTGCAATTGTAATTATTCTCTCATTTGTGGTCACCCACCTGGGTGTATGGGTCTTGACTGTATCATGACTCTGCTCTTCCTACCCATCTCATTGTGGTTTCTTCTTTATATCTTTAGTTGTGGAAGATCTTTTCTAGTAGGTTGTGGTCTTTTTCATTGATAAATGTTCTGTAAATCATTGTAATTTTGATGTGCCTGTGGGAGGCAATGAGCCAGGTCTTTCTACTCCACCATCTTGGCAGATCTCTCTATGCATTTTAATATTTTAAATGATATAACATTAAATCTTTTAAAAATTATAAAATATTTATTAAATTATTTAAAATATTTATAAAATTTAATGATGACTTCAAATAACTGTTTTTCTAATTGAGTTTTTTACATTTCATACAATTCAGAAGCCTCCAAATTACCAATTTTATTTCAATTATAAACTTTATTTGAGGTATGCAATGATATACCTATGTACACACACACATACGCACACATACTCACAAAGAACCCCCAGTATTTTAGACTTTCTACCTGGAACATTGGCAAGTGGAGAACTGAGTAGTAGAATTTTCCCCCAGGTGTTCTGATGTATCCAATCCCAACCAAATGTTCTGTCTGCACTGTGACCTACTGTACCTAAGGGGGTAATAAATATGAAATGATGCACTGCCCAATTTTGTCCTTCTGAGGCTCATATTCTAAAGAAGAATATGTAGCAGCTCTTGCTACATTGTTGAAGTCAGTGGCAGTCTTGCTGACAAATCATCAGACAACGCCAGCAGCTTATAAGTCTCTGCCAATATATAAAACATACATGAAATACACTACATAAAACTTTTGAAAAATTTTTTAAATACTTTTAATTTTAGCAATGAAGAAATAGGTTTCATTAGACAAAAATTGGCAAGTTCCTCCTGACCTATTTATAATTGTCTAGCAGTTATTTTTTTGTCTTCATATATCTATATAGATATAATATATAAATTTATTGTATGAGATAATGAGTAACATGGAGCCCAGTTCTCTTTTTATTTCTGGCATCTACATTTTCTGTTCATTTAAATGTTTTCTTGTTATGAAATGCCGACCAGTCAATCACATTGGCTTGGTTTATAATAGCTATAAATGTGCCATATAAGTGCAAAAACAATATGAGAAAGAATACTAAAATTCATGCAGTAAGAAATTTTAAAATTATTTTAAAAATACCACAATGCTATAGGTAGAATCATGAGATCTTTTAAAACAATAGGACCTATTGAGTCAGAAGTAGAAACTCAAAAATACTGATCTCCTGATGGTAGATGTTTCAAAGCAAAATGCTATAGTTATTTCCCAGTAATTTATAAGAACTATCTTTGCCATCACCCCCACCAACATATTTATTTCAGAGTAAGAAGTTGACGTTACTCTTCAAACTTGTAGGAAAAAGACTGAAGCAGGTAGCTCCTTTAAGGTTAGATTTTAAGACATAATCATCTCAAAACAAGAGCATCATTATAGTTAGTGAGAAGTATAAACTATAGAATTTAAGATTACATTCAAAAGTATTTGCTGAATGACTTCTGTGGCTATGGGTCTGAATTTTGCTCACTTTTGGGAGAACCAGTTGTTTTAAAATAAATTCTGTAAATTATTTCTTAGAGGTAAATTGTCTCCTTGTGATAAAATGAGATAAAATCACAACATTCATAATTGTTCATATGCTACCTGGTAACCTAATGGCTCCATGGGATAGCATGCAATTAATGTAGAAAACGAATAAGAATTAAATTATCCTCTTGTCACTAAACATACAGTGTGATTCAGGATATACACTGAGTTTTCTAATGTGGGACCTAAAGGTAAGGAGCCAACTAATATTTCCAATTTTTCTGCAAGTCAATAGTATGGCAAGAGCACTGGGAGGCAGGGAACCTTGATTCTATTCTTGTGTGATCTTCCTGGGGATTTTGAACAAAATGCCTTAGGTGTCTATCCTAAGAGTGATTCAGAGGCTCTGCTAAGCATGTTTCCATGTTAAACCCATTAGACCTGAAGAGAGAGTCCTTTTGGTTAAGATGTTCCACATCTCAGGCACTTTTGTTTTCTTAGAGAAACACTCAAAAATAAAGTATGGTCTTTTCTATATTTTTCTGAGATCGTTCTTAGGAAAATCATCCTAACTACCTAAGGTTGGTCCCTGCCTGAGGTTAAAATAGAGAAAGATAATTTTCTTTCCCCTTGATATAGTTTTATTCTGACATATCTGTCAAACTGTTTGCATACAACAGCCAGAGGTTCAATTTCAGGAGGTGGATATATCATCTTTTATCACAATGAATTAAGCAGAAAGTGCCCAGCTTAAATTTTGCTTGTCGCTTGTCATAGCAAAGATATGAAGAATGAATTAGGATTTATTATTCCATATATTCAACATCTATCTTAACATACCCAGAAAGATCTAACACACAAAGAATGATTAACATTTATACTCAAGCAAGTAAATATATTTGACTTAAAAAAAAATTCTAGCAATAAGATCTCCATTTTGTTTTCCTACCTTGGTAGTAAAAAACGAAAAGCAAATTTTCTTTCTTCTCTGCAACACTGCTTTGACACCTTCCAATGCCACATTCCTAATTCTTATGTTCTGTTTTCATGCCATTTATGGAGTAGGTCAACCAGATTTGGGAAAGACTTAATAGAAACTATAAGGTATTACAATAGAAAATTGATATAATCTCCTGGGAAGTTTGCAATCCAATGAGAAAGGCACAAAACGTACAGCCACAAAGAAACACACATACACACACACACACACACACACACACACACACACAAAACCACAAATGACAAAGACTCAAAAATATGCCTAGGAGTATTGGCTACAGAGATGCAGACATGGGTTATATATGAAACTAAGTTAAAATTAAAATATTCCCAGAAAATATGACAGGTAATCAACTGATCAAAATCTCTGCTAAAATACCACTATTAAGAAATGACACTTATTAGCTTATGTAAGACCTATCATATAGTGATAATAGGTATCGGTTTGTGAAAATATTGGCTAAGTCTTTGCTAAGAAATGCAGATTGTGAAATTCTAACATACTTGTGAAATTCAAACAGATTATCATTCACTAAAAGTCATTGCTGACTGTAATAAAAGGAGATGTTCAAACAATAAATGATTTAAGTTGATAGTGAGGATGCAAGCAGGGCCTTAATTGATGGATTTGATAATAGGTCTTTCCTACTTGGATCCTTGCCCACCCTGTCTTGCACTTAAGTGCTGAGAAGTTACTGTTGTCATTGAGATGACTATAAGACTTCATGAAGAGATTCACCTTTAATGAATGTTTTAAAGCAAAGAAGAAACATAGGAGGCTGCTGTGAAGAAAAGAGATACTACTCTAGATTAGTAAAAATGCATCAGATGGGGAGTCCATTTGTAATATTGCCAGAGAAGGAAAGTAGTTTCGTTTTGAGAAGAGAATAAAAGCAAATGGATGCCTAAAACAGGATAATATTTATTTCTTGCCCTTTAAATACTTTCCTTCATTTTAACTACATAAGCCATGCATACTCCATTTAATGCACACACAACCATATATAAAGAAAATCTTAATGATTTCCTCTTATCTTAATGATTTCCTCTTACCCCAAGTATTCCCTCCAAGGTAACCAATGATAACATTTTCTTGTATAATCTGTACAGGTTATACATTGTGTACCTGTATACATATACATTGTGTACCTGTATACATATAACCTGTCCTATAATTGCACATCTATATCCATACATTTTCTTTGTTTTTTTTTATACAATCAGAGTGTTAATATTTTTTCTGATACTTGTTTTTCTTTTTACTCAAGATGTCTGGGATATCACTTTGGGTAAATTCTTATAGACATAGCTAAATCCATAGAATGGATGTACTGTGCCTTTTTAATATTATATTCCCTTGGAAGTGTCTTCTTGGGACTATTTGTGGTGGGAGTGGTAGAAGTTAATGTAGAATCTGGCTGAGATAACTTTGACTCTGGCAAAATAGTCAATGACTTTCCTACCAATGTTGAAAAATGCATCTGATGGCAACAGATGCTTAAGGTGATTTTTGGCCTGTCACTGGCACTTTTGGTGTGGCAATGTAGAAATGCTCATATTCTATGCTGTTTTCTCAAATAATTGTCTGCAAGATAAAAGTTGCTATTTATTAGTTGAAACTGAAATCCCAAAGATGATATTTTAAGAGTATGAAGAGTTTCAGTGATGTGAAAATGGAATGGTTTGAATGGATCTTAAATGTGGAGGCTTTTCTTTTTTTTTCAAAGAGGGAAATACTGAATAATGGCATGATTTACTGAAAGAGCATCTGAGATTGAACATGAAATTCAAATTGCTGAGAGCTTCTAAGTTCATGAATTACAGGAATATAATTTGGAAAACAGAAGGGAAAGCTTTGGAAAAGGGCTAATACAATGTGAATGCTGTATAGCACATGATTGGTCTCTTACATTATTCTAAAAACTCCCACTAAATGGAACACTCTTTAGAAATGAAGGCCGAGACAAGGAATGAAATTGACTGCACGATTACAAATGATATGGCATTCTTATCTATGACTTCCAAATGAATAGCAACTGATTATACCTGTGGATTTCACTTCTAAGAATAGCAATATCACTTTGTAATATTCGAATGAACTTCTGTTCCAACCATGTATAATTAAAAATGAAACTTTAATACTAAAAAAATAATAAAAATCACCAACTGGCTTTACAAATATAAAAGAAAGCAAAGACATTTACCTTTAAGTCCTTGATATATCATACATTTTTCTTCATTTGTTCAAATAGAATTAAATTTTTCTAATTTAGTATTGACAAACCAATTAGAAAACCCATCATGGGTTCACAGTAATTAATACCCCCATAGTAAGCAATAAAACCCTAAGTATCACATGATTGTAAAGATGCCACAGAACTAAGAGAACCACACAAAAATTATGAATACAACTCAAGGTTCATGGGAATAGGAAAAACACAACCTTTATAATAAACATAAAAACTTATAAAAACTAATTATTGATGAATCTAAAGAGATCAAGCAGGGAAAATTATGATTATTTCAATATCACTTCATTTATGCATTTACTTAACCAACCAACTAATGAATCAAGATTGGCTGCTATGAAAGATTTTTTTTAAATGCATTGCCCTTGATTTCAAGAATTTGCAAATTAGTGGGACAGAAAAAGCTGCATAAAAAAACACATGCAGTAAGTATAATACACTATGGAATGCAAGCACCACCAGGACAGAGGTAAAAATAATAAAATCCCCAGAGGAGGAAAATATTACTTCCAGTTTGTTGAAGTCTGGGCTCCTTGGGAAGCAGACTCTGAGACAAAGATTAGCATGCTGGAATTTTATTAGGGAGTTCTTCCAGAATTAACAATTTTTGGGTAAAAGTAAGAAAAGAAGATTGGGCAGAGATGATGGATGTTAACGAGAATTATTGTGGTGATCATTTTGTAACATATAGAAGTATCAAATCATTATGTTGTACACCTGAAACTAGTGTAATGCTAAATGTCAGTTATACCTCAATAAAAAAAAAAAGGGAGAAGTTGGGCTGCAAAAGTTGCCCTCAGAACAAAAACCTTGACAAACCTCACAGCACTCTGTGAAGCTAGGATGACCCTTCATAATTGTTCTGAGTTTGGATGAAGGGGATGGACATTTATATTCCCCTATCTACAAGTCAC
Organism: Balaenoptera borealis; assembly: GCF_965194805.1. Lineage (NCBI taxonomy): Eukaryota > Metazoa > Chordata > Mammalia > Artiodactyla > Balaenopteridae > Balaenoptera > Balaenoptera borealis. Next base: position 105,282,013 of record NC_138881.1, read on the forward strand.
TGGATGCAGGGGTATGATCTTATGTGATTAGACTCTCTTCAGATGAAAGCAGTTCCTGGATAGGAATGTCAGCCAGCAGTACTTCTGGCAGTTGTGGACAGGGGAGTGGGGGAATGCTGGAGCACAGTACAATGTCCACTATACAGGTGAAGAGGTCAAAGTATTAGAACTCTAAGGAACCTTACTAATTATTAATTATCTCCTCCAACCTAATTATTTTTACCTGATAAAACAGATTAAATTACTTGTTCAAGGTCTCAGACTGGAGATAAAATTGAAGCTAGAACTCACTTGATTGTTTTTTACATTACTCATTCTAATACAACAAAAGCTTTCCCGATGCAAATAGTTTAAACAAGCAAAAGCAAACAAAACAAAGGAAAGCAAAACAAAAACTAAAGCTAAAGCATTTAGCACATTGAAAAAGGACAGGAAAACTGAATTTAAGTAAATAGTTGCTTTGTAAGTAAACCCCATGTAAATGCATCTTAAGTTTAAAAAGTTTTCATAAATATATTTAACACTGTGCTATATAGTAAAAATACTAGGAATTGAAGAGTAAAAGGATAATGTATACAACCACCACTGTTCTCGATCACTGACATTTCAACTTCAGAGTTCTTCCCCAGGAGAAGCCCACTATTTCTGTCTCAAGGAGGAGGAAAGAGAACACCTAATAGTCAGAGAGAGTGTGGTAAACTCCTATCAGTGTTCTTTCTGTCAATTATCTTGACCCAACCCCAGCAATCTCCTGGTCGTGGCAACAAACACCCAATGGGAACCTATAGCAGTCAAAACTAAGAGGGGGAAGACATTTTCTTAAAATATTCTGGTTTTTTCCCCCTCATTGTCCTCTGCTGCTTGGCTCTGGAAATAGGTGCTGTTGTGGAAGTATGTGTCTTTATAAAGCCCCAGATTTCTCAACACGGGACCAAAATAGTTAGCCTTAGGGAACCATTAAGTTCCAAGAATCATCCATTACGTTTACTCTCATATTTACATTTCTATTGCTATTCCTTCATTCCCAATGTTCCAAGGTATTATCTGATATCATTTTCTTTTACGTTGAATAGATTTCATTAGCAGTTATTCTAGAAAAAGTTGTCTGATGATGAATTTTCTAAGTTTTCCTTCATCTGAGATTGTCTTTATTTCACCTTCATTTCTGAAGAATAGAATTTTGGCTGACAGTTCTTATCTTTCAGTGCATTGAAAAATATTATGCCACTTTCCTTTGACTTCCATGGTTTCTGATGAGAAATCCACAGTTAGAATCACCATTGTATTAGTTTTTTAGGGCTGCCATGACAAAATATCACAGACTGGATGGCTTAGGCAACAGAAATTTATTTTCTCACAATTCTGGAGGCTAAGAGTCTGAGATCAAGGTCTTGTCAGAATTAGATTCTTCTGAGGCCCTTCTCCGTGGCTTGTAAATTGCTGTCTGCTCCCAGTGTCTTCACATCGTCTTCCTCTGTATGTATGTATAGTCAAATTTCCTCTTCTTATAAGGACACCAGTCATATTGGATTAAGACCTGATCTAATTACCTCATTTTAACTTAATTATCCTTTAAAGACCCTATCTCCAAATAGGGTTACATTCTGAGGTATTAGGGGTTAGCACTTCTACATTAGAATTTTGGTGAAATACAGTTCAGCCCATTGCATTTATTTATTGGTAATGTATCAATTTTCTCTGGCTTCTTTCAATATTATTTTTATCTTTAATTTTCAGCAGTCTAATTATGGTATGGTTGGCATGAACTTCCTTTAATTTGTCCTGTTTGGAGTTTGCTGAGCTTCTTGAATCTACTTGGATATGTCCCATGTGTGAGCTACTCAGTGGTCTGTTTGGGACATGGATTGTGGTTTATTTGTTAGTTTAGGTCTCAAAGTCTTTGGTATTCTGAATAGGGTCTAATTCATACTTATGCAGCTCAGGGATGAGCCCAGGATTTGATGAGAAACTTTATGCGGTCACTTTCTCATGTTTCTCCCTCTCTGTAATATTCTTGAAACCCTGTGCCTGTGCAGCCAGCTCTTTTGGGGACATACCAGCAAGCTCGTTTGAGTTTGGCTGCATTCTTTTTTTTCTTTTAACTTTTCTTTTTTTTCCTTAACTTTTTTTTTTGGCCGCACTATGCAGAATGTGGGATCTTAGTTCCCCGACCATGGATTGAACCCATGCCCCCTGCATTGGGAGCAGGGAGTCTTAACCACTAGACCACCAGGGAAGTCACTAGGCTGCTTTCTTTAGTGTCCTCTTTATCCAGAGGAAACTCAGCCCTCTTCCTTTGCCCAGGTAATTTTTTTCTCGCTCTTTTAGACAGAGGGCAACAAGTCTGCTGCCCAAGTAGATATCCAACTGGGCATTTAGTTCCTACTTTCTGCATCTTTCAGGCATTCCTAATGTGCCATTACTTATCTTTAGCATTTTGTAGGGGAAGTCTACACTTCTCCCATGACAGAACCAAGAAAAGCTATTGAAGTTTATTCCCAAGTTGAGGATTTATGACTCTGCCTTCTCCAGCCATTTAAAACTAAACTCAGAAAGGGATATTGGCTAGAGTGAGAGTTGACAGTAGCAGTCAGTTTCACAATCTCAGGGCAACAAGTTCAACTCATCACCCTTTTAAACAGGCATGTATGAATTTTTCATAAATAGTGCTAGGAAAATTGGCTAACCATTTCAGAAGATAATGTAGAATTTCTACATTACAATCTATATCAAATTATATTCAATATATATTTTAAAATGTAAATGTAAAATCCATAAAATATAAAAAGTAAATGATTAGGAATGAGATGGCCTTCCTAAAATATAAAGCATGTAGAAGGAAGATTTATCATAACAGTACACTATATATTCCTTGAGGAAAATACAAATGAAAAGTGTGTAATTAAAAATGTATAATTCGAGATATCAGCACTCTGGTCCTCCCAATATTCACTTTACTGCAGTGGTCTGGAACCTGATCTGCAATCTCTCTGAGGCAAATTACCTCCTATTTTGTACAAGACCCTGAAGAAATTAGAGGAATAAATCTAATGTCCAGCCAAGACCTGAGCTGAGAGTCAGCAGGATGGTACCTGCCAGAGGAGCCTCCTCTTGAATGGTCTGCACAGACAAAGAGAAGACCATAAAGTCAAGAGAAAAGGTGTGAAATATTTGCAGATCCCAAAGGGTCTTTGGTGGCAGAAAAGACATCAGCAACATTAAAGAAACAATAAACTCTTCTTAAAAAATAGAAGGGAGGGATAGCTTCAAGATGGCAGAGGAGTAAGACATGGAGATCATCTTCCTCCCCACAAATACATCAAAAATACATCTACATGTGGAACAGCTCCTACAGAACACCTACTGAATGCTGGCAGAAGACCTCAGATTTCCCAGAGGAGTCTTGGTACTCCAGCTGGGTGTCAGGCCTGAGCCTCTGAGGTGGTAGAGCCGAGTACAGGACATTGGTCCACCAGAGACCTCCCGGCCCCACGTAATATCAAATGGTGAATGCTCTCTCAGAGATCTCCATAACAATGCTAAGACCCAGCTCCACTCAACGACCAGCAAGCTATGGTGCTGGACAACCTATGCCAAGCAACTAGCAAGACAGGAACACAACCCCACCCATTAGCAGAGAGGCTGCCTAAAATCATAATAAGTTCAGAGACACCCCAAAACACACCACCAGACGTGGTCCTCTCCACCAGAAAGACAAGATCCAGCCTCATCCACCAGAACACAGGCAACAGTCCCCTCCACCAGGAAGCCTACACAACCCACTGAACCAACCTTACCCACTGGGGACGACACCAAAAACAATGGGAACTACGAACATGCAGCCTGCAGAAAGGAGACCCCAAACATAGTAAGTTAAGGAAAATGAGAAGACAGGGAAATACACAGCAGATGAGGGAGCAAGGTAAAAACCCATCAGACCAAACAAATGAAGAGGAAATAGGCAGCCTACCTGAAAAAGAATTCAGAGTAATGATAGTTAAGATGATCCAAAATCTTGGAAATAGAATGGAGAAAATACAAGAAACGTTTAACAAGGGCCTAGAAGAACTAAAGAGCAAACAAACTATGATGAACAACGCAATAAATGAAATTAAAAATTCTCCAGAAGTAATCAATAGCAGAATAACTGAGGCAGAAGAACGGATAAGTGACCAGGAAGATAAAATAGTGGAAATAACTACTGCAGAGCAGAATAAAGAAAAAACAATGAAAAGAATTCAGGAGAGTCTCAGAGACCTCTGGGACAACACTAAATGCAACAACATTCGAATTATAGGGGTTCCAGAAGAAGAGAAAAAGAAAGGGACTGAGAAAATATTTGAAGAGATTATAGTTGAAAACTTCCCTAATATGGGAAAGGAAATAGTCAATCAAGTCCAGGAAGTGCAGAGAGTCCCATACAGGGTAAATCCAAGGAGAAACACGCCAAGACACATATTAATCAAACTATCAAAAATCAAATACAAAGAAAAAATATTAAAAGCAGCAAGGGAAAAGCAATAAATAACATACAAGGGAATCCCCACAAGTTTAACAGCTGATCTTCCAGCAGAAACTCTGCAAGCCAGAAGGGAGTGGCAGGACATACTTAAAGTGATGAAAGAGAAAAATCTACAACCAAGATTACTCTAAGCAGCAAGGATCTCATTCATCTTTGATAGAGAAATTAAAACCTTTACAGACAAGCAAAAGCTGAGAGAATTCAGCACCACCAAACCAGCTTTACAACAAACGCTAAAGGAACTTCTCTAGGCAGGAAACACAGGAGAAGGAAAAGACCTACAATAACAAACACAAAACAATTAAGAAAATGGTAATAGGAACATACATATCGATAACTACCTTAAATGTAAAGGAATTAAATGCTCCAACCAAAAGACATAGACTGGCTGAATAGATAAAAAACAAGACTCACATATATGCTGTCTACAAGAGACCCACTTCAGACCTAGGGACACATACAGACTGAAAGTGAGGGGACGGAAAAAGATATTCCATGCAAATGGAAATCAAAAGAAATCTGGAGTAGCAATTCTCATATCAGACAAAATAGACTTTAAAATAAAGACTATTACAAGAGACAGAGAAGGACATTACATAATGATCAAGGGATCAATCCAAGAAGAAGATATAACAATTGTAAAGATTTATGCACCCAACACAGGAACACTTCAATACTTAAGGCAAATGCTAACAGCCATAAAAGGGGAAATCAACAGTAACACAGTCATAGTAGGGGACTTTAACACCCCACTTTCACCAATGGACAGATCATCCAACATGAAAATAAATAAGGAAACACAAGCTTTAAATGATACATTAAACTAGATGGACTTAATTGATATTTAAAGGACATTCCATCCAAAAACAACATAATACACTTTCTTCTCAGTGCTCATGGAACATTCTCCAGGATAGATCATATCTTGGGTCACAAGTCAAACCTTGTTAAATTTAAAAAAATGAATCGTATCACGTATCTTTTCTGACCACAATGCTATGAGACTAGATATCAATTACAGGAAAAAAATCTGTAAAAAATACAAACACATGGAAGCTAAACAATACACTACAGAGATCAATGAAGAAATCAAAGCAGAAATCAAAAAATACCTTGAAACAAATGACAGTGAAAACACGATGACCCAAAACATATGGGATGCAGCAAAAGCAGTTCTAAGAGGGAAGTTTATAGCAATACAATTCTACCTCAAGAAACAAGAAACATCTTAAATAAACAACCTAACCTTACACCTAAAGCAATGAGAGAAAGAAGAACAAAAAAAACCCCAAAGTTAGCACATAGAAAGAAATCATAATGAGCAAATCAGAAATAAATGAAAAAGAAATGAAGGAGACAATAGCAAAGATCAATACAACTAAAAGCTGGTTTTTTGAGAAGATAAACAAAGTTGATAAACCATTAGCCAGACTCATCAAGAAAAAAAGGGAGAAGACTATAATCAATAGAATTAGAAATGAAAAAGGAGAAGTAACCACTGACACTGCAGAAGTACAAAGGATGATGAGAGATTACTACAAGCAACTATATGCCAGTAAAATGGACAACCTGAAAGAAATGGACAAATTCTTAGAAAAGCACAGCTGCCTGAGACTGAACTAGGAAGAAATAGAAAATATAAACAGACCAATCACAAGCACTGAAATTGAAACTGTGATTAAAAATCTTCCAAGAAAGAAAAACCCAGGACCAGAGAGCTTCACAGGTGACTTCTATCAAACATTCAGGGAAGCGCTAACACCTATCCTTCTCAAATTCTTCCAAAATATAGCAGAGGGAGGAACACTCCCAAACTCATTCTACGTGGCCACCATCACCCTGATACCAAAACCAGACAAAGATGTCACAAAAAAAGAAAACTACAGACCATTATCACTGATGAACATAGATGCAAAAATCCTCAACAAAATACTAGCAAACAGAATCCAACAGCACATTAAAAGGATCATACACCATGATCAAGTGGAGTTTTTCCCAGGAATGCAAGGATTCTTCAATATACGCAAATCAAACAATGTGATAAACCATATTAGCAAATTGAAGGATAAAAACAATATGATCATCTCAATAGATGCAGAAAAAGTTTTTGACAAAATTCAACACCCATTTATGATAGAAACTCTCCAGAAAGTAGGCATAGAGGCAACTTACCTCAACATAATAAAGGCCGTGTATGACAAACCCACAGCCAACAACGTTCTCAATGGTGAAACACTGAAACCATTTCCAGTAAGATGAGGAACAAGACAAGGTTGCCCAGTTTCACCACTATTATTCAACATAGTTTTGGAAGTTTTAGCCACAGCAATTAGTGAAGAAAAAGGAATCCAAAACGGGAAAGAAGAAGTAAAACTGTCACTGTTTGCAGATGACATGATACTATACATAGAGAATCCCAAGGATGCTACCAGAAAACTACTAGAGCTAATCAATGAATTTGGTAAAGTAGCAGGATACAAAATTAATGCACAGAAATCTCTTGCATTCTTATACACTAATGACGAAAAATCTGAAAGAGAAATTAAGGAAACACTCCCATTTACCATTGCAACAAAAAGAATAAAATACCTAGGAATAAACCTACCTAAGGAGACAAAAGACCTGTATGCAGAAAATTATAAGACACTGATGAAAGAAATTAAAGACGATGCAAACAGATGGAGAGGTATACCATGTTCTTGGATTGGAAGAATCAGCATTGTGAAAATGACTCTACTACCCAAAGCAATCTACAGATTCAGTGCAATCCCTGTCACACTACCAATGGCATTTTTTACAGAACTAGAACCAAAAATTTCCCAATTTGTATGGAAACCCAAAAGACCCCAAATAGCCAAAGCAATCTTGAGAAAGAAAAATGGAGCTGGAGGAATCAGACTCCCTGACTTCAGACTATACTACAAAGCTACAGTAATCAAGACAGTACGGTACTGGCACAAAAACAGAAATATAGATCAATAGAACAGGATAGAAAGCCCAGACATAAACCCACACACATATGGTCACCTTATATTTGTTAAAGGAGTCAAGAATATACAATGGAGAAAAGACAGCCTCTTCAATAAGTGGTGCTTGGAAAACTGGACAGCTACATGTAAAAGAATGAAATTAGAACTCTCCCTAACACTGTATACAAAAATAAACTCGAAATGGATTAAAGACCTAAATGTAAGGCCAGACACTATAATACTCTTAGAGGAAAACATAGGCAGAACACTGTATGACATAAATCACAGCAAGATCCTTTATGGCCTACCTCCTAGTGAAATGGAAATAAAAAGAAAAATTAAAAAATGGAACCTAATGAAACTTAAAAGCTTTTGCACAGCAAAGGAAAACATAAACAAGATGAAAAGACAACCCTCAGAGTGGGATAAAATATTGCAAATGAAGCAACTGACAAATGATGAATCTCCAAATTATACAAGCAGCTCATGCAGCTGCATATCAAAAAAACAAACAACCCAATCCAAAAATGGGCAGAAGACCTAAATAGACATTTCTCCAAAGAAGATATACAGATTGCCAAGAAACACATGAAAGGATGCTCAACATCACTAATCATTAGGGAAATGCAAATCAAAACTGCAATGAGGTATCATCTCACATCAGTCAGAATGGCCATCATCAAGAAGTCTCCAAACAATAAATGCTGGAGAGAGTGTGGAGAAAATGGACCCCTCTTGCGCTGTTGGTGGGAATGTAAATTGATACAGCCACTATGGAGAACAGTATGGGCGTTCCTTAAAAAAACTAAAAATAGAACTACCATGCGACCCAGCAATCCCACTACTGGGCATATACCCTGAGAAAACCATAATTCAAAAAGAGTCATGTACCACAATGTTCATGGCAGCACTATTTACAGTAGTCAGGACGTGGAAGCAACCTAAGTGTCCATCGACAGATGGATGGATAAAGAAGATGTGGTACATATATACAATGGAATGTTACTCAGCCATAAAAAGAAACAAAATTGAGTTATTTGTAGTGAGGTGGATGGACCTAGAGACTGTCATACAGAGTGAAGTAAGTCAGAAAGAGAAAAACAAATACCGTATGCTAACACATATATATGGAATCTAAAAAAAAAAAATGTTCTGAAGAAGCTTGGGCAGGATAGGAATAAAGATGCAGATGTAGAGAATGGAGTTGAGGACATGGGAAGGGGATGGGTAAGCTGGGATGAAGTGAGAGAGTGGCATGAACATGTATACACTACCAAATGTGAAATAGATAGCTAGTGGGAAGCAGCCACATAGGGCAGGGAGATCAGCTCAGTGCTTTGTGTCCACTTAGAGGGATGGGATAGGGAGGGTGGGAGGAAGACGCAAGAGGGAGGAGATATGGGGATATATGTTTATGTATAGCTGATTCACTTTGTTATACAGCAGAAACTAACACACCATTGTAAAGCAATTATACTCCAATAAAGATGTTAAAAAATTGTATAATTCCACTCTACAAAGATAACAGACTGTTAATATTGTGGAGTATATCTTTCCATGTTTCCAGTTTCTTCCATACTTCTCTCTTCTCTCTTTTCATCATAATACATTAAATCTGCTTTTGTTCTCAGCAATATATTACAGGTATCTTTAAGAGACTCAGTGCTTTCCTCTTAATATTTACATAACAATCAATTGCATATGTGTAGCAGATTTAGTACAAGTTGGTAGGTCATTAGGTTGATTCTAATTTTCACTATTAAAATCCGTACTGTAAAGAATATCCTTATCTCTAGGATAAATTTTTAGAAGTAAAACTGCTGGCTTAAAGGAAACAAACATATTTAAGAGTTTTTGTTTTTCTTTTTATTTTGTATCAAGTTGACCTTCAAAGTATATACAAATTTACACACTTAACAGTGATGCATGAAAGTTACTGTTTCTTCATCATTACCGACAATTAATATTAATAATTATTTCCATCTTCATCAATATGGTAGGCAAAAATTGACACTTTGTTTTATTTTCTTTTCTTTAATTTCTAATGATGTTGAATATTTTTGTTTCATCATTTTATATCTACATCTTTTATCCACTTGAAATTGATTTTTATATAGACTGTGAGCTAACTTAATTCCTTCCAGATGGCTAGCCAATTATCCCAATACTATTTGTTGAATAATCTTTCCTTTTCCTACTGATCTGGAATCCCATATTCCTCATAAAGTAAATTATATCATACTTAATTTTGTTTCTCGACTTCCTATTCTATTCCATTTTTCTAGATGCCAGACTGATTGATTCCAGCACCAACTCATTTAGTTACCCTGACTTCATAATACAACTTTCTACCCCTTTATAAATATTTGTTTTAAAAATTTCCACATTATTCTTGCCTAATTTTATTCCAGAAAACCTATATAATTATTTTCTCAATTTCTAAAATAAGTCCTATTGAGATTTTGATCTGTATTTCATGAAATGTATACGTTAATTTGTAGAGAATTGTTAACTTTTATATATCGAGTATTTATATTTATGAATATGCTATATTTCACCATTAGTTAAAATATTATTTTATTTTCTTATATGCAGTTTTGCTGTTTAAAAATATGCCTTGTGGTAAAATATAAATATCATTATATAGACATTTTTACATGTCATTCAATAACCATTTAAAAACAAAAAGTGTGTTGTAATACTGAAAGATACACCAAAATGTTAACACTGGGTATTTCTATTTTGGGGAATTGTAAGATATTATTTTATCCTATGAACTTTAAAAACAATTTTATTGATACACCATATAATTGAACACTTTAAAGTATATAATTCAATATTTTTTATATGTTCACAGGATTTTGCATCCATCAACATTATGTAATTTTAGAACATTTTCATCACCCCCCAAAAATTTTCATACCCAATAGCACTCACTCCTTATTTAATCACAACTCCCATATCCCTAGGCAATCATTAATCTGCTTTCTGTGTCTATAGATTTGCCTATTTGGGCACTTCATGTAAATGATATTATACAATATGCCATCTTTTGTAAGTGTCTTCTTTTATTTAGCCTATGTCTTCAAGGTTCATCTCTGTTGTACCGTGTATCAGCACTTCATTCCTTTTCATGGCTGAATGATAATGTATTGTATGGCTATACCACCTATTATTTATCCATTCATCAGTTGATAGACGTTTGGGTTGTTTTTACTTTATGGCTATTATGAATAATGCTACAGTGAGCATTCATTAGCAAGTTTTTGTGTGGATGTTTGTTTTCAGTTCTCTTAGGTATATACTTAGGAGTGAAATTGATATGTCCTATGTTTAACTTTTTGAGGAACTGCCAGACTGTTTTTCAAAGTGGCTGCACCATTTTACATTATCACCAGGAGTATATGAGGGTTCTGATTTCTCCACATCCTCACCAACACTTTTTATCTGTTGTTTTTTATTATAGCCATCCTAGTGTGTGTCTTTTCTTTAATGCTCTATAATGCTTACATTCTTCTTTTTTTTTTTTTTTAATTTTTATTTATTTATTTATTTATTATTTATGGCTGTGTTGGGTCTTCGTTTCTGTGCGAGGGCTTTCTCTAGTTGCGGCAAGTGGGGGCCACTCTTCATCGCGGTGCGCGGACCCCTCACCATCGTGGCCTCTCTTGTTGCGGAGCACAGGCTCCAGACGCGCATGCTCAGTAATTGTGGCTCACGGGCCCAGTTGCTCCGCGGCATGTGGGATCCTCCCAGACCAGGGCTCGAACCCGTGTCCTCTGCATTAGCAGGCAGATTCTCAACCACTGCGCCACCAGGGAAGCCCACATTCTTCTTTTTAATGGCAAAACCTCCTATATTCATTAAAGCAAACATTATGACATGGGTACCCTGGGAACTGCAAACAAATGTTGACTTCTGTTTACACAATGTCCTGAATCACTTCTGGATAGGCAGACATTGAAATATTAAAATGGACATGTTTATAGCCACAGATATGCAATTGTATGTGAGGGAAAATGATATCACAAATTCCAACAATGTTTTCTGACTTTTTAAAAGGAAGTTGAGAGTTCTTTCTTTCTTTCTTTTTAATTTTTAAATTTTTTATTACTTTTTATTGGAGTATAGTTGCTTTACAATGTTGTGTTAAGTTGAGAGTTCTTAAACTTTTCAGCACCTCTATTAGCACTTCACATTTCCATGAAATTTTAAAGTTCATTTTCAGAGATTGAGGATTATCATCAATAATCTTATTTTAAACTAATTTTTGCTTCTGTCCTCTTATTTTCCTTCCTTTCTCTAATTCATTTCATGCTCAGCACCCAGTTGTCTAACATTTTAAGCAAACAACTATTTCACATCACACTTCTTTAAAATAATTATCTTTGCCTTGATTCTGTTACCTCTGATTTGTGGAAAGAGGACAGAGTAAGGGGTTTTATGATGCAGATTACCCAAGTATAGTAAATCCAACTATAGTACTTGAATTGCTATTTAATCCAATGTGTTATAAAGAAATAGCTGTTACATGTATATTCTATCTATAGTTATCTCCCTATCATCTACCTATCATCTATAATACCTGAGAACTACTGAGATTAGTATAACCTCAGATTATAAGTCAATATAAGATTATATTGATTAGCATTTTGTTCGTTTTCATACGCTCTGTCTATAAAGTCATCTTAAGGTTTTGAAATATGAATGAGAAAAAAGGAGGAGGCATTTTCAAAATTACTGTAGGTCTGTTTTACCTAGTAGTGGCAGCAACTTCAAATCATCTTCAGGGAAGATGGTTTCTTCTGTTTAGGAAGTATCCAAATGGGCCTTTTAATTATGTAAATACAAAGTAGGTGCACTTCCAAATGCCTTTACAGAGACTGTAAAGTCCTGGTAACCTGAATATAATCTCGAGTATTCCAACTTCATCATGCAAATTGCTGTGTATGCTTGAGATTATGTAGAATTATGTAGATTGCTTTTTGAAAGGGAGATGGAAGTGGAAAAAATAATGTCCTGGGTGCAGACAAATGGCAAAGTGTTTTAACAGATTATATTTATGGAAAGAATGGGGCTTTGGGAGTACTGGAAGACAACACTCTGACATGGACACTGTAGTGGCAATGAAGACTCCTTTCCAGAAGGCTTTAAGTTAGGGAGACATTGGCTGAGGGTAATTAGAACTGGAAAGGAAACATACTGCTGGCCCTCCTAATAGATAGACTGTAACACAAAGCACCCTTCTGAGTACATGTAGGAATAATTGAGTAATATCCTAGAGGTGAAGGGATTGGGATGAGTCCCAGAGAGCGCAATGGTATGGTTTAGAGCTGTGCTGTCCAATAGAAATTTTGGTAGTAATGGAAAAGTACTAGATTTGTGCTGTCCAATACAATCTAGTAACCACTAGACACAAGAACAGTTGAAATGTGCCTGGTGTGACTGAGGAACCAATTTTAAAATTTAACTTAATTTTAATTACTTAAAATTTAAATAGCCACATGTAGCTAATTGCTATTTATTGGACAGCACAGGTCTAGAATATTAAAAATAACTGAGATATCAAATACTTAAAAGTAGTAGAAACATGAACATTTCAATTACACATCTAAGACTGAGTCAAAATTGAACCGAAAATGCATCTTTATAGTATAGTCATTGGTGAAAAAAATTTTTAGATATGTCATTCTACACTGCATGTGAAATAAAATTCAAAATCTTTAGCGGAGTATACAAGGCTTTCCAAAATTCACTCTGAAGTCATTGTTCCAACCTTAAGTCCAACAATCTTCTAATACAAAACCCCTGTTGATTAAGCCAATCTGGACTATCTGCCATTTCCAAAGAAATGAAGAAACTGAGGTTTAGAGAGATTAGATTACTTATACTCAGGTTGCAAAGGTGATAGATGTTCAAATCTAGGCAGTGTGATTCTAGAGCTCTCTCTCTTATCACTATACCAGTTTTTTTATCTTCAAAATAAACATAATAATAGGACCTGCTTCATAGGCGAGCTTGACTTTCATCTGGTACACAACAAATGCTCAATGAAAATTAGCTATTACTGTTGATGCTACATTGGCATTGTGGCCTACAATACTTATTAATTGCAGATTATAACATAGACTAAAACAAGAAAATGATTTTTCTTTTTTAAGTCCAATAAACTATTTTTGCTTTTGACCTATATTATCTTGACTAGCATTATGGCATTTACAGAGATTTCAAATAAAAATTAGTTCATGGATTAGTTTTATATCACTCTGGAAACGTTCCACCACCCCAAAGCCACCTGAATTACAAAGAAATGAAATGGCTTAGCAAAGTGCTATGGTGCTGAAATAATGTCATTTCAAAGAGTACATTTGTGCATAAACCAAAAAAAAAAAAAAAACCAACAGAATAAATGAAGAAAAGTCAGCCACTGAAAGACATAGTGGACTATAAACAAAAATGAGTCTCAAGCAAGATCATTCCTTTTTATCATGGAAAAAACAAAATATGGAAAGCAGACAATGAAATGCATTTGTAAGAGGCCAGACAAGTAAGGTTATTCAGCTTGTATCTCTACCAGAAATACAGCAGCCTAAATATGCTCTTGAGTATGCATAGTAAAGTTATTATTTGCTTTTGGAAAGTATGTGGCTCTGACCATAAGAAACTGCAGCATAAATATAGGCTTTACTATGAAATATAATTTAAGAATGCTGTCATCAGTTTGGAAATATATCACTAAAATTTTTCCTACAAAAAAGAAGGATTTAAGAAAAAATGTAGTTTTCATTGAGATTTTTGTGTTCATTTCAAGTATTCAGAAGGGGAACAAATTTATAAAAAATGAAAATATAAAAAGGACATGCACATCAATAGTTTCTAATATTAATTATTTTGAATGTTCCATATGTGTCTTAGAAGATTGAGGCAATGCTTGTGAGATTGTGCTTTATGAATATTGATTGTTTTAATAGTAGAATATAAAATCTAAAAACAAAACGCTCAGTAGGTAAAATCTATAAAATAAATAAATAAACCTACAAAATAAATAAATAAAATCTAAAAACAAGATGCCTTGCATGCAAGTCATGATTTATTTCCTCAGAGCTCTTCTACTTCTTTACCAATTGTTATAAGGAATTTTATATCTCCCAGATTGCAGGAAAAATAAACCAGACATAATTGTTAAGGCCTTCAGAGCTAAACACAAAATTCAATGAACTCATTTTAATCAAAGTTAAACAACTGGATGAAATTTCTTATGTTAATGTTAGTTTTATATTTTTCTAGGTATTATAAAATACTATTCTATTTTGTGGATTTAATTGCAGTAGATTCTTGAGTAGAAAATATCAGAGGAGTTATTCAACCTTTATTTTGCAAACTTTTATTATGTAAGGGGTTGGATTAAATCAACATAATACTTTGTGTAATATTAATTGACTTCCTTGGACTTTTATTTGTAATTTTATAAAATAGAAACACGGTGTAAAGTTTGTTTAACAGTACAGCATTGTAAAGTAAAAGGATTGAAAACAATCCTTCTTTGGGAGAATTTCGATTTCTATATATTATTTGAAAGCCTGAAGCTATCTGACTTTTTCTTTATGACCTTATTTCCTTTTTTGCAAAATCTTTCCCCAAGTCTTCCATAAGGCCTCTTAAGATAAATCAAAGGATAACCTAAAGTTAGTCAGTAAGTGCTTTTGACCTTTGGACTACTGTAACTGCAAATATAAGAAATTTGTTACAATGATGCGTTTAGATCAGGTCAGAAAGGTAACATGGTTGAATGTGTTTATTTTTCTTTACAGTTGTGATAGGGTTGAATGTTTTTTCTTTAAGCTCTCTGCTTCTATCACATCATATCAGTTGAGAGGATTCAGGATTTTTAGTACTGAAGGTCAGACACTACTAAGCACTAAGAGTCTTTATTTAACTGAACAGGGAAAGGAGAAAATATCCAATTTAATTCAGGCATTTATGACCTCAATTTAGATCCTTATTTTTATGTTCAATCCAAATGTGTTGAATCTAAAATCAAAACAATATACTTTGTTCTGCTCTGGATTAAAATAGGTTGTGCTGGACATGATTTGTAATAGTTTTTAATATGTGTCTCATATCAGCCTACCTCCTGCTAATAGGTTAGTAAGCTTCTATTTCTCTTTACCACTGCAACCAATAAACACTACTATTATAGGAAATATAGTACTAATACAAGGCAACCTGCCTTTCATGCTCCTCATAAAAAATGTGTAATATGAGCATGCCGTGTACACAATCAACCCTTCCATTCTAGGGGAAAAAAGGGAGGAAAGATAATAAATTGGTGCATGGAAGTCTTTGTGACACTAAATGACTCTAAGTAATGAGATATTATAATTCAGGGCACAATAGTAGCCCAACTGTTTGAAATTTCATATTATACTGTATTAAATTTTTAGTTATCTGCTGTTGGTTTGGATATTATCTAAGATTCAGAGTTAGCATTCACAAGGAAGCACCCAAGCATACAAATCTTAAAAAAATAAAAATAAAAACTGCAACAGTACAAGTTGATTTCCCAAGGATGCAAAGAGAATAATTTTCTACAGATGAAGCATACCTTTATGCACTCTACTGAAAATTAGGCATAGTGTTATACATTCATAATATATCTTGTAGCTCCTCAAGTACAAAGAGTGGGTTAGAACTAAAGTGTAAATCATATGCTTGTTTGTGGATTGCTTTATCTAATCCTTTATACATATATTAGTCCCATTGTAAAATAGAGATGTGATTTTCCTTTCACAAGTCTAACTAAATCTTCACATTATGCAAATACACATCTGTTCAGAAAACAAAACTAAAGAAACAATCCACATTTACTACAAAACAACAAAGATTTCAAGGATATTGGAGTATAATTTTGTTTTTGCTTTATTTGTTTCAGCTGCATCAAGGTCTAATGGTGATGGGTTTTACTTCTGTTCTCCAAACAATAAAAAAAAAAAATTCCTTTAGAGTGTATTGACCACAATATAAGCAACATACTTAAAGATAGTTATTTTAAACAAACCTCAAAGGCAAACTAATTAAGTATATTTTACATATTAGTAACCTATAAAAAGGGAAAGCTAATATAAAATACAGATCTTGAACACACACCTAGCCACCAAATGATTGTACCAATTCCTACTCCCATCAACAGTGAGTTCAATTATAAATGCTGTTCATCGTAAGATTATTTAAAATGAGGCCCCTATAATATTCCACTTTGAGCTTGTTTTGCTTTGGCAAATGTCTAAATCCTTGACTCCACCCTCCTCCTCATGTTACTAGAAATGTTGATTTTTAATTTGGAATTTTGCCTTCTCTTCTCGTGAGCAATTTAGTTTAGTGATAGGCACTTTAATTAATCAAACAATCAACATATATATAACTCCTACTATTGTAATGCATTATATTCAAAGAAGACAAAGTAAATAATTTCATTAATGAGTCTAAACAAGGAAAAGGAAGATACATGGAGAACAAAATGTACCTGGAAAATGAGTAAGAGGAGAGCTTTAGAGTGAGTGATCATATTCCCTTTGGGGATACTTGTGTAATGAAGAAATATTGGGTTTTCTTTTCAAAAAATAACCTCTTTATTAAAGGAATTAATTATGTTCCTGAGATCAATTAAGAAGGCAGTTTTATGGATTTAATCAATTGTGTTCTCTATCATTCAAAGAGTATTTATCAAACACTACACTGTGCTAATCCTTAATTTTATCTTTCAACTTTTAACACAAAAATTCAATTTGGTATGAAATGCTATTGTTATAAAAGATATTTACAGTTAAAGCTACTCTAAAAACTGGATTTCCTGAAAATGTGGGGAAAATTAACTATGTTTTTGATTTTCAAAAAGATCTGAAACATCAATACAAGCAGACTATTTTTACCACATGCCCAAGAAAAGGTTTTAACTACTAAATTTCATTATATATTCAAGATCCAATTTTAAGAAGAGACAATAAAAAAAAATCCAGGCTTATAAAATATTAGGAGTTAATTGTGCACATTACAGAAAGGTGTTTCAACTTCACAAAATAGTAGTGTAGGATTTACATGTACTACTTACTGAATAAACACATTGTACTATTATTCTCCCTTTCAGTATTAAAACTTTTACATAAAGCAAGTCACACTAGTATCTAAACTTAGAATTAGCTGAAACCCAGACTAACTTCCTGCACCATGCAAGAAATATCATTTGAATGTTACTGACAGTGTTCATTTAACTTTAGCTTTAACACTTTTAGTGCAAGAGAGAATGTTTTGTTTTAGTTTGGTTTCAATTCATTTCAATTTCTTCATTCTAGTGAGCATCACATTATATGTGTTATATAATTCGGCAGCATTAAATAAACCAAGATTAGGTCCTTTGAGAAACACTAAAATATTTTTGCAACATTTTTGCTAGTGGTATTTCTATGGACAGCAACACCCTCTTTCATTTGGAAAGACCACATTTCTGTTTTACACAAAGGCACACACACACACAGACACACACACACAAATACATATCCCAATAAACAAGTGTTTGAATAAAGACATAGAGACACAGAGATTTAATGAGAGTATTAGGCTTCACATGCTCATGGGTTAGGATCTACTACACCTACAGCTCCGATACTTATAAGGCATGCATGTATCTATAAGATTAAATCAGTCTTCTCTGAAGACTGAGTAATTTACCAGCAAAAGTGACAGTAGCCAGGACTGTCCAGTTTTTTTAAATCCCCTATTGGAACCACTAGGGGGCATGTCTGTCAGTAAATCTAAAGATCAACAATTGACTTGACCTTGGAAGCCAAGTAAGTAAAATTTTAACTTCAATGGGTCAGAAATTCTATACTGTAACTGATTGAGGAGTTTAGTCAAATTTATTCCAGATGCTTCCTGGATAAAATGTTAGGCCAGACAGATTTCTATGCACAGAAAAAAAAAATAGGATAGATGAAAAAATAATTTTCATTTTAGTAGGTTTCTCAGCAGTAGTTGCTCAGAAGAGACACATGTTTTATCTAATATAAAAGGGTCTATGCAGTAGAATATTGCACTTTATTGTATCTCCCCAAAATATGTGTATGTTTTTAGGTACAAAAGACTACGTCTATTTGATTTTCCTCTAGAGAGTTTGATTTGGGAAGAATAATGATGAATATAAGCCATTTAACATTGTTTTTGCATTTCTATTTAGAAATGGAACAAGGTCAAAGTTGGTGCACATTCAAAATACAGCAATAGCAACCAACATTGAATCAAAATTATACTATCTACTTGTCTGATTTTTTTCATCATGGTATCCTAATAATTTATAATGAGTGCATTTTTCCTGATGATTTGCTTAGCCAAATAACTTTAATCATATCATTCTTTCCTCATTTTCTAAGCGTAGATATTTAAAAGCCATAATATCAATTCTTTGTACTCTAGATGCTTATAGATCTTTGGATTGAAGTTGAGGAGGCCTCAAAAATAATGGGCTGGGACTGTGAGTCTGAGAAGGGGTGGAATAAGAAATAGTAAACTATAGGAATTCCATTTTATTCTAGTCAATATGTGTATGAAATTATAATTTGAGTATCTTTTATCTGTTAGTTTGCTATCAACTGTTTCTACTTGATCTCAGATTCAGTCACCTTTGTACCAATCATTTGTAAAATCCTTAGAGTTAGGAATGTAATCTATTGTGGTTGGGGTGGGAAGGGGAGAAGAACCAACTTTTGTTTAGCATCAAATATGTTTAAAGCGTTTTACAAATATCTCATTTAACTTTCACAACATCCCAGGAAGTGGGGACTAATGCTATTCCTAATTTACAGATGAGGAAACTGGCTTAGAGAGATTAAGTCTCTTGCATAAATCCCAAAGTTAACACGTGAAAGATCTGGAATTGCAAACTGTTCACCCTCTCTCCAGATTCCATGCTCTTTCATTTTACCTGAAGCTAACTGTCTGATATGGAGATAGAATTTAAAACTTTGACCTTAGGACTTCCCTGGCGGTCCAGTGGTTAAGACTTTGCCTTCCAATGCAGGGGGTGTGGGTTCCATCCCTGACCGGGGAGCTAAGATCCCACATACCTGGGGCCAAAAACCAAAACATAAAAAAGAATCAATATTGTAACAAATTCAATAAAGACTTTAAAAATGGTCCACATCAAAAAAGAGTCTTTAAGAAAAAAAATAACTTTAACCTTATTAATATCATATTCCTAATTTATTAGACCCTTGCTACTCAAAGTGTAGTCCAAATACCTGTTCACCTGGGAACTTGTTAGACATGCAAATTCTTGGGCCCACTCCAGACCTGCTGAAGTTAGAAACTTCATTTTAACAATTTTAGCAGGCTATTTGTAAGCACATTAGAATTTGAGAAGTGCTATTTTATATAACTTGACTGGACAAAGCATTCCCTGCTTCTTGGAAGTATGCAAATATAATAGTGAAGACTCCTTTTCAAGGCCTTTTAAAAATTTATAGATTGTTTACTTGCTGTTTAAAATAGACAGCGTAGGTAGCTGAAATAATTCTAACATTGTGCCTCTGTATAAAAATCACTTTAACCATCCCTCCCCCACCTTTAAAAAAATTTTATTTATTTATTTATTTATTTATTTATTTATTTATTTATTTATTTATTATTCCCTCTGTTTCTGAGGGCATTCTAAGAGTAGACATTGTTTAATTTCTGTAAGAAATTGTAAAGAATTAATATAATTTCTTCCTTAAATGTTTGGTAGAATTCACCAGTGAACCCATATGGGCCTGGGACTCTGTTTTGGAAGGTTATTAATTATTGATTTGATTTTACTAATAGATACAGGTCTATTCAGATCTTCTGTTCCTTCTTGTGCCAGTTTTATCAAATTGTATCTTTCAAGGAATTGGTCCATTTCGGTCCATTTCATTCAGTTTATCAAATTTGTGCACCTAGAATTGTTTGTAGTATTCCTTTATTATCTTTTTAATGTCCATAGGATCTGTGGTAATGTATCCTCTTTCACTTCTGATATTTGCAATTTTTGTCTTCTCTCTTGTTTTATTAGTCAGCCTCTCTAGATGCTTATCAATTTTGAGCTTTTCAGAGAATGAACTTCTGGCTTTGTTGATTTTCTCTATTCATTTTCTGTTTTCAATTACACTGATTTTTGCTCTAATTTTTATTTCTTTACTTCTATTTACTTTGGATTTAATTTGCTCTTCTTTTTCTAGTTTCCTGAGGTAGAAGCTTGTATTATTGATTTTAGATCTTTTTTTCTTTTATAACATATGCATTCCCCATGGGCATCTAGCAATGTCAAATTTGGTGATGTGGTTAGGGCAGAAAAAAAAAATGTGCATACAAATGTGTGTTATAAATTTCCCTCTAAGCTCTTCTTTTGGTGCAACCCACAAATTTTGGTAAATTGTATTTTCATTTTCATTTAGTTCAAAATATCTTAAAAATTTGTCTTGAGATTTCTTCTTTAACCTGTGTGTTATTTAGAAGTGTGTTGTTTAATCACCAATTATTTTGGGATATTTCAGCTATCTTTCTGTTTTTGATTTCTAGTTTAATTCCATAGTATTCTGAGTGGACATTGTTTAATTTCTACAGTTCTCAATTTGTTAATATGTGTTTTTGATGTTAAGTGCATACATATTAAGAATTGTTTTATCTTCTTTGAGAACTGACTCCCTTTATCATTATGTAATGCTTCTCTTTGTCCCTGATAACTTTCCTTGCTCTGAAGTCTGCTCTGTCTAAAATTAATATTTTACTATGACTATAAATTTGATTAGTGATAACATTTTATATCTTTCTTCATCCATTTACTTTCCATCTATATGTATTTATATTTAAAGCGGGTTTCTTAAAAAAAATCAAGTTCATATATACAAAGAACAGATTGGTGATTACAAGAGGCAGGGGGTTTGAGAAACTGTGGGGATTTTTTTCAGTTTAGTTTAAATAAATTGATTAACAAATTTTAAAAATAATGTGACTGTACCTAATGCCACTGAACTTTATACTTAAAAACGGTTAAGATGGTAAATTTTATGTTGTGTGTATTTTGCCACAATTTTTTTAGAAAAGCAGATCCCCAAATAATACATACAATAAAATTCCAGTCATATAAAATTCAAAACCAGGCAAAACTATGCTTTCATAGATTGTAAAACTTCAAAGAAATGCAAGGAAATGATTCTTAGAAAAGTCAAGATAAATGGTTATTGTATCTATTGGGGACAGGAAGGGATGAGGGTGTGACTTTTGTGGTGCTGGCTATGTTTTGTTTATTGGTTTGAGTTATGTGGATGTTTGCTTTATTACTCTCTTTAACAGTATATATATTTTAGATATTCCTTATATTTTATTTATTTCAGAGTTAAAGAGGAAAAGAAAAAGTTTAAAGTACTTTATTGCTATAGATTATTCAATCAGACAATACTGTAAAAACCAATTGATGTTTTGCTGGAAACCTTACAGGCTCCCACCAAAACAGCTTTAGGATTTCTCCTTTCCATTCTCCATGGTGGGTTTGGAATTGGCAGCTCTTCAGCAATCAACATCATGCAAGCTTGGTCAGGCACTGTGGGAGGAGATGGGAGAAGCGAAGGGATCACCAAAAGACTGATTTTCAAAATGGATCTGGGGCTTGACTTTGATTTCATACCTCTCATGACACTACTACATTCACAATTTTTCAGTTGTTAAAAAGCATCAGGTGAATTTTTTTTAACCTTAATAATTCGGTTCAGTGTGGAAAAGAAAGATATGCTTTAAAAATATCTAACTCAAAACTCTGCTTTAAAGTGTTTCTCATGACCGACCAGGCATCATCATTATCATCACCTGGAAAAATTTGCTGACCACTCACTATGTGCCTTATGTGAGATGAGTGCCGTGATTGCAGGTGAGAAAAAAAAAAGACTTTAAAAATATTATTCATATAAAAAAAAAAAGAAATACATCTTCCAGTTACCTACCAAAACAATTATTATTCATTAGTAAGCAGGTAACTCTTTGCATTCCAAGAACTTCAAGCAAGTATAAATAACTCCAGATTCACTTGAGTGCAAAAGGCAAAAATAAGATATGGTCTGTGCAAAGCATTTAAAGAGTTGGATATTCACCCCTGTGGTGCAGGGGTTGGGAAGCACAATGGTAAATGTCGAGGATTTGGAGGAGGTTATTGTCATAAAATATGGTGGAGCAATAGTAGAATAAGTAAATGAATCATGCTATAGTCATAGGGTGATTACTATATACTATATAACGCTAATGAATGAACTACAGCTATACTTAACAACCAGGATGAACCAATGTTAAGGGGAAAACAAGTCACAAAAGAATATAAACATCATTATTTTATTTAAAATCCATATAAAGTTCACAAAGAGGCAAAACTCTTTGTATCATTTAAAATGCATACATGGGGGAAATAATGAGAGTAGTGACCTGCATAGGGAGATAGGAGTTGGTGACCAGGAAAGGCACATACATGCACACACACACACACACACACACACACACACACACTAAATAAATAAAGTGGGTTTCTTGTAGACAACGTTTAGCTGGGTCTTGGGTTTTTTGTTTTGCTCTCCTGTTTTTATTTCTAACTTCACTCCATTGTGATAATGGTGTAATATGATTTCAGCTTTTTATGCTTATTGAGATATGGGTTTTTTTGCCTAACAATTGATCTGTCATTTAAAATGGTCTGTATGTACTTGAGGAGAATGTGTATTCTGCTGGTGTTGGGTGGAGTGTCATATTTATGTCTATTAGTTCTTGTTGGTTTATAAGTGTTGTTCAGTTCCTCTATTTCCTTACTGATCTTCTGTCAAGATTTTCTATATGTTATTGAAAGTGAGGTTATACAATCTCTAACTATTATTGTAGAACTGTCTATTTCTCCCTTTCATTCTATCAATGTTTGTCATATATATTTTGAAACTCTGTTTTTAATGTGATGTGTTATAGTCATTGACATGAGTTGACCCTATTATCAATATGCTGT
Organism: Balaenoptera borealis; assembly: GCF_965194805.1. Taxonomy (NCBI): domain Eukaryota; kingdom Metazoa; phylum Chordata; class Mammalia; order Artiodactyla; family Balaenopteridae; genus Balaenoptera; species Balaenoptera borealis. The sequence goes on from NC_138881.1 coordinate 105,305,546, forward strand.
ATCCCTCTTTTTCTCTTATAATAATTCTTTTATTTAGTCTATTTTTTATTATAGTCACTCTAGCTCTTGTGGTTATTATTTGGATAGAACATCTTTTTCCATCCTTTCACTTTCAAGCTATTTGTGGATTCAAAGTGACTCTCCTATAGACAGTATATGGTTAGATTTTATTTTTTAAATCCATTCTTTCTTTTGTGTATATTTTAAATATATTTTCTTAGTGTGTACTAAGAGAGTTACATTTAATATCCAAAATTTATGAAAGGTATAACATTCTAGTTTGAATTGATACCAACTAAGCTTCAGTAGCATTCAAAATACCTGCTGCTAGATAGCTCCACTTCTCCCCCTTTATGTTGTCATTGCATCAGTTACATCTTTATTAATTGTTTGACCATTAACATAGATTTAAAATTAGTTTTATATATTTGTATTTTAAATCATGTAGGAAATAAAAACGGGAGTTATGAACTATGAGTACAGTAATACTGACTCTTACCTATATAGTGACCTTTATTTCTTCATATGGTTTTGAGTTACTGTCTAGTTTCCTTTTATTTCCTTTTATTTTCCTTTCCTTTTATTTTAGCCTGATGTATTTCCTTAGCATTTCTTGTAGGGTAGGTTTACTAGTGTTAAACTCTCTCAGCTTTTCTTCATCTGGGAATGTATTAATTCCTCCTTCATTTTTCAAGGATTGCTTTGCCAGATATAGTATTCTTGATTGACAGGTTTTTTTTTCTTTCAGCACTTTAAAAATGTCATCCCACTGCATCTGTCCTCTGTGAATTCTGTTGCAAGATCCGATGTTAATTTTATTAAGGATCCCTTGTACATGGCAAGTCACTGGATAATTTCAATTCACATATCTTCAAGTTCACTGATTCTTTCTTTTGCCTGCTCAAATATGCTTTTGAAAGCTTCTAGTGAGGTTTCATTTCAATTAATGTACTTTTCATGTCCAGAATTTGTTTGGTTCCTTTGTAATTTACACCTCTTTGTTGATATTCTCTACTTGTTTATGCATTGTTCTCGTGATTTCCTTTAATTCTTTGTTTATATTTTCCTTTAGCTATTTGAGTGTATTTGAACAGGTAATTTAAAGTCCTTTTCTACTAAGTCCAATGTGTCTATCTCCTTGGGGACAGTTTCTCTTTAGTTTCTCTTTGAATGGGCCATCATTTGTTGGTTCTTTACATGCTTTGAATGTTTGGTTGAAAATCAGACATTTTGAATATTATGATTTGATAACTGTGAAATAAGATTCTTCCGTAGTCTTTAATTTTGTTGCTGTAGCTGTTTGTTCAGTGAATTTTTAAAATCATTTTTGTAATGCCTGTATTATTTGTCATGTGTACTCTCTGTTAATTTAGTTTGTGTTCACTTTGTGTTTTGACAGAGATTTACTTGAATGCCCATAGCCAAATAAAGGGAGAAAGAGGGGAAAGAATTTTTAAAAATTTCCTAGTCTTTGCAGATTGGTTTTGTGTTAGAGCATTCTTTCAATGTCTAGCTAGATGTTGAACGAATGCTCTAGCACGGTTATTTACAATTCCATCTTAGCTCTCACTTCTTGCTTGTACTGAGCCTAATAATCAGTCATAGTTGAAATCTTAGGATCTTCAGGTCTTTTCTGAGCATGCATCCTAACCTGGGCATGCACATGGCTTTCCAAATTTCCTGGTGTATTAGGTATGTCTTCAGTGTTCTAATATTCTAAAGAATCTCTCTCCCTGGCCTTTCTTCTCTGGTTTTTGGTGTATTTATTGTTTGCCTCAGCTGTAATCTGTTGCCTCGGGTGGCAGTGGATTATTCATTTGCCTTTTGCTAATTTGAGGGATGCTCTCTGGGTGCCCACTTTTTTGCCTTGAGAAACTTCTAAGTTAGGTAAAATAAATCAAGCCTTTCAAGTAGTCCTCAGACAGGTTAGAAAACACAAATACAGTGATTAGCAAATAAAATATGCTCTGCTCCCTCTGGAATCAAGGACCAGGGTCTCATCCTGGAGAGCTGGGCAGCTGTCTTAAGACTATTCCTGTGCAGGAGAGGAGACTGGGTAGGAGCAAGTAAAATATCACAAAGCTTTCCTACCCTTTTTAAGTTGGCTTTTCCTTGATTCCTTATTTGCTTATTTATTGTAAACCTTTGCTTTCCAGAGTTCTAACAAAGTTGATTCTGTTTTACTTGGTTTTCCAGTGTTTTTGTGGAGAGATGGACTCTTGGAGCTACCTACTCTGCCATGTTTGCTGACAACACTCTCAAGATGTTTTTTTTTCTTTATTTTTCAGAAGTTTAACTATGATGGGTCTCTGCATGGGTTTGTTTCAGTGTATTCTATTTGGAGTTCACTCAGCTTCTCTAATCTGTAGGTTTATATCTTTTTGCTGAATTTGGGAGGTTTTCTGCCACTGTTTCTTTAAATACTCTTTCAGTCCCACTTTGTTTCTCCTCTCATTCTGCTGAAATGTTAAATCTTTTTTTTTTTTTTTTTTTTACTGTTCTGAAGATCATTGTTTTGCTCATTTTCTTCAGTTTGTTTTTTTCTCTGTCATTTAGGTTGAATAAATTCTATTGATCCATCTTCAAGTTCACTGTTCACTGATTCTATTTTCTGTCATCTCTAGTCTACTATTGAGTAAAGTTTTCAAAATTTTGGTCATTGTGTTTCTTAGTTCTATAATTTGTAATTGGATTTTTTTTTTACAACTTCTGTTTCTTTGCTGGAGTTATCTATTTTTATTTTGTTTTAAGAGAATTTGTAATTAATTGTTGAGGCATTTTTATGACTGCTGCTTTAAAATGCTTTTCAGATAATTCTAATATGTGATTCATTTCAGTGTTACCATCAGTTAGTTGGTTTTTTCATTCATATTATGATTTTCTTGGTTCTTGGCATAATGAGTGATTTTTAATTGTATCCTGGACATTCTGATTATTATATTAGGGTTTTGATCCTATTTAAAACTTCTCTTTTAGCAGGTACTGACCCTGTTTAGGTTTAGTCGGTAGATTCTGTCCACTTTTGTGGATTTTAGTTCCAATAATAATTTAGTTTTCTGAACTCTTGCAATGTTATCTGGTCTGCATCATTCATCCAAAGCCACTGGGACTCCCACTCAATCCCTGATACTCTGCTATTTATCCATTATCAGGATAAATAAAAACTTAATTTTCCATGTTGCCAAAATGGAAAGAGACTTTTCCCCTCACCCTTTTTTCTTTCCTTACAGCCTTTCTATGAGAAACCTAGTGGTTGTGAATATGGATGTGCATTTTTTTAAAATAAATTTATTTATTTATTTATTTATTTTTGGCTGAGTTGGGTCTTTGTTTCTGTGTGAGGGCTTTCTCTAGTTGCGGCGAGCAGGGGCCACTCTTCATCGCGGTGCACGGGCCTCTCACTATCACGGCCTCTCTTGTTGCAGAGCACAGGCTCCAGACACGCAGGCTCAGTAGTTGTGGCTCACAGGCCCAGTTGCTCCGTGGCATGTGGGATCTTCCCAGACCAGGGCTCGAACCCGTGTCCCCTGCATTGGCAGGCAGATTCTCAACCACTGTGCCACCAGGGAAGCCCTGGATGTGCATTTTTAAAAGAGGCTTAGTAACCCTATTGCCGGGTTTACAACCTAGGAATGTTTTTTAGTGTCTGGGACTATGTAAACATTTGCAGAGATAACACCTCTAGCTCCCTGTCTCAGTGGGAGTTTAAGCTAGGCACCTTGCTCTGAGCTGTAACCATCTGCTTGTCAGAGAGATAAGAAGTTTTAATACACCTTTGGAGAAATGCAATTAACTAAAACGAATGGTTACCTTAATTCCCAAGTAAACTTAGAATGAGTGTTATGAAAGAATTTGTAGGAAAAGATACTGTTAAGTCCTGTTAGAGAGACTTGAGAACATATGTACATAACAGGTTCTGACTGTTTGGCTGTATGAATAGGGTGGGAATTTCCTTGGCTTACTTAGGAGGCATTGTAATCTGAATATGCTTATTCAATAATAAAACTTTCTGTCTTTTCTACATTTTGAGGAAAACATTCTCTAGGTTGGCAGGATTGTTATTTCTTCAAAACTATATACGCATGGCCTGGCTATGATTCTATGCATATTAAAAATGACACATTTGCCAGAATTCAGCCAGGGAAAGTGCTTTTCATCTCCAGGTGTTTAATTAGTTGGCATTCCAAACCCATTGAATCCTCCTGAGTGATCTCCTCCCTAAAGTACAGTGTTCCAAGTTCCATCTACTGTGTTATCCGGGGCTTCTGCCAGTGTGAAATGGAAATACCCTGTACCAGCAAAATAACAATGCACATCTGAAAGGAGGAAATGTAAAACAAAACTGGTATTGGCTAGAGGAAAATATATTTTTGTACTCTTACTCACACTAGATCAAAGTAACAAAATGTGCTCTACTTTTCTAGTTTTACTTTACTTGTTCCACATTGAACTAGTTTTAGTGTACTCTCAGTAGTACTTTTAACTTTTGACTCCTAGTCATGATTGAATGCAGGTGATACTTGAGAATCTGTGACCTCCTGTAAGAATTGGAGTTTTTGTAAAATTTTGCATAGGTTTTATATTATGCAAGTTGATGCTTATGCCATGTTTCTACATCAGAATTCCTAGAAAAATCACTTTGAATTTTTGATATAGAAATTAATGGAAAATGAATTATTATATAAAATTTAGATTTTTCAAATTAAGAAAATGTACAATTTGCCCTAACAATTTTATGGAGAAATATCCTCTTTTTGTTTTAATAACTAAAGATAAAATATGCTCATACTCTTCTCCCCTTTATTAACAAATTAGACTGTTAAAAAATAAAATATTTAAAATGAATTAAAAACTTTATTAGCAACATTCAGATTTCTTTGCCAGTCATTTTCGTGTTATAGACTCTGAATTTTAATTAAAGTGGTATTAGAGAAAGTTCCAGTTTATGAAAAATTGAAACAAATGGATTTTCTTACAAGAATGAGACAAATGCTCAGTACAGAAGCTGCAGTGTATCCCAATAGCTAATGTCAATTTTCAGGGTGTCTTAGGTGACTATAAAATCAGTGCTTATTCAAGTTGAACTACTTGTAACTTCCACATGCATAGTGCAGTTGGAATTTAGGATTATGGTGAGTACTGTGAGGCACTGCAAGACTATAAAGTGACTTGTGAATCACAAAAAGTTTAAGTTATATTTAGTCTAGTTGTAGAGTTAAGTCCATTTAAATACTTTCTAATTTTATTGATTATATACTCTTCTGGAAAGGTGGTAGAATGTGTATAGGTACCAAGAATCTCCTCCCTGAATTCCCTGTAAAATTGATGTGAAAAAAAGTTCTATGTAGTCCATTGGGTTGAAAAAATTAGAAACTTATTTCTGATCCTGGCAGAAATTGATACAGTGATTTTTTTCTGATAGGTTGGATACCGATACATTTATTTTCTGGAGCCTACATAGTCATTTCTTTGAGCTCCTAAAGTAACTCAGGTTGCTACCGTGGGTTACTCCATTATTGATACTGACAGTACTTTGGTGATCATCAAAGGACCACACCCTGAAGCTTTATTTGCCTCAGAATTTTTCAGGCACTGTGTTTGAGCCACTAACAGACATTCCATTTTTTTTAAAGTGAGATTCTGCTTATCAAGGATGCTTCCAATGGGCCATACCCTAATGTGCCTTTGAGTTGCTTGGTCTCACACCTGGAGAGGGAAACTAGAATTTGTTGAATCACTGCTATCTGCCAACAATCTATTCATGCTATAGGAAATCTGCTTTGATAGCAATAAATAACAGACTTGACATTGGAGAAAATCGAATCAGTGATGCAAAGGACAAAATTTTGAACCAATATAAGAATATAGAAGAAAAGAATAAAGGAAGGGAAGGGGAGAAAAGATAATGGGCATAGAAGATAGATTATAAAGGTTCAACTGGCAAATGCTAGGTATTACTAAAGAAGAGAGAAAAATGGATAAGACCAAATAATCAGAGAACAAGACTGCTATTGCATATTAAGACATATGAGGCAAGTGAAATTAATGTATAGGAATCTATACTATTAAAGTGTTTTTCCAGTATAATTTAGAAGAGGAATTTAGTAATGGCCACAAGACAGGGTAGGAACAAAAGAGAAACTAAACCTATGGAAAAAGGTAGATAATAGGGAGATAGCAGAAGGTTACCTGTGGATTAGGTGGAAAGATTTCTTCAGAATGCAGCTTTAATCAGAGACCAAGTGTGCATGCGGAGGAGGGAAAGAGCATATACTGAGTTCAGCTTGGCCAAGTATGGAGAATAGATGGGCATTGTAAGACAACACATAGCATGTAACGATCAGTCTCAGGAGTAAGAAAGAATCGGATTTAAAATACTGTCTTTTACTTGCTATCAGTGAGAGCTTGGAAATTTACTTAGTTTCTCTAGACTTCAGCCTAGAGCTCTGATTATATATCTATAAAATGCAGATAGTACTGATGCAGCAGCAGTTTTGAAGAGGGCAGCCAGCATTTTAGTTGTGATACCTGCTTTCCTTCCTGTTCCCAAGGAATTGTGTTCATCTGTTTTAAGTTCTCTGGGGGTTCCCTAAAAGACTGATGCAAGATACTTGCCTTTGTTTCACCTAACTCAGAACTCTCTCAGGGCAGAAAAGCAGCTAAGCAGAGGGCATTCTTTGAACACATTGAAAGACAGATGAACAATCTGCTGCCACCTGGGGCACAAGATTACACTAGGTGTAAACAATTGACATCATGAAAACCTAGTAGAAACGCTAGGGAAAGAGTTTCTTTGAGGAATAAAGGGTCTGAAGTGGTCTTGTGTATAACAAGGAATCCAGAAAGCCAAGTGAATGCCGGGGCAGGAAGAATGATCAGAAAGCCAGAGATGATCCTAAGCTTTCACCTATGGTTGGGTTTTAAGCTCAGTGTAAGCAGGAAATGAAGGCTAAGGTAAAGTAGTAAATGGCATGGCTAAGCCTTGAAAGAGTGCCCCCAAACCAAGGCATTCTGCAAAAACTGGAGTTTTTCTTTTCTTTTCTTTTCTTTTCTTTTCTTTTGTCTCTCTGCTTTAAGTGAATGTCTGTCAAACCATTAGCTGACCACAAGCTAAAAGAACCAAGACTTCATAGACCAAACACAACAAAAATATAATCTTTAAAATTTAGGAAGTAATTAAACAAAAACCACAACCCACAGCAAGCAACAATAAACCCTGAGGACAGGAAATATTCTGATTTCCAGAGGTACCAACTCATAATATTTATTTTTTATATTTATTTTTATGAGCTACCAGTTTATTAAAGAATACAATCTGAGGGAAGGAGGAGTGAGGAAAAAGAGGAGTGAGGCAGATAAGGAAGATATGCCAATATGGGGGTATGTTACTAAGGTGTCCACTGCTTGGAATTAAGTGAACTGATGTCCACAGAGAGTCTGTTATTGCAGTGGCAACTGGAGTGGAACAAGTGGTCAAGGGTCCCCAAAACTGATGAAGCTGAGAGACTCTGAGGTGGCACAAAATAAGTATCTAACAGTGTAACATTTGCATCATTAAAGTCCACCAAATGCTAACATTTAAAACTTCAGTTTTCAACAAAAGTTGTTAGCCATGCAAAAAAACAAAATACTGTGAAACATTCAAAGGAAAATAAGACATTAATAGAAACTTTCCCTGAGGAAGTAGACATTTGACTTACCAGACAAAGACTTTAAATCAACTGCCTTAAATATACTCAAATAGCTAAAGGGAATCATGCACAAAGAAATAAACAAAACCAGAACAATGTTTCAACAAATAGAGCACATCAATAAAGAGATCAAAATTATATAAAAAAGAATCAAATAGAAATTCTGGAGATTAAAAGTACAATAAGTGAAATGAAAAATTTATTAGAGGGTTTCAACAGCAGTTTTGAGCAGCAGAAAAAAGAAGTAGCAAATTTGAATATAGGTAAACTGAAATCACGCTATGTTATGAGCACAAAAATAAAAAAGAATGAAGATAAATGAACAGAGTCTATGAGATATGTGGGATACCATTAAGTATACCAACCTATGCATAATGAGAGTCCCAAAGGAAAGGAGAAAAACAGCCAACAACTTCTTAAATTTGATGAAACACGAATCTCCACATCCAGCAAACTGAATGAATTCCAAGTATTATAAATGCAAAATGATGCACACGGAGACATATTAATATCAAACTTTGAAAGCCAAATCAAAGAGAAAATCTTGAAAGGAGAAACAGAGAAGTCATTTGTCAGATACAAGGAAGCCTCAATAAGATTGTCAGCTAATCTCTCATCAGAAATCATGAAGTCCAGACTGCAGCAAGATGACATATTTAAAGTGCTAAAAGAAAAAAAATGCAACCAAGAATTCCATATTGGGGAAAACCATCCTTCAAAAATGAAGGGGGAGTATTCAATAGTTAAGACATTCTTGGATAAACAGAAGTGGAGAGTTTGTCACTGTAGAATGGTTGTACAAGAAACACTAAAGGAAGTCTTTCAGGCTTAAATGAAAGGACACAAGACAGTAACTCAAAGAAATACAAAGAAATAAACAACATTGGTAAATATAAAGCAAGTATTATTGTAATTTTGGTTTGCAGCTTTTCCTTTTGTCTAATGTGATTTAAAAGATAAGATCATAAAAGTATAAATAGAAATCTATGCTAATGGGCACACAATGTAGAAAGATGTAATTTATGACAACAGCATGAGGGGGCGTATGAGATAGGAGTAGAATTTTTGTATACTAGTGAAGTTAAGTTGGTATTCAACATTTTTTATCTTTTAAGATATTAGTTGTAATCCTAGGGTATCTACTAGGAAAATAACTAGAAATATGCAGAAAATAAAATGAGAAGGGGATCAAAACAGTACAATGCAAGAAAATTCAATTAAGTACAAAATAAGGCAGTAACGGGCTTCCCTGGTGGCGCAGTGGTTGAGAATCTGCCTGCTAATGCAGGGGACACGGGTTCGAGCCCTGGTCTGGGAAGATCCCACATGCCGCGGAGCAACTGGGCCCGTGAGCCACAACTGCTGAGCCTGCGTGTCTGGAGCCTGTGCCCCGCAACGGGAGGGGGGCCGCGATAGTGAGAGGCCCGCGCACCGCGATGAAGAGTGGCCCCCGCACCACTATGAAGAGTGGCCCCCGCTTGCCGCAACTAGAGAAAGCGCTCGCACGAAATGAAGACCCAGCACAGCTAAAAATAAATAAATAAATAGAGTAGGTATTAATTTAAAAAAACAAACAAACAAAAAAAACCCCCAAGATTATTGGGCTTCACCCTCAGAGTCTCTGACTCTGTAGATCTGGGGTGGGGACAATACTTTAAAAAAAAAAAAAATAAGGCAGTAACAGAAGATTTGAGGAACCAAAAATATAGGACATATAGAAGATAAATAGCAAAATGGCAAAAATAACTCCTTCCTCATCAGTAATTAATTTAAATATAAATTGATTGAATTTCAAATTAAAAGGTATTGATTAGCAGGATGAATTTTTAAAAATCATCCATCTATATATTGTCTACAATACACTTGCTTTAGATCTAAAGCAAATAGCTTGAAAGTGAAAGGATGGAAGAATATATCCCATGCAAATAGTAACCAAAAGAGAGTTGGTGGTGTTCATTCTAATATAAGACAAAATAGACTCTAAGTAAAAATTATTAAAAGAGACAAAGAAGGACAGCATATATTGACAAAAGGGTCAAGTTATCAACAATATGAACATTTATAAGCATATACACACCAAAGAGCAGAATTCCAAAATATATGAAGCAAACACTGATAGAATTGAATAGAGAAACACTTCTAGAATAATAGATGGAGGTTTCAATTCCCCACTTCTAATAATGTAACAATCAGACAGAAGAGCAGTAAGTAAAGGACTTAAACAGCAGTATAAACCAAGTAGACCTAATAGACATATAGAGAAGACTCCACCCCAAATGAGTAGAATACACCTTCCTCTCAAATACACATGGAATATTCTGAAGGATAGAACACGTGTTCAGTCACAAAACAAGTCTCAATAAATTTTTAAAAATTGAAATCATACTAATTATTTTCTCTGATTACAGTGGAATGAGACTAGAAATTAATACCAGAAAGAAAACTGGAAAAATCACAAATAAGTGGAGATTAAACAACACAATCTTAAACAACCAATGGATCAAAGAAGAAATCACAAGGGAAATTAATAATTAGAGACAATTGAAAATGAAAGCGCAAAATATCAAAACTTATAGAACATAGCAGAAGCAGTGCTCAGAGGGAAATTTATTGCTGTAAACATCTACATTTACAAAGAAGAAAAATCTCAAATTAATAACCTAACTTTACATCTTGAGGTACTAGAAAAATAAGAGTAAACTAAATCTAAGGCTAGCTGTAGGAAGGAGATAATCAAGACTCACATGGGGATAAACAAAATAGAGAATTTAAAAAACAGAGAAAATTAACCAAACCAAAAGTTGGTTCTTTGAAATGATCAACAGAATTGACAAACCTTTAGCTAAAATTGCTCTGAAAAAAGAGAAGACACAACTAAAATCAGAAATGAAAGTGGGGAGATTACTACCAATGTTATTGAAATAAAAAATATGTGAGAATACTGTGAAAAATTGTACACCAACAAATCAGATAAACATTCAAAAAATTAGCACTAATTTTCTCGAACATTTCCTCTCAAAATGAAGAAGGAACACTTAACAACACATTCAATGAGGCAAGCATTACCCTGATACCAAAACCAAAGTCTCCATGTTACCGTATGCTAACACATATATATGGAATCTAAAAAACAAAAAAAAAGTGGTCATGAAGAACCTAGGGGCAAGACAGGAATAAAGACGCAGACCTACTAGAGAATGGACTTGAGGACATGGGGAGGGGGAAGTGTAAGCTGGGACAAAGTGAGAGAGTGGTAGTGTATATATGGACATATATACACTACCAAATGTAAAATAGATAGCTAGTGGGAAGCAGTCGCATAGCATGGGGAGATCAGCTCGGTGCTTTGTGACAAGCTAGAAGGGTGGGATAGGGAGGGTGGGAGGGAGGGAGACGCAAGAGGGAAGAGATATGGGGATATATGTATATGTATAACTGATTCACTTTGTTATAAAGCAGAAACTAACACATCATTGTAAAGCAATTATACTCCAATAAAAATGTTAATTAAAAAAAGGAAATCTAAAGACCAGTATTCTTTTTGAATACTGATATAAGAATTCTCAACAAATACTAGCATATTTTCATATCCAAATACAGTAGCATATTAAAATTCTAGAAATTAAGACTCTACACAATGACCAAGTGAGATTTATCCCAGGAATGCAAGTATGTGTCAACATAAGAAAATCAATCAGTGTAATCTACGTATTAATAGAATGAAGGAAAGCAACCACATGATCATCTCAATTGATGACAAAAAAAAAACTCCGCTCTTTGGTAACATTCAAAATTATTTCATGACAAAAACATTCACCAAACTAGGAATAGAAGAAAACTCCCTCAACATGATAAAATGCATGTATGATAAACCCACAGCTCACATAATATTCAATGGTGAAAGAAGCTTTTCCCCTTAGACCTTGAACAAGACAAGGATGCCAAATGTTATCACTTCTATTCAACAAGTTATAGCCAAAGCATTCAGATAAGAACAAGAAATTAAAAGCATCCAAATAGTAAAGAAAAATTAAAACTATCGTTATCACTGTTAACCGATGACATGATCATATATAATTTTAAACAATTCATAAAAAAGCTATTAGAGCTAATAAACAAATTCAATAAAGTCACAAGGTACGAAATCAAAGCACAACAATCAGTGGTATTTTTACACACTACCAGTAACCAATACAAAATTGAAATTAATATAATTCCATTGAGCCTTGTATCAAAAAGAGTAAAATACATAGAAATACATTTAACCAAGGAAGTGAAAGACTATACACTGAAAACTATAAAACAGTGCTGAATAAATTAAGGAAGACCTAAATAAAAGAAAAAAATCCATATTCATGGATCAGTAGACAATATTGTAAAGACTGCAGTATTCCCTAAAGCCATCTACAGATTCAGTGCAAAACTTTCAAAATCCCAAATGCCTTTTTGGAAAAAATGGAAAAGCTGTTTCTCAAATTCATATGTATTTTCAAGGTACAGTGACTAGCCAAAGCAATCTTGAAAAAAAAGGGCAAAGTTGATGAACTCACGCTTCTGATTTCAAAACTATGACAATGCTACAGTAATCAAAACAGTTTGGTATTGGTATATAAATACACATATACACCAGTGGAATAGAATTGATAGTCTAGAAATAAACCATTACATCTATGGCCAACTGAGTTGTGATTGCCAAGACTGTTCAGTGAGGGAAGAACAGTCTTTCACAATAAATGGTGCTGTAAGAACTGCCTATCTACATGTAAAAAAATCAAGTTGGACTCCTACCTCATACCACATACAATATTATCTCAAGGTAGAGCAAAGATTTAAATGTAAGTGCTAAACCTGTAAAACTCTTAGAAGGAAACTTTGGGTTAAATCTTTATGACCTTTTACTTGGCAATTAAATTTTAGATATGATGCCAAAAACATAAGCAACAAAAGAAAAAAATATAGAAATTGGACTTCATCAAAATGAAAAGATTTGCACATCAAATGACACTACCATGAAAGTGAAAAGACAACTTAAAGAACAGGAGAAAATAGTTTAAAATTATATATCTGATAATTTCTGGTACCCAGAATATATAAAGGACTATTATAACTCAACAATAAAGAGAGAAATAACCAATTAAAAGTTGGCAGAATATCTGAATAGAATATTTGTCCAAAAAGGACATACAAATAACCAGCAAGTACATGACAAATTGCTCAGCATCATCATTCATTAGAGTAATTCACATAATATAAAGTTAAAATGGTTAATTTATATTATGTGAATTTTACATTAACAAAAAATATGGGGATAATAATACCTTCACCGACATGCGGTGTGGAAAAATACATATATTTCATATAGACATACATACACATATATTTTAATCAATACATAATTTCAATTCTGAAATGAAGATACTACATAGAAAAGAATGGTAGATGTGACTATTTTCCTGAGCATTAATCAAATAATTTTTGTGTTTCTGAAAGTTTTGTGTTTTTGAATAGTCAAGAGTGAAGCATTTAAAGAAATGTAAAAATGACAAGTCATTTGAAAAAAACTATAGAAGAAAGGGTATACAGAATAAATAGCCTAAGAGATCATTTATGACTTTCTATGACAACCAAGATGAACAAACAATAAAAAGACTAAATCAAAATAGGATCCACAAACAAAAGTACCAAATGCAAATAGTCAACCACTGGTTATTGTGGAAGGGCATGAACTTGAACTCTGAGCCCTAAATTGGAAAAGCTCTAGATCAAGAATTCAAAACCTAAACACAACAAATGCTGTTTTGGTGAAAGTGATTCACTTTACCAATTGACTGAGTTACCAACTCTTTTATAAGAGCTGCTTACAGGAAATACACCTCAAGGAAATAACTACATGTTAGTATGTGTAGGATAACAACCAAGCCAAAAGATGTGCATCAGATAGGCACTAAGTGTCATTCACTGCCTGTATTAGACACAGATAACTAATTGTTTTCTCTTCAGAATTTTATATCCTAAATAAATAAAGTATACTAACATTTTATTTAGTATTAAAAACCTCTAGAATAATTTATGTTAACATTGTGTGTGCATGATATTCTAACACAAATCCAATGAATTCCCAAGGGATTAAAGTTAAATAACTTTCAATAACTAGATAAAAGTAAATAAAATTGAATATTTATCAGAGCATTGGAAGGGCAATATCTTAAAAGCAATAGAATAAATGGCAATGAGAATAACTGGTAAATTATTCTTAAGATCTTTTGTATGTCCTTAAACTCTAATATAAAAATAAACAATGCAACGATTTGTCACAAATATGACATGTCCACTTAATATAATTAATATATAAGGCTCTACTATAAAATGACACATAACAAATAAATTACAAAATAGGAAATATGACCACGAAAAGGCAAATGGAAAAATATTCAATGTCAGTAATAATCAAATAAGTTTGAATAAAGCAGCTTATTCCTCCTGACATATTCACTTGAATGCCTAATAGGAATATTAAACAACATATTCAAAACAAACTGATTTCCCTGGCACAAAACCACCCTTACCTCAGACTTGCCAATTTCAGTAAATGGCACCATCAGTCATCACTTGTGCATGTCAAAAATCCAATGAGTCCTCTCTTTCCATCATAACCGCATTTGATCGATCAGCAAGTCCTATAAGTTTACCTTCAAAATATTTATCCAAACTGACCACTTCTAACAACCTCAACTCTATCACTCTAATTCATGATCATCTCTCACCAAAACTCCTTACTCTGGTCTACAGGGCCTGTCTACCTTCCCAATTTATCTCATACCACTCTTTCCATGTCTCACTAACTCCCCACCACACCAGCCTTCTTGTTTCTTGAACAGCTAGCTCATTTCCACTTTAGTCATTTTCACTTACAGATTCTTCTGTCTGGAAGATTGTTTCCCCATTTGACAATATAGCTTATTCTCTCAACTTTCTGCTCAAATGTTACTTCTTAAGACTGACCTTTCCTGATCACCCTATTCAAAATAACTCCTTATATCCCCATCCATTAATTTTCTATAACATTACCCAGCTTTAGTTTCTTCATAGCACTTAAGAGTATATAGTATTGTGTTATAATATTATTGTTTTATATTGTATGTTTGTCTATTACCTATCTCTCCCACTAGAATGTAAGCTCCATTAAAATGGAATCTTAGTCATGTGGCCCAGCAGCTAGAAGAGCTTCTGTGACATAATTGGTGCTCAGTAAATATTTGTTTAATGAATGAATATTAATATTACCGTTTGTTGGGCGTATTTTAAAAATTCTACTACATCACTGGTGACTTTGCCAATTGGTTCTACTCTCTTATAAAGCAATTTGGAAATGTGTTATTTGGAGATGGTAGCAAATATTTAACAATCACTGAAAACTGTGTTAGATACTATACTAGGTGTATTGCTCATACTTCTCATTGGTTCACTTATCAAACCAGTAATCCTACTACTGGAATTGATCCTGGGGAAAATATTAAAATTATCAAAAAATTTATATGTAAAAAGGCCTTTATTTTATTATTATTTATAATAGTGAATATTGACTGAATTAACAGACCAAGAACAATGGACTAGTTGAGTAGCTGCGGGGGCATATACCTAATGTGATAACATGCCATTAAAGGATGCCATTAAAGGTGATGATTCTAGGCAGGTTAAACATGGAAAAATTCTTAGGTTATAATGCTAAGTAAGTAAGCATGATATAAAATTGCACACATATGTTTAATGTAGTGGAGGGAAAACATTTAGGAAAAACCTGTAAGAAGTGCATGCTATCAAAATAGTAGTAACTAGTTATACTAGGATCATAGAATTTTATGATGGTTTTCTGCATTAAATTGTGTATGTGATTTTGTTATTTTAATTTTAACTAATTTTTATTTTTACCAGAGTGTTACATGCAGGGAGTTAAAGACAAATGATACAGTAAGTTTTGTAAGAAGACCTGGAACCTGTACTTCTGTCTCAGTTATGCCTTCTATACTCTTATGGGATTAACTTTTATACTTATAAATCATATACTTTTTCTTATATTTCTCAATTTCTCAATTACAGACATTATATATCTATTTAAGATGATGAAGGCTTAGTAATCGTAAATTATTTCACCCTCCTCTTCCCCCACTTTACTTCCACCCATCCTTATAATACGTCACCACTTTTTGTTGTCATCATTAAATGTTTACATTGTTATGATTGTTTAAATATGATTCACTGCTGAGCCAAATAGTGTATAATGATTTTACCTTCCTTTTGAACAACTTTAGGTATATCCTTGAAGGTAAACATTGTGTTATTTTCTCCATTTTCTAAACTGTCTGCATACCTACCTACCAAAATTCTTCAACAGAAATTTTAAGTCCTTGTCATGCCTAAAGAATGATCAATTTCTTCAGTTAATTTATCAATTCCATTTTTTTCCTGAACACTTCCCTCCTGGAGTCCTCTGTCCCTCTGTTTCAGTATGGACTCTTGGTTTTCTCAGACTCCTACATAGCTCTTGTCCCTTCATAGTTGAGCTGAGAATCATCTTTATTGCCCTAGAGGAACTATGCAATTTGTGGCTGCCCAATATCTTTTGAAAATCCCCTTCCCATGTTAGTAGTTTCCTAAAGTTGCCTTTCACATGTAGAAATTTAAACAAATTTCAGTATCCCTTTTTTACCAGAGTGTAGTCATACAACTAGCTTCTACCAAGCAGGTGTGCCTGAGTGATATATGGAATGCGGAAGTAAAGAAAGATCTGAGGTTGTGTGGCTCTCTCAACAAGGAGGGACATTTTGAACATGAGCATATTGCTTATTTGGCAGCATGGGCCAACCTAGCAGAGATAAATTGTGAGAAACTATTATTTCCATCCGTTTGCCACCAAGATATTTCCCCTGGTAAATATCTCATTCTTTAAGGGACTCCTTCTCTCTATTAGATGGTGCTCCTACTGCATCCTGTCACACTCATATTTACATGTTTGTCCTCATTCAAAGTACAGAGGTCACTTCCATCCCCTCCTTTCCTGTTTTGAAGTATGTATTCTTTTTTGGCAAGTATTTCCAGGTCTCCAAAGGGAAAAAACATTCAGAAGGGCTACCCTTTGTTGACTGAAAAAGGAAGAGTCCCACAGTCTAGATAGGGTGTTTTTGTTTCATGTCTCACACGTCTCTCTTAATGTATGACCTGCTTCAGAAATATTATTTCTGTTTACAGTTACCCTTCAACTATGCCTACACTGCTTTCTCTGTGCTTTGCATTGCTTTTCTCACAAAATATTCAACTTCTTTCTGTCAGTTATTTCCAAGGAATTGTTGTCCAAGTCAGGAATTTAGGAAATCTTGTATTAAAATGCTGTGGATTTCTTGGTAGTCATTGTTTATTGATTTTGTAAACTATTCATGCCATAGGAAGGGCGAGAAATAATAATCCGTAACAAGCCATCCTGAATAAAATCATTCATAGAGAAGAAGGTCAGGGATAGTTTGTTTCAGAAAGGTACTCAATTCTACCCACCCCATTCCTCAACCAGACATTATCTCTGCGTTTGCTAGACCTTCGTTAAAACTAAAACTCAGTCCCATTAAAGGCAAGGGTATTATTATCATTAGAGAAATCTTTTGCAGTTATAATTATGAGGGTCTTTGACTCTTCACGTTACAATATACTTTGTATATAAAGTGACAGCCTAATTTGGCTAGAGCAAGTCTCTGTGTAAGCTAATTACACGTGGTAATTTTGCCTGAAAGGAGACTGACTTGAAAGTGAATCCAATTTAACGGTGAGGCGATTGTTATAAGAAACATTTCATTGTGGACTTGGAAGTCCCTTAAAGTGCTAATTTTTCACTTGAATAACCATATTGCCATAGCAAGGATTTTTCAAATTACTTAATATTTGTGAGATATTATTCAAACTAAGAAAAAATAAAGACAAATAGTGAGGATTTTTTTAATTTTATGGGAACAATTTAGGATTCTAATTATTATTCATACACATTAAAATTAGCTTCTCTTTTTCCTCTTCCCACTTATTCTTAAGATATGGTGGAACACCTTGCTCTATTAAAGGACAAATCTAATTTCTTAATTACATATTCAACTCAGAAGGAGCATAGTTTGTCCATTTTATCAATCTTTCTGAGTTTTGCTTTTTAAAAATATAATCTCCTCTCTCAGGCATTTTAATAATCTTTTCTCAGAAAATCATTACATGCATGCAGCTAGCAGCCATTGTATGGTGAGTTGAAATATGAGAACTGCAAGCAGAAAGGGCAGAAGAAACTGTAAGGAGGACTGGGAGGATGGCTTTAAACACTGATATCTGGCTGTGGACGGCTAGGCATAGGAGCTCTTTGGAGCACAGAAATCAAGCTCAGGGCCTTTTTTTCCAGCAAAGACTTTCATATAAATCCAAGTCTTATCCAACACAAACCCTGCAGATGGCAGCCACAGGTTTGTATTACACTTTACACAATATTGGAGTTTGTATAATGTAGAAAGCTGGCAGGGACACTAGCCAGCTTCAGACCTGAGCAGGACACTCTGACCTATTTGAGGACCACCAAGTATACTACCTGTTCTAAAATTCTCTTTCCTTTCAAGTTAACTCAATTAGAATTGCTGTCATAAGTTATTCCATTGTTTTAAAGTCCAAGGCTTCCAGAGAGCCCCTGTAAAATTGCAAATCTTCTCTAGGAACACGTAGCGGGCGCTATGGTGATCTGCTCAACTCTCCCCTTCAGGAAGAGGCAGTAATGACCCCAGCTGTTTGGAGGGTTTGTGACTACTGGCTCTCACCTGGATCTCTTTCTATGAATTGACCTCAGCAAAAGATAGCTGTCTCACTAAAAGCCTTATCTCTTCCATGGGGTCAGCTCACATCCAGTGACTTTTCAAAAATGGAGCATAAAAGCCTGACCTTCTTGTCTCATGGCCAAAGAACTCTGAAGGGCCATTCTAGCTCCAGAGCTCCCTATAGGATAGCTGAGGCCACTGGTGCAACTTTCTCCCAGTTCTACTTCTCCCTCTGCTCAATCCAGTGTTGTTACCTAGTAAATCTCCTGTAAGCAACTGTGAGAGTCTCAGAATCTGTTTCCTGAGGAACCTAACATAAAAGAATTGATATTAGGTAGTTTCTTATGAACAAACTCTAAAATGTGATGGATAACTGGTACTAGATGCGTAACTGACAGCCCCTGGCATGTGGTTGTTGAACAACACAAACTTTTCACCGGTGATAAACTGGGATGAAATGCTAAAGGAGGGGAATGACCTGGAAGGTGTGATATCCCAGGTATTTGAGAGTTTTGTGGGGGGAGTGGTGAGAGAGAATAATTATAAGAACTTTTCCAAAAAAATGACTGTGCTAGGGGTCATCTATGCACTGGAGAAAGACAGTGAAAGGCTGATGATGATTAATAAGAATATAACGGGAAGTATGAAAGCCAGAGAATTTCCTTGGCAGCATATCAAGGGACTCTCATCTCCTGAACCTGAAGGGAAGTAAATGGAGAGAATCAGGCCCAGTACATATTTATAAGAATATCAGCGCTCCAGAAGGCAGAATTCTCATCCCAGGAAGGCCTGATATGCCAAAGTCAGGATCCTGATTGGGAAAGGTTGTGTTATCAAGACTTGGGATGAGTACATCTGTACTGGTGCACTTGAAAATCTTGTATCTCAATATCACCTTGAATCCTCTGGGTCTACAAAAATAGCCTACTTTTCCATGTTGAAGGCAGCCCACCACCTTGCTTAAAGACAACTAACAGGACCATCCCCGCAAAGGCAAAACATTGCCCCTTCAGGTTCTGCCTCCATGCTTCCTGGCTAACAGGCCAATAATTAGAGTCAAGTTACAACATAAACTAGTCAAAGAAGTGCTAGGCATTCTAAAAAATAAAAGGGGCTATACACTGAAATTGCCACAGGATCTAGCCAACATGTACCAAAATGAACTCAGAATATATTGAGGCTGGATTCTAAGAGTGTTGAGTCAAATGAGACAAAATATAAAGTTAGATAAGGAAGAGTGTATCAGGATAAGGCCACTCTCTTGTAACACAGGATTTAATATCTTGACAAGGACCATAGGAAATGGTGCTAATACACTGTTAAGTGGCTTCTCGTAGGTTTGGGAAAAGAGATAGCTCTCACTAAGTGAAGTAGAAATGCCAGGACTTACCTGGAAAACACTGGAGGAAAGACTCAAAGGCTCAGAGAAGCTGATATGGATATACTATGTACGTCTAGAAAACCCTCCAGGGAGCTATATTTTGTAGGAAGTCCCAGGAGACACTCTACTGACAAAAGTGGTAAGGAATGCACTCGTGCTGGGCCACCAATATTGTTGAGAAGCTCAGACATGGCTATTCTTTGAAGTCCTGGGCTGAGAGTAGGAGATACTATTACAGAACTGACCTTGATATCAATGGATATGATAGAATCCCAAAATAATAGATGCCAAGTATTGGTATGTAATCATCAGTAACAAGGTAGGCATGATACTGTAATAAGAGGCAGGGTCGAAATGGTAGCGTGTAGGACCTGACCTGCAGAGAGCTATAGACATGGTTAATAGAACACAGTATACTCAGAGGCAATCTAAATGGGCAGTCAAACCGGGGATTGCCCAATCTACACACCCCAAAATAATCAAGTATGGATGATTATGAGGCTGAGGCCAGCTGCTTCAATAAAGAGTCATGATCCTAGCTTTGAAAAGTAAGCCAATTCTCAGGCCAAGACCCATTGACTGAAGGGGATACTGGGTCTCCATGAAGAAGAACTCTGAAACACAACAAGTGTATATGGTACTGATTCCCCAGTTCTTCTCCAAAGGGACCTATGACCATTTGCTTGTGTAGTTGTACATTGGGAAAAAGGGAATATTCAACATTTCAAGGACTGTTGGACCCAGAATATGAGTTGACATTGATACCCAAAGATCCCTTTCTCTGTTGGGGGGCATATGGAGGACAGTTAATACATTTTCCTCCCATGTCTGAATCATCGTGTGTCTACTGGGTCCACAAACTTGCATGGTGGTCATATTCTGATCCCCAAATTTATAATTACAGCTGACATACTTTAGAGTTGCATTGATATACTTTACCCTTGCATTGGTTCCTTGGTCTGTGGCATATGGGCTAATCTAGTTCTGCTATTCTATGCTTCTGCTGCTCTTAAGTTTCAGAGACATTTTGAGAACTTAAGAACATAGGAAATGAACAATGGAAATGAATATTGTCAATATAATGGTCTGATATTTTGTCTTAGAACAAGTAATTATCCTCCCTGTACTTAACTCCTAAGCTTAGACATATGCCCAAGATATGCCTGGCTTTTTAAACAAATCCAAAAGGATTTTAGACATATGCCCAAGATACGCCTGGCTTTTTAAACAAATCCAAAAGGATTTTAAACAAATCCGCTCTGAATTGGTCAGCCAAGAACACATTTATTTATTCTTTCCTTCACTGAACCAAATATTTATTAGAACTCTCAGGTAGCATGCTAGATGTTAGGTTAAATGGGGAGTAAAAACACCTAAGCCCTTCTTGAGTTAGGTTATAATTCCAACTGATACTACCTTTCTGAAAAAATTTATTTAAACAACTCCTGCAAGCTTCAAAGGGGGAATTGTAAATTTAGCCCTCAGGCCTTTATTAGGTCAAAGCAAACTCATTATATCCAAATATAATTTTTAAAATTTTCTTTCTGTAAATGTTGTATTAATAACACATTTAGTGTGTGTAAAACATGCTACTTTGTCTCTGACTATTCTGGACATAGTGATCTGATAAGATGAGATTGATGAATGGTCAGAGGGAGGAAAAAGAAACATCTACTGTTAGTTTTCAGAAGAAAATAATTTCACAAAATGATTAATTATAGACTAAAAACA
Organism: Balaenoptera borealis; assembly: GCF_965194805.1. NCBI lineage: Eukaryota > Metazoa > Chordata > Mammalia > Artiodactyla > Balaenopteridae > Balaenoptera > Balaenoptera borealis. The sequence continues at coordinate 105,327,175 of NC_138881.1, forward strand.
TCTGCAGAACAAAAATAGTGATGCCTCATTAGGATAAGTAACAATGTGTGCATTTATTTCCATGTAGTCCCTCTTCTGTCATATCCACAGTTAGCAGAATATCTCATTTGACTTATTACACAGTTTACATGACCTTCTATTACTAAAGACCTTCCATATAAGAGACTTTGAAAAATTTGCAATTAGCAAGGGTTACAGTTTTACAGTTTTGTCATTTAACATGGAAAATGTTCAAGTAATCAATGCTTAGATTAGAAAATCTTTAATACACTTTGGTTTATAGAATGATTTATTTATATACATAATATATACTATACATTAAATTATGCATATATTGTTTGATATATGAGATCTTCACCATTCTTAGATTGCTCTGTTCTCCACTGCAGTAATAAAACTGAGTCATTTTCACCTAATTGGATGAATACTTCTCTATGTGTATTCAGCATTTAACTTCTAATTATGGTTCTCTTGTCTTAGAAACTAAAATATAAAAGGGACATATTTTACTTTGCTCTCAAATAAACCCCAACCTATGCTAATTTGCTCAAAGTGACAATGTCTTTTTCTGTTAAATACTCACGTAGGATTGACAGAGACACATTTGTTCATACCCTTCCAAGCAGAGCTAGCCACAGAATTATATGCCTCTCAAGGACAGAGGTCTCATATTAGTCATCTTTGGTTCATTAATATCCAAAATGGGGCTGGAAGAAAACTATATATATATATATATTTTTTTCTTTCTCTTATTTTTTCTTCAGTATTCCTTTTCTGAATACTTCATTCTAGATTTTAAATCCTCTTCTCTAAATACCAACTAAAACTTCTCATTAATTTCTCAGTATAATCTAGTACTTCTGCTAGAAAAGAACATGTGCAATAAAAATTACAATTACAACAAATACAAATTGCTCTGTAGGGAAAATAATTAATTCCTAGCAAACATAAACTGGGAGCCTATTATGTTATTAAGTATGAAGTTCTGTGCTAACTTTTGTGAACACAAAGCAGAATTTGATTCAGTCCCTGTCCTCAAGTAGCTTATGGTCTAATGTGGAAACAGAGAAGTAAGAAGAGAACAATGAAAGCTATAATAAAGGTATGCTTTGTGTCCTCTGGTACTACAAACATGTCTGTTACGTAACTAGTGTTCACTTCACACTTAAACTATTTTGCATTGTTATGTATGTTTTCTTGTGAGATGGCTACATGGCCAAGTACATGTTACATTCCATGAGGGCAGGGATTGCATCACATGCTGGTAGTACCCTAACAATGCTAGTGAAGCCCAGTGTACAGAGCAGGTAAGATAAAGGACCTTTGTTTTAGTAGAAATGTAGTGAACTCACAAGCCTAAGACCTGAGGTCAAGTCTAGCTCTACTTTCTTTAAATGGTTATATGTTACTTTGAGCATAGTATAAGCATAATCTCTTAAAATGATAAAAACATGTTTCCTTCGAGGTCTTTGTGAAAGTACATAATGGGTACTTATAAATATCCTTCTTTTAATAAGTATTCATTTAATGCAGTTAGGCTAAGAACGTAGAGAAGATTCACAAAAGGGCTAAAATTATTTAAATCAGAGCTGACCCTGGTTGTCAGTGTCAACAGGTAGCGTTTTGTCTCAAGGCCATCTTCCCTAAACATACATAAGCTATTCATCTTTTCCCTTTAGTCACCCACTGTTTATCTTTTCCTCATTGTGTGGTAAATATTTATTGTGGTTACCAGAATTCTGAGAAATTCTGAGATGGCCCTTAAGATTCTTGCCCCCTGGTTTATATGCCATGTATAATCCCCTCCCCTTGAGTTAGGAAAGGCTGGAAATATGATGGATTTTACTCTTGTAATTTGGTCATGTCATATAATAAAAGTGAAGGGTTTGTGTTGATGTAAGTAATGTCCCATATCAGTTGACTTTAGAGTTAGTCAAAAGGAAGATTATCCTGGGTGGGCCTGACTCAATCAGGTGAGCCAGAAATGGGGCCATGCCCCTCTTGAAACTAGCAATTTGAAGCAAGTGAGAGATTTTCCTTCTGGCTTTGAAGGAAAAAAACTGCCACGTTGGGCTTCCCTGGTGGCGCAGTGGTTGAGAGTCTGCCTGCCAATGCAGGGGACACGGGTTCGAGCCCTGGTCTGGGAAGATCCCACATGCCGCGGAGCAACTAGGCCCGTGAGCCACAATTACTGAGCCTGCGCATCTGGAGCCTGTGCTCCGCAACAAGAGAGGCCGCGATAGTGAGAGGCCCGTGCACCGCGATGAAGAGTGGTCCCCGCTTACCGCAACTAGAGGAAGCCCTCGCACAGAAACGAAGACCCAACACAGCCATAAATAAATAAACAAATAATAAAAAATTTAAAAAAACAAAACAAAACAAAAAAAACTGCCACGTTGTACAGATATCCATGTGGGAGGGAATGGCTGGTGGCCTCAAGGAGATGAAATGACCCCCAGCTGACAGCCAGCAAGAAAATGGGGATTTTAATTCTACAACCCCAAGAACTGAATTCTGCCAAAAGCCATGTGAACTTAGAAGACCTCAAGCTTCAGATGAGATTGCAACCCCTCGCCAACACTTTGAGTTCAGCCTGGTGAGACCTTGAGCATAGCTCACTCAGTTAACCCAGGAGCCTGACTTATGGGAACTGTAAGATGATAAATTTATGGGAATGTGTTATGCAGTAATAGAAAATAAATATATTTACCTAATCTGAAGAGATAATGTGATTTAGGATGTTAATTGGTGGTAATAGTTCTGTGTTACTCCTCCCAAGTCATGTATCTTCAGCCAAGAAAAGCTGCATGGTAGAAATTACAGTTGGTAAAAGCAAGACAGAAAAAAGCAAAGGAGACAACCTTTCAGTCCTCATTATTTGGAAAGTCATGGTACTAGATACTAAAAGTCAATCCTCAAGTCTAAAATATTTTTTGTTTTGTTTGTTTTACTTAGAAGAGGAATAAAAGGTAGGAAAGAGATTGAACAGTTTGCAAAGATGCAGGAAAATGGGGAGAGACAGCATGATGTAGTGGACTAAAGAGCAGGAGGTGTCGATTTGAGCCATGATACCTTTAAGAAGCTATTAACCTGAGAAGGCCTGTGAGATTCAGCCTCCTTCCTGGTAAACTCAAAGGATGGGACTATATGATTTCTATATATCTTTCTGATAGAAAATGCTGTGGCTCTTCTAAGTGATGAAATCTGCTGAGATTTGGTTTAATTACAAAGAAAGTTTTTACAGACTACAGGAGCTTGGGAGGGTTTGAGGCATGTTACATAGTTACAAATTTTAGTGAAAGAGTAGTATATTTGAGATATATAATATATATTTATATATGAATATAATTTATATATTTTTGATGTATGGATAATATAACCTAGTACTAATTATAATAATATCAAAGCAGGTATTATATATCACAGAATTTTAAGGCAACAAGTACTTAGAACCATCTCCCTGAGTCCTTTAGCTATGCGCTTTAATAATCTTAAATATATATATATATATATATATATACACACACACCCTGAAATTCTGTGCTACTTATCTTTGTTGATTGAAACAAGATTTTCTGATTCAGTAGGAGAAATGTCAGGCCATTGAAAGTCCTATATCTTCTCCAAATACCCTATAACCACCCCCCACATGAGATGATAATCTTTCTCCAAGCAGCTGCTATTTTCTAGCCTTCTGTTATTTGAAGGGTTGAATTAAACATCTAGGGAAAGTGTTTTCATGGAAATAATCTAGTCCTTATTAGAACAAAATGAGAACAAAATGATGCTTTTCACCAAAAATAGAAAAATACAGTGAGACCTAAAACTAGGAACAATATTTAGTTTTGCTGAATAACATCTCATTACTGAGTTCGTAATGACTGAATTATAAATAAACTTGACATAATCATAGATCAAAAATTTTTATTCTACACTGTTCTAATTTTTAACAGCCAGTTGGTTATCTTAATGATAATTAACATACTAAAAGTACGTTTAAAACGACATTATAGTAGTAACAAATCAGTGAAAGCAAAGAAATTCAAAAATGAAGCTAATATTTCATTCTTTATATTAGCTGAAGCTTAACTCATGGAGGCATTAGAGCTGGAAATCTTCAATTAGGTCAGAAAGTCTTTTTACCTAAACATAAAAGAAGTAGATGGTGGAATGCCATCTGCTATCATCAGATATAAAAGAAAACAAATTAACTCTTCAAGGTTACTTTAAAGTATGGTATTTTAGTGCATACTGTGAATTTCAATTATGGTCCTGCCAACTGAAAAATCATATACAATGCAAAAGAGGTAATAACTTGAAAATATTACCATTTGTACCCCATCTACAAGGTCTGGTCCTAGGAAAAATTATAAAATAAACCAAGTTGTCCGCTTGTCTTACTTTTACCTTCCTTCTCCCTTCCTTCCTCCAGTATTTTATCCAAGGTCCCCTAGATGCCTCATGGTATTTTGAACAACTTGCCCATCTTAACAAACTACACAAGTCTTATTGTAATTTGAAATATTCAAAATGATTTTAGCTCAATAATTGTCAGTTTTATGAGTTTGGGGAACAGAGAATAAATATGCATCTGTGTGTGTTTGTGTGTGTGTGTGTGTGTAAGAAAGAGCATTGCACATCAACTTGGTGGATGGCACTCTTGATTTAACCATTATGAATGAATCTTTGTGCAAAGAGTATGCAAATTTAGGAAACTGGCTAATTTAGAAAGCCTCATTGTTTCCTCAGACTATCTGCAAGGACAGTATGAGGCATGCACTAACAATCTGCTTCTGGCTAATTGAAACTGACAATAGTTATTTGCATCCTCCAAGCTCAAAGTGTGTTAATTATAATTTAAATGCATCCACTTTGCGCATAACATATTTGTATATTAGACAAAATTTTTTTTTAATTTTTATTTATTATTTATTTTTTATGTTTATTTTTGGCTGTGTTGGGTCTTTGTTTCTGTGTGAGGGCTTTCTCCAGTTGCGGTGAGTGGGGGCCACTCTTCATCGCGGTGCGCGGGCCTCTCACTATCGCGGCCTCTCTTGTTGCGGAGCACAGGCTCCAGACGCTCAGGCTCAGTAGTTGTGGCTCACGGGCCCAGTCGCTCCGCGACATGTGGGATCTTCCCAGACCAGGGCTCGAACCCGTGTCCCCTGCATTGGCAGGCAGATTCTCAACCACTGCGCCACCAGGGAAGCCCTAGACAAAATTTTGAAAAGAGAAATATATTGAATATTTTTGAATTTCAGAATTTGGGAAGCATATTCATAAGAATCATGTATTAATCTTTATATAGTCATTTCACAGGTTTCTTTTTTGAACAAAAAATGCAGATAAGATTAAACACACTTGAGTCTAAAGAAAACACTATACAATAGAATGGACATTCATTTCTGGGTGGAAGGAAAATTGCGTAGGACATATATATAGAGTATTGTTTAAGACAACAAAATATTCCATTGAGTGGAGTTTTTATATGAAATATATTTTTCACTGTAATATAATACAGTCTGGGTAATGTCAGGACATTGTACTAGTCATTATTAAATTTTCAAAGTGTTATTATTTTTTTAAAAAATGGAGCTAAAAATCCAATGCCATAATAAATAGACAATAACTGCAAAATGGAAAGGGAACTAGTTACTGAATAATGCACCAGTTACAGAGGTTTTCAATGGACTGTTCACTGACTGTAAAGAGTGCAGACTGACTATAAATAAATAAACTCCTTGGTGCAACTGTTCCCTTTACTTAGTGTCACTAATAGCAAACACCCTGACTCACCCCACTGATGGGGACTGAAAACAGTGATGTATGCCTTATATTATAAAAAAAATTGACATGGTAAGTGCAGATATTTCAGATGAAGAACTGTTTTGAATGGTTTTTAGCATGTTTGGTAAGGAATATTCTTTTAAAAATGGGTACTTAGTAGCATAAGTATAACCAGGTATCTGTATAGAAAATAACAAAAGCAAATATCATCTACTCCCAAATTTTTTTATAGTTTGGGGCAATTTGGCATTATAAACTTCAATCACTTAAGTAAGTTTTCTCATCTGATACATATAGCATCTCTACCTCACTGCTATTAAGATGGTTGCATAAGTGTATTTGCTGTTAAATGCTCTCTGGAGCATGACCAGTACTCTACAGTTCAAATGAGAGTATTTCCTTCAAGGTTCCCAATGAGTACCATCAATATGATAGATAGTGATGGTATCTAGATTTATTTAGGGGATTTTATTGGTAACTTTCAGTTTTTATTCTTTCATGATCCATATACTTATATTGGAAAATCATGTGATAGTTGGCTGGAATATGAGTTCCTGGAAAGCAAGAAGAAATTGAAACTATTAGGTTATTTAGGACAAGAGGAGCTTTGAAAAAAAAATCTTTCACTGTGGAGTAGAAAATGTTCATTTGGAAGATTTTTTTTAAAAGAAGCTCTTAGAAAGAAAGAAGTGTTTAAAAATTTCTGCCCTAAAACTTTCACCTGGTCCTGGGGTTCTGGTGAAGGAAGTTATAAAACAAGTTGGCCCCTGTCTGTGGGTTTGCTAAGACTTCAGACAAGCTATTCCTCTAGTGGTCTTGGGCCTGTAGCTACAACTTTTATTCAGAACCAGCAGAAGATCTGCTTCTCAAACATCCTTAGTCTGTGAAAGTAAGCCTTAAGTGCCCTGCAGACATTCAAAATTGCAATCTAAGTTCAGAGAAATACTAAGACATAGGATAGGTAAAGATATCTTCTGATTTATGTGGAAGTTGGAAGTAATGTCTGGCAAAAAAACATCCCAGAACTGTTTTTATTATTGCTTTGTTCAGGAAAAGAAAAATCTGTAAAAGTATATGAGCAAGAGAGCATGAAGCTCAACAACCCATTGAGCCAAACGTATAGAAGCTGAGAGACAGGATTAAGGTCAAAAGAGAAAGAGGTATGGTAACTGGTGGCTGAAATGAAGAGTCCATCATCGTGTTCCAAACCCTATTTAGTTCTTTGGATGGAAGAAGAGTTCTGATATGGGGGTCAAATAAGGGACAGTCCTCCAGAAGATGACATTGAACTGAGATGAGGAATAACTTTTCCTTTAATGAATCACCTAACCACGGACATAGGGGCATACTCTGCTTTTAAAAGTCTTCTAGGTCAGCTGTACCAAATGAAATATAATGATGTCTCAAACTTACCTTACAGTGACCTTCTTTGTCATACCTCAGTGAATAACCATACTCTAAACACCCAATATAGCTGTTATTGAAATCTTTCTATATATACCTTGACAATAAATTACCTATTTATCAAAAGACTGCCTCACACAGAAAAAGGTTTTCTATGTGTGAAGAACAATAAGATTATTTTACTGTTTATTAAAATAGATCCATCAATTCTAAAGGAAATATTGCAGCATGATATTAGTATAAAAGGTAAATTCATTTAGAAAATATATGGAACAATTCATTTTCAACAATCAGCAGTAACACACAGCCTTCCATTTCTTTTCTTCCCCCAATGCCATACAAACACAATACATGAATTTTTACTAGATAATATGTAGAATTTATTTAAGATGAAAAAAATACTGCCGTCAAGTTTATGCTTTAAGATAAATAGAAAGGCTTTAGATGTGTACACTTTAGAGGTTAGAAAGCAATAATGACAATTTTTAATTTGAAAAAACTTCACAATCCCAGGTAAAATTCATATAGACAGAATATGACTTCAACTGTTTTATTTGTTGTTAACATCATATTAAAAATATGGAAGAAATAACCCAAGTTATTGCCAATAGTAAAACTGTTAGTAATATTTATCTTTTATATGCTTAAATTTGTATAGTGAATATACATTACATCTTTAGTGGAAAAAAATAAATAAATTTTATTTTTGAAGTACATTTTAAAAACATTTTGACATGCTTCAAAATATTTCATGTTTTGAAGAGGAAGTGTGAGAAGTGAGTATAGGGGAAGAAAAAAAGAAAGAAAAAAAGTCAGAACAGTAAGAAAGGGTGGATCTTAGGGAAGGAGAGAGAAGGAAAAAAAAAAAACTAATGTAAAGGTGTGGGAATTCAGAGGGGCACATGCTACCAGGTGTAAAACTATAGTGGTGTTATGCGAAGAAAACTGATCCTTCTTCTTAAGGATCTTCCTATTTAGTTCGTAATACTTAATTTAGACTAGTTAATTATGATTGAACATTTACCAAACCACCTATCACTTTTCATCCAAAAAAAAAGAAAATACGGTATAGAGAGATTGAGAGCATACACAGGGAGATGTAAGGAAGAATGACTGTAGGACTAGAATATTGGGCCAGATCTTTAAGGAAAGAAGGCCCATAGATTGGTAGAGATGAAGAGTGAAGGAAATCCAGGTGGTGAATGGAACATACAAAAGCATAAAGTTAAGACTAAATAAAATGTACTAGAGGGATAGTAAGATAGCAGTGTAGGATAGAAGAACATTCCTACTTCCATATCTGATATTTGAAGTTGCTGTGTGTGCTAAGGGTGAAAAAAAGATGGGTCCTATGATGTGAATAGTACTGATTTCAAGCAAATGTATTTACATTTATTTATGCATTCATTCATTCAAAAACATTTATTATGACCAACCACTATCTGCCAAACACTCTTGTAGGCACTGGGGTTGTAGGAGTCAACAAGACAGAGAAATCCCTGCCGTGTGTGTTTATGTTCTAGCAAATATATAATTAAGATATATTAAATATATAATGAGTACATTAAAATATATAGTAATATTTTAGTTTAGTATATATAAAATATATAGTACACTGAATTTTTCATCATCATAGGAAACAAGCACATAATCATCCCATGGCACTTCATCGAATAATACATTGACCCTTGTTGGTGGATAACGTCAATGAAAAGAGATTTGAATACAAGATGCCACACATGGGCCTTGTCTTAGAACATTGGGTCTTAATTCTTTGTACTGTGTGCAAAACAAGAAACACTGTGTTACCAAGATTATCTGCTGCTAATTGGGATAATGAACACTACAAATATGATCTACTTTTTCATGTCAAAATAAAGACAACAACATGATGTCAGAGATGTCAAAACAGCCAGACATTATTTATTCTAATTCTCTTCACATCTTTGGCTTGGTGAAATTGAGTTTCATCAAATTGTGGAACTGAATACAATCAATTTATAGACTCCCTCTCCCCAGGAACATAGGCAAGGTGTGTTTGCGGGGAGAGGGGCAGATGATAATACAGGAAAGTGTTAGTGAAGTTCGCCTGCTAGCATTTCAAGAGTTGGTCTCCATTAGCATTTCCATGTAATTCTATACACACATCTAGATATGAATCTCTCTCTGAGGCTATACTCAGAAATGACTTACTGTATGCCAGGAAGTACATGACTCTCCTATGTGACCTACACAAAAATCAATTTTCATTAACAAGAGCCTTGGTGTGCAATAGGGAGTGAGAAGTTGCTATATGGAAAGATTTGTTTTCACTTATTTATTTATTTTTAAGATAGAACAAGAAGGAAAAAACATCACTAGCATGACTGAAAGGAGACGCACTCAGACAAAAATGCCTTACTAATTTTTTTCTTTTTTCAAAAAAGCTGGGTGAAACCACTGAAGCAGCCCTTAGGAAGATTATTCAAGCAGATCCTGACAGTGGCAAGCACTTGGGGGTTAATCTTTACAAAGAATAAACTGGTTTTGAACAATTTCTTCTATGTTCTGTATTAAGATCAGACATTCTTTTCTTAAATATCAGCCATCCTTGTCATTTTTTTTTCTCTACTTGCTTTTGGAAATAGAGGGATATTCACAGATCCCAAAGCAGATGACTTTTCTGTGTTTTGGAATCACTGGGTGCCCCTACTAGGCTGCTGAAGGAGAACTTGCTGAACAACACACTGATATACTTTTTGTCTATTTCATCAGCTCATCAGACAACACATTTTCCTTTAGAAATCTCCTCCTATATCAACTCCCTCCTGAAAATTTTGAAGACCCTTCTTTTTTTAGGATCCTGCTTATTGCTTATCTTTGCTACTTTTTAAAAACTCCTATTTTCAGTCTCTTTCAGTGTTCCAGTTCAGGGTATATTCTACGTGTCTTCAGTGTATACTGTACAGGTCATAACCTAATTTCAAATTAGACTTAATTGGAAAATTATCCAGTTTACTTCAACATATAGTAAAGATGCCTAAGTAGTGCTGACTGATACACAGTATGCATGTAAATAATACCTGTTGAAAGAAAGCTGCACTTGACAAAAATAAATTCACAATATCATTGCTAAATCTCAATTATTCAAAATCACTGACTATTCATGTACCAGATATTTCTAAGCATAGGTACCAAGAGAAGTTTTTCTGTTTGTTGTACTATATGCTGCATTAATAATTACAGGGTCACAAATAACAGTTGAAATAAAGGAAATGCCAACGTTACTTATATATGCCTCTGAAATAGATGTGGCTTTTTTTCTTCAATAGATTTTTCCTCCTAAGCCATGATTTGCTTAAGGGATTATTAATTTTACTCACTGGAGCAAAGTAGCATTTGGTTTCCCATTCATTAATTCACTGAACTTTTATTAGGCACCTACTCTGTGGGAGGGTATTTAATAGGTAGTGAGAATATAATATGAATAAAATCGCCTCTACACTTATGATGCTAACATTCTAGTTGAAGTGACAGATACAAAACTAAATAATAACAAAACAATGTGATAAGTGATAAAATAGAATGATGCACCCCCTCTTCCCCTCTCTCCAATAAAAAACGTCTTGGTGTACAGTGGGTTAATTCTATTACTGTGGATGGGAGTTGAGAAGGTTCTTCAGAGGACAAATTATATGAACTATGCATTAAAAAAATAAATATACTTGCTAGGTTGAAAAAGAAGTTTAAAGTGATATGAAAGATATTTCAAGTAGAGGGAATAAAACATTCAAACAACGGAGAGAAATGTCAGAGAGAAGCAATGTAATATAGTAGTCTGAAAGCTGCAGGGAGAAGCGAGCATGAAATATTTTTCTTGGGAAATGCACAAACAGATATTTGAATCTTGGAGTTTGTGTGTGTGTGTGTCCACACGCATGCTGCATTTGTGAGTCTTTGTGGATAAGTAGTAATAAGCCTATTTCATATGTTCTACGTCATAGAAGTATATGAGTTCTTTCTTTTATACTGAATTTATACCCACATATAAGAAAAGAAATGTTATCACATGTAATTTGCTTTTTAAGTTAAGAGAGGCAGTTAACAAAGGTACCCTTAGATATTGGAGGGATAGACTAATGATGGTTATTTATGCATGGACTTAATAGAAAACCATTCACACTAGTTGTCATTTACTTTTAAAAATAACCTAGTGACTCAATATTTTCTAAAGTGTTTTGAAAAAGTGAAAAATAATTCATATTCTTAAACAAAACTCTGAGATTTGGGTTGGGTATTTAAAATTTAAAATATTTTTTCTTATACGGACAGTGGGGGTGAACATCATTAATAGGAAGAATAATCGTTCCCCTACTATGCCCGTCTCCCCTAAAACAAACACCCTGTATTGAATTACAATATTTTGTACTTCCTAAACTGTATCTTGAAAATTCAAGTTATGACACTTGTTATGATGTCACTAATGTCCCAGATTGATATTCTGGGTTCTTTTCACCCATGATTCCAACTGCTTGCAAGAGATGACCCTAAATAATGCTTGCTCCTAAGTCAATTATTTGAAAATAGGACCCATAATGTGAGATTTACTATGGTACTCTTAACTTTGTAGTGAATTGAAGTGTTTGTAGTGTCTGTAAAATTGACTGATAGCTTCTCATACCGCCAGCATTTCTACAGAGACTAAGACTTTTATGTTCAGAAAAGCAGCAAGGTCAAACAACTACAAAAGGTGGACTGGAAATGCTACTTCTGATTTTGTAAAAATACTGAAAACAGCTTACACAAATGCTTTGCTTCAAGGAAGCAAATGTGTGGGGAGAAGGAGAATGCTGACAGAAAGGGAGGAAGATAAGGAAAAACAGATTCATGGGGCACTGGCTTGGAAAATAAATAGATGCACATTGGTTTAGATAATCTAGTTAATGTCTTTTAATATTTTATTTGGGGAGTGAATGAGTTGTTTCATATGTCCCATTTTGCCAGGTGCAAAAATAAACTACAATACATTAGGAAGCAAACACTTAAGCCAACACTAGTCAAATGGGGAGAAAATAATGTTCTTCGAATCTAGTTAGTCTGCTTCTTCATTCTCTAGAACTAAGTTGTCAAATTTGCATAAGGAAATTCTTCATATGAGGATTGGAGAGAAGGTTATTTCTCCTCCCACCACATGTATTAATGATCAGAGTAGAGTTTTCTCCTCTGCGTGTCTTTGGTAGAGTACATAATTCTTCCCTATGAAAATCAGAGATATATTCTGATGGGCTTCTTCTCCCCATATAAATATATTCCCTATAGTATCAAGGCCCAGTATCAACATAATGAACAATTATTTCATATAATTTTACTACTTTTTCCAAAAAATGTTGGAATTCATTTCCCTAAGCATGTCTTTTTATAAATCATTCCCCACTTCCTCTCTCTAGTTTTCAAGTCTTTAGGTTAAGTCATAACTCTTCCTTAGAAACATTCTTAATCAGTCTTATCGGGTAGTCAATAGTTATATGGTATGTTATAATTCCTGACAGACAAATTTGTCCATTTGCTTGCTTCTGATTCCCACGATATCCCAATAATTGCATTGCACATTAGTAAGTTTCTAAGCAAGCCTGTGGGGCTCCACTACTGAGAGTCTTAATTAAACTTGTTCTAAATTAAAACAACCTTTGCTGAGACACTTGTCAGACGAGCTTTACAGGCTTGCCTGGGACACAGGAGGCAATGCCACGATCAGTGGAAGCACGACAGGGATCAAGACCTAAGCAGTAAACTTGATGATTCACAGGGAGGTAATTTATTATACCCACTAAACCCACTAATATGATGGAGGACAAGTAGGGAGGCAGGAGGATAAGGAAAGAAAGTAAAATATTGGGACAAAGAATAAAAGAGATGTAATTTCATAGTGCTACTGTATGCCTCCCCCACCCCAAAAAAATAAACCAGCAAAATAAAGCAGATACCACAGCTTTATTTTATAGTGCTAAGAAGATGGAACAACAGTTAAACATCTAATCTTTTGTTTTATTGAGGTTAGTGCTGGCCCTTGTCTTCCAAGCCTCATCCACATTTAAAAAAATGATCTGTGGACTTCTTACCACTTCATGGTAACAGCTCATGATCAAATTCTTCCTGTAATTCAATGATGTCATGCTCTCTTCCTTCTTTACTTGACTCAGGAAAGCTATTCTCAAAAAAGGAACTAATTAATCCAATTACACTAACATATAAATGAATGACAAGGTTTAACTTATTATTTTTTTTTCATGGATATTTATATTTGTCAGGAGGAAAAACCCCTGCTCAGTTTAAGCCCAAAATATAAAACTGTAAATATAAAATTTCAAATATGGTACACTTTACTGGAATGTCTTATTTTGACTATAGGTCAAAATTTTTGCTATAAAGCTTCTGCACAGAAAAGGAAACCATCAACAAAATGAAAAAGCAACCTACAGAATGGGAGAAAATATTTGCTAACCATCTATCTTATAAGGGGTTAATATCCAAAATATATAAATAACTCATATAACTCAATAGCAAAAAAAAAAATTAAAAAACAAACAATGCAATTAAAAATGGGCAGAGGAACTTAGTAGACATTTTTCCAAAGAAGACATGCTAATGGCTAATAGGTACGTGAAAATGTGCTTGACATCACTAATCATCAGGGAAATGCAAATCAAAACTACAGTGAGATATCACCTCAAATCTGTTAGAATAGCTATCATAAAAAAGACAAGAAATAACAAGTGTTGATGAGGATGTGGAGAAAGTGGAATGCTTGTGCACTGTTGGTGAGAAAGTAAATTGATCCAGCCACTATGGAAAACAGTAGGAAGTTTCCTCAAAAAACTAAAACTAGAACTATGATCCAGCCATCCCACTTCTGGGTATTTATCCTAAGATGATAAATCACTCTTTCAAAAAGATATCTGCATCCTCATGTTCATGCCAAGACTTGGAAACAACGTGTGTCCATCGATGAATGAATTGATAAATAAAATGTGATATATATATATATATCACATTTTATATATATATATATACACACTATTATTCAGCCATAAAAAAGAAGGAAATCCTGCCATTTGTGACACCATGGATGGACCTTCAAGGCATTATGCTACGAGAAATAAGTCAGACAGAAAAAGACAAATACCATATGATCTCACTTATATGTGGAATCTAAAAAAAGCAAACTCATAGAAACAGAGAACAGATTGGTAGTTGCCAGAGGCAAGGAGTGGTGGTGGGGAGGCTGAAGGTGATTAAAAGGTACAAACTTCCAATTATAAGATAAATAAGTTCTGGGGATGTAATGTACAGCATGGTGACATAGTTAACAATATGGTATTGTATATTTGAAAGCTCCTAAAAAAATGAATCGTAAGAGTTCTCAACACAAGAAAAAAAATTTAACTATGTGAGGTGACGGATGTTAACTAAGCTTATCGTGGTAAATATATATATCAAATCATTATGTTATACACTTGAAACCAATACAATGTTATAGGTCAATCACATGTCACTAAAACTGGAAAAAAAAAGACTAGTTCTGAGTCTGATAAGCATAAGTTAAATCTTGGATCTTCCACTGAATAATTGTGTGGTCTTGGGAACTTTCTAAACCTCTTTCCTTACCTATTAGATGAGCATAATAGTTCCTTCCTTATTTTGAGTATTAATGATATAATGCATAAGAGTCCCTTATCTTTGAGCCTGGCCCACAGTAAACACTCAGAAAAATGTTACCTATAATTATTAAGGCTCATTTACAGGTTGGAAGTACTTTCTAGGCACAAGTGTTTATATAATATACAGCATTCCTGCGCTCTCTGAAAGTAAAGCGTTCTTATAGAACCTTTCGTAAGCCAAAATGGTGTAAGGCAAAGAAGCAAGTACCATAGGACGCATCTTGCTGACAAATGCACGGAATAAATTGAGATAAAGTACAGATACAGACATGGTTCAAAGCTATGGCAGCTTGATGCTGAGATGCTGAGTGTAGTTCCTCGGGAAGGAGCTTAGAGGTGCCACTCTCTCTGTTGGGTGTGCCCACTGCCTCTGTAACAGCTCACTGCAAAACAAAATGCTGAATGATATTTTTGTCTTTTATCATGAAGGAGAAAATCCTTTTTGGCTTTCCTTCAGCTAGAGAAAACAGGTACTAATATAGGTCTTTTGTAATAGCAAAGTGACATAAAGCGAACTTTTGAAAAGCAGGGGATACCTGTATAGCACATAGATTTATTTTTTAAAACTGTATGTGGGAAATAATATTTCATACTTTCTATATGAGACCTAATATTATTTATTTTTTGTTGCTTTATGGTAAATAATGTTTCTTGTGAAATATTGACATAACATAAAATTTTGTCATGGTAGCTCATGCCTCTCCATAAATTTTGTTTGGTTTCAATCTACTAGATTATCTAAGAAGCAATTATAATCCTCTTCACTGTGTTAAGTTTTTATATACAAAAACAACAACAATTATAAATTCTGGTTTTTTTCTCTAGAGGAGTATAATTAAGGAAGAATGATACGCTTCCGGTAAGGTAAAATATTTTTGAAATACCTCCTAAGTTAGGTTTATTTATTGGAAGGCCAATCTCTCTTTCATACCTTGCCATCAAGCTGTAGTCATGAGATTGGGTTAAAAGAAGCAATATATGATATTAAGTAGGGAGAAAAACTAAAGTTTGTTTCCTTTGACCCAGGCATACTAGAGAGAAGTATTTGATAAACAGAAAATGGAATACCTGTTCTCACATCATAGGGGATTCTGGAGAGAATAAGATAGAGTCATTTGGATAAAGTCAGATGTCACTTTACTTCTGCACGTCCCTGACTTCCTTGTCTCTTTGATTCTGACCTTCAAGTTATGTATTTCTGTGTATGTGTTTGAGGAGGGTCTTTAGAGATATCTAAGTATGTATGCAGGAAATTGAAGGTATCAGGTCTAGACCCCATTTTCTCAATTATAGTGGGTGCTATGGAGTGAATTGTGTCCCCACCCCCAAATTCTTATGTTGAAGCTTAACCCTCAGTGTGACTGTATTTAGAAATATGGTCTTTAGGAGGTAATTAAGGTTAAATGAGGTCATAAGGGTGAGGCCCTAATCAGCTAGGACTTGTGGCCTTATAAGAAGAGGAAGATTCTCTCTCTGTCTCTCTCTCTCTTTCTCTCTCTCTTTCTCCCCTTCTCTCATCTCTCTCACTTTCTCACTCTCTCTTTCTCTTTCCTTCTCTCTGCGTGTGTACAGAGAAGAAAGGCCATCTGAGGACACAGCAGTAAGGTGGCCATGTACGAGGAAGGAAGAGATCTTTCACCAGAAACCAAATCTGCTAGCACCTTGAGCTCAGACTTCCCAGCCTCCAGGACTGTGAGAGAATAAATTTATGTTGTTTAAGCCACCCAGTTTGTGATATTTTGTTATGGTACCCCAAGCAGACTAAGATAAGGGATAGGCTGCAAGTCTCTAAAAGCAACACAAAGCCATTTGCACATGGTAAGAGATAAATAGTGCAGCATCGTTGAGGGGTGCCAATATATAGGTGAGACTGAGGCAGTGTTCCTGGTTCCCCAAGTTACACATGTACAAAGGACTCAAGTTCCTCTATATCCCAGTGAGGTGCCTTGGAAATGCTGAGAGTGCAGGTTGGCAACCCAAGGCCTGCAGCCAGGAAAAGGAGGCTGTTTTGGGTGAGGACATTGAGTCTTTGGATAAATGACTGAACCATGAGCTCTAGAGTTAGGTTTCAGCACATCAACCCAAAAGACCAAATGAGAGTCATCTCATCTTGGCAGATAGCAGTCCAAGGTACAGACTAGTACATCACTCTTCAGCAGTGACTGGCAAGAATCCTGAGATAAGTTTTTTTACCACAGTGAGATTGCATGAGCATACCCCTTCTTAAAATAATCAAATTCAATCTTGCAGGAGAAGGGTGGAGGAACTCTAAAAGACTAAGAATGTATCTGAGTCCATCAAGCACAAATTGAGTCATATAAAGGAAATTCTTGAATTACTGAATCAGTCTCAGCCTTAATTTATCAGCTTGGAAAATGATGTAGTAGTTCTTGTCTCTCCATCCCTCTCTGACCCTGGTATCCAATGGATTGGACCCTTGAGAAAGAACAACTTGGTAATTTCCAAAGAAATAAAGTTACATTGGCTTTCCACGTCTTTACATAGTGTGAATAAATTTTGCATTGACAATGCATTTATTTTCTCTTGAGGTTATCTTACTCTTGGGGAGAAAAATAAGTTTCCTGTTAAGGACCACCTCTAAGCATCTGGTAATTGCTGCTTGAAGTGTTGAACTAAAAAGGATTCTAAGGCTTCATCTCGACTCTGAGGAAATGCATGCCATGATTAATGATAGGTATTAGCCTTAGAAATGGGATGGAGTAACAGTAGCACATTTGCTAAGTATTTATGGACACTGGTTTATATGAATGTGAGGCAGACATTCTCCATATAGAAAAAACTTCCCTCAGACTGACACTTGACATTTGTTTAAGTTGCTGGTTAGGTTTCCTGATGTGAAGGAAACATTACATCCACTTTTGTCTTTCAGAGTGGCATATTTTATTTCAAGTGATGTGTTCTTTAATTTAGGAAAATGTCTTGATGGGACTATATGGTCATCCTGGATGATTGAAGGACATTTGTCTCTCACAGTAGTGTTCAAATTAGGAAATCAGGGGTTTTTGCAAAAGAAACAGATTCTCCACCATAGGTGCCCCAAACGGCTTCTTTTCTATCTTTGCACTGCTCTGTTTTTGCTTCTTTCCTCAGAACTTACCCATTCCAGATGTCAACTACCTAATCTGATAAAAAAAATAATCCATGCTAAGAGCTTTAAAGCATCCTCACAAGCAGCAGTCCTTTAGCTGAAACCTTCTTATGTTGCCTAATCGATTAATGGCTCTCGGTGGGAATTTCACTCAGTGGAGGATAGTAGCTAAGAACATAAATATTTAGTGCAAACCAGTCATACTTGATGTATTTGTAGAGACAGCGTTGCCTGCCTTACTGATTCCTTGAATGATTCTTAAGAAACAGTTTCATATTCATCTTTTTAATGTCATAATCAGTTGCCACAGGAGGTGACTTGTTCAGAAATTGCTCAGAGATCTTATTATAAATAGTGCTATTATTCCTGTGATTATTATTTATAAATAGGACCTACCCAAGGTTATATACAATGTACTCTTCACTCAATTTGCAATTGTTAAGTTACTTAAATCAACAGTGTTTTAAAAACCTTCTCAACATTAGGAAGAAAAGTACACAAGATAGAGAAGTGAAGCAAAGAAAGAAAACACAGATTTGATAACTATAGAAGGATAAAGAAAATGCAGGAAAAATATAAGATTGTCTGGCTTTTTCTTTTTTGCTTCCTCGACCAAGGTCACATTTTTTAGATAAAAGTAAATTAATTGTCTAATTTTTCTTGCACATAGTAGGCACTCAGTTCATTTAAAACATTCCCAGGAAATGCTGCAATGTGAATAAAATAATCTCATTCTATTTGACCATCTGATACTTTGAAAATTAGTTTTATCATTGATATATTTAAATCAAAACAACATTAGCAGTATATACTATATTGCCAGGTCTTTATACATACTCTATTATTATACATATAATATTACAGTGCAATTATTAGTGTACATAACTTTCTATACTCCCAGACCATGACCTCTTTGTGGGTAAAGGTCATGTTTTGATCATTTCTTTATCACAGGGTTTCTTATGAAGAGTAGGTACTCAGCAAATATGTGTTGAATAAATGGTTGGTAATGACAGTCATTTTATTTTCCATTTTTATAAAGGTGAGGGTTGAAGTTCCTATAATCATATATGTTTCTGCAATCATAAAAGATGAAAGTAGAGCAGCCATCCATTAAAAATCTGATTACCTATACATCAAGCAGCAGCATAATAATACTTTTATCTCCATCATTAAAATGCATATAATTAGTTTCAAGATTGCACATGTCTAATAAGATGATTCCGCTATTTAGGGGACCTTTAACTCTGCCAGAATGTCATGAAAATAGATTCATACATGTTCTTTCTAGATCGTTCCAATAACAAGTTATAAATATAGCTAATGTTTCCCTTATAATTGGAAAACATATCTAAGTATGGTGCCTATCAACTTTACTAATGTTTCACTATCATAAATGAGACACCTGCAAAATTATATAAAATAAAATCACACAAGGAAATTTTTAATCACATTCTAAGGCGCATACATGTTAGTAAATCAAACTGATATTCTATCACCTAAATATAATTATTAGGCCCAAAATCTAAATTACATCATTCTAATGTTTTTATTTACTTTTTCTAAAATTTCTTCTTTCAAATAGTCATTTATGTTCGTTCACATCACAGTACAGAATTTCAGTGCTCCAGTTAGGTTGATAAAGAAACTGCTGTATTTATTTTTCCAGGTGTGAATAATTACATTTGTATTCATAATAATTGTAAAACTGTGTACCAGAAGAATTAATAAAGATAAATTTTGACCACTTTAGAGATGGCCTTTGACATAACTGTAGTATAAAAATGGGGAGGCATGCTATGATAGTGCTCCAATATAATTTAGGTAAAGAAATACTGCATATAACAACAGTAATATTTTTAACATACTTTTAATTATTATATTACTTTCAATGAAACCCTTGTACAATTGCAAACATTATTTCTTGGGAGTCAATGGCCAGCACTGAAAACACTCAATAATGTCAGCAAATACATAGTTTTGACTGAAAATCAAAATCTACAGTGTAAACAAAACCATTATTCAAAAGCATGAAAATGTATTTCACATTCAAATTGTTACAATAAAAGCTGGACAAATTCTCCTTTTCTTCTCAAAACTGAACAAAAGTGATAAAACCATCATCATAGACATCTTGCAGAAATTTGGAAGTAATATTAATTTTCAGAAAGAATGCTATATTAGTTTCAGAGTGAAAAAATTATATAATGGTATGGATAGATAGGTGGATAAATTAAATAGTCTCACCAATTACACTTTCTAAACCAAAGGATTTTTTAGTATGCATATTTAGTCTGGCAAGTGTCTATATATAGAGAAAAAAGAAAATGCCAAAAACACAAATTTATTCATATGATGAGCGTAGACAAATATAACTTCCACTTGACCTTTATATAGCTCCAAGCCCAAATTGTAGCATCTTTCATATTAGCCAATCCATGCCCATTCTTTTCTTTTTTTTTTTTAACATCTTTATTGGAGTATAATTGCTTTACAATGGTGTGTTAGTTTCTGCTTTATAACAAAGTGAATCAGCTATACATATACATATATCCCCATATCTCTTCCCTCTTGCATCTCCCTTCCTCCCACCCTCCCTATCCCACCCCTCTAGGTGGTCACAAAGCACAGAGCTGATCTCCCTGTGCTATGCGGTTGCTTCCCACTAGCTATCTCTTTTATGTTTGGTAGTGTATATATGTCCATGCCACTCTCTCACTATGTCCCAGCTTACCCTTCCCCCTCCCCATATCCTCAAGTCCATTCTCTAGTAAGTCTGCATCTTTATTCCCGTCTTGCCACTAAGTTCTTCATGACCATTTTTTTTTTCAGATTCCATATATATGTGTTAGCATACGGTATTTGTTTTTCTCTTTCTGACTTCCTTCACTCTGTATGACAGACTCTAGGTCCATCCACCTCACTACAAATAACTCAATTTCATTTCTTTTTATGGCTGAGTAATATACCATTGTATATATGTGCCACACCTTCTTTATCCATTCATCTGTTGATGGACACTTAGGTTGCTTCCATGTCCTGGCTATTGTAAATAGAGCTGCAATGAACATTGTGATACATGACTCTTTTTGAATTATGGTTTTCTCAGAGTATATGCCCAGTAGTGGGATTGCTTGGTCGTATGGTAGTTCTATTTTTAGTTTTTTAAGGAACCTCCATACTGTTCTCCATAGTGACTGTATCAATTTACATTCCCACCAACAGTGCAAGAGGGTTCCCTTTTCTCCACACCCTTTCCAGCATTTATTGTTTGTAGATTTTTTGACGATGACCATTCTGACCAGTGTGAGATGATATCACATTGTAGTTTTGATTTGCATTTCTCTAATGATTAATGATGTTGAGCATTCTTTCATGTGTTTGTTGGCAATCTGTATATCTTCTTGGGAGAAATGTCTATTTAAGTCTTCTGTCCATTTTTGGATTGGGTTGTTTGTTGTTTTTGATATTGAGCTGCATGAGCTGCTTGTATATTTTGGAGATTAATCCTTTGTCAGTTGCTTCATTTGCAAATATTTTCTCCCATTCTGAGGGTTGTCTTTTGGTCTTGTTTATGGTTTCCTTTGGTGTGCAAAAGCTTTTAAGTTTCATTAGGTCCCATTTGTTTATTTTTGTTTTTATTTCCATTTCTCTAGGAGGTGGGTCAAAAAGGATCTTGCTGTGATTTATGTCATAGAGGGTTCTGCCTATGTTTTCCTCTAAGAGTTTGATAGTGTCTGGCCTTACATTTAGATCTTTAATCCATTTTGAGTTTATTTTTGTGTATGGTGTTAGGGAGTGTTCTAATTTCATTCTTTTACATGTAGCTGTCCAGTTTTCCCAGCACCACTTATTGAAGGGGCTGTCTTTTCACCATTGTATATTCTTGCCTCCTTTATCAAAGATAAGGGGACCATATGTGCATGGGTTTATCTCTGGGCTTTCTATCCTGTTCCATTGATCTATTTTTCTGTTTTTGTGCCAGTACCATACTGCCTTGATTACTGTAGCTTTGTAGTATAGTCTGAAGTCAGGGAGCCTGATTTCTCCAGATCCGTTTTTCTTTCTCAAGATTGCTTTGGTGGGCTTCCCTGGTGGTGCAGTGGTTGAGAATCTGCCTGCCAATGCAGGGGACACGTGTTCGAGCCCTGGTCTGGGAAGATCCCACATGCCGCGGAGCAACTAGGCCCGTGAGCCACAATTACTGAGCCTGCGCGTCTGGAGCCTGTGCTCCACAACAAGTGAGGCCGCGATAATGACAGGCCCGCGCACCGTGATGAAGAGTGGCCCCCACTTGCCGCAAACTGGAGAAAGCCCTCGCACAGAAACGAAGACCCAACACAGCCATAAATAAATAAATAAATAAATAATTAAAAAAAAAAAAGATTGCTTTGGCTATTCGGGGTCTTTTGTGTTTCCATACAAATTGTGAAATTTTTTGTTCTAGTTCTGTGAAAAATGCCAGTGGTAGTTTGATAGGGGTTGCATTGAATCTGTAGATTAATGCCCATTATTTTTTCGAAACCTTTTTTCCAGAAAACTTTCTCTGGTGAAAGTCAGTACACAAGGATTACCTTTGCTTTGTATTTCTTGGGACCTATGTGTACTTTGTACTATTTGTTCATAACTTAAAGATCCTCTTAATTGCACATGCATTTTCATAGACAGATTATGAGAGTTCTATGAACATGGACCATCTGGTGTGATGTGTCTGTATAAGACAGTGACTCAATGAATGCTTCATAAACATCTTATTAATAATCCTAAAGAGCATGTGGTTGTTGTAATTTGCCATTTATGAAAAATAAATATCAGTTTTCAAAGAAATCCATAAGTTCTTAATTTCAGTGCAAAGACAATTAAAATATACTATAAATCAAGTAATGTTTTTATTCCAAGATTGATGATGATTTTGCTAAAACTGACATTTACCTATTTTTTTATTAGTTAAAATATTTAGTTTAGCAAACATTTAAATCATACTTAAAGTTATATCTAATAATGAAATATCAAAATGTAATATTTCCTTGATTAAATATAGATTGTACTAAGAAAATTTAAGTGATTTAATATGGCATTTAATAATTATAGTTTAATGGAAAATATCACTCAATTTTTGTCCTATCATCCTCCATGATTTATGACATACTTTGCATGGTACATAAACAGCAGAAGTACTAAACTTCAGGGTCATAGCTGTGTAGGATGAACAATATATAATGAAGGACAGTCTTATTATTAACTTTAGCAGTAAAACCCTGTTCCTATATAGTGTAGAACTTGTATGATCAACTAGTAGAACAAGGTGGTAATGAAGACAAGTTTTTTGCGGGTATTCCATAAACAAATAGGCCAGTTAACTATGTAAAAATATCCTTTGTTTCTTGGTCACACACTATATATTTCCTCCAAATCAGTTATCTTAAAAGTAGTCATGAAGGAAACTAGAAAAATAAAAGTTCGTGGATAGCTCACTACAGCCCACTGTGAGCACTGATTATGAGTCTATAGAATCAGCAGAAATATGCAACACTTGAGGGTGAAAATACCGCTAGAATTGATAAGGCATCTTTCCTTGAAGTAAATATAGCATTCTTCCACTCTTGTAAAAACTCTTGGAAATGTGTGGCTGCTTTTATTTGTGTCAATTTCACTCTAACTCATAATTCTTTATAGGTGAATTTGACGTTTTCAGCAAGAATCACAGCATGAATGATCCCCATGTTTTCCATAGGTTTTAACTTTATCCTATCAAGGAACTTGAAATAATTAAAAAATAATATTCTTCAAAATGAATGATTTTATCAAACAAGTCTCAGTTGACTTGCAAGTTTCTTGACTCCTCAGCTCATCACTATTCCACATACTCTCCATAGTGTCAGATCCTCTCCCTATGATTAATTGATCAAAAACAATAACAACCATAAAAGTGTAAATTGCACAAACTCCATGCCCTTAGTATTTTTTGCAAAACACATTTTCTTGGATAAATGAACATATGTGAAGTAACCTATAAAAGCTGTTTATGAGTTATTGCTGAAAAAAATCAAATTATAAGTCACAATTTATGTGTAAAATAATAAATGCTCAGTAAGGTTTTTTCCTTGTTTTGTTTTCTTTTGGGGTGGTGGTGTGGTTTTCTATTTGTTTTGTTTTTGACTTTGGTTTTCATTTTGCAGAAGACAAAAGGAGATGTTTCTTGGTTAGAAGTTTGCCTTTGGTGCAGGAAAGTGCTAACATAACCATTGTGGCTAAATGAATGCCCAATAACTGACCATAAAAAGGAATGGTTTGGATAGCTTAGTAGGCAACTGAAACCACCAGAGAAGTTATAGCTGTGGGGAGTGGATTAAGATCCTTGGAGTAAATGGATAAGTGCTACATAGTAGTGTGCTGTCCTTTATGATAAGGACTAGACACATATGAGCATAGGGTGCTTGAAATGTGGCTAGTCCAAAGTAAAATATGAAAAAAAAAAGCAAAATGTTTCATGCTAGGTGCTTAGTAAGAATTGTTCACTCAGTAACCATTCTCCACTTTCTCTATAATAATAAAAGCTTAACTGGACATTGAATGCTATGCTCAAGAGTATGTTTCTTAGCTTCCTTTGTAGCTCAATGTTGCCATGAAGCCTGGTTCTCACCAATGAGATGTAAGTGAAAGTGACATGTGCAACTCCTTTAAAAGGAAAGAAAAATGTTCTGTCTGTATCTCCTCCTCTTAACACTGACTGTAATTTGGACTAGTGGTAGGAGTGGGGTAGGCATCTTAGGCCACAAGATAGAAGCTACATTTTCAGGGTGGCAGAGCAAAATGATAGAACAATCCTGTGTTCTGAAAAACCATGGAGTTATCATGTCAGCCTTTGAACACGTATGCTAGGACTGTTTTGCAAGAGTAAGGTAAACTGTATTTCATCTAATCTGTTTTTATCTACTGCATAATATTCCACGATGATTGTGAATCTACTATAGACTATCTATCCACTGTTGGAGTAATGGACACTTGGGTTGCTTCCTGCTCACTACCAACCATCACAAATAATATTTCAATGATGTCCCCATATGGATCTGTGTGGAGATCTCTTTGAGATGTTATTCAGGAGAATGATTGCTGGTAAATCTGGTAAATAGAATATGTATAATATTACATTTGTCTAAGAATATATAAAATATTACATTTGCCAGATTTTTCTCTATAATGGTGGCACCAGTTTACACTCCCTTTAGCGAGCACTTCTAGGCTAGACCAGGTGGTGAGACACCATTGCAATAGCATGTTTAGAACTAAAGAGGTGGAAAATTAGCATCACAAAAGCTCCATAAGGGAAGGAATTGCATCTGTTTTTGTACTCCATTATAGACCCGTGACTGATACATAATAGTGGCTCATAAATATTTATTGAATAAAAAAATGAGTGAATATACAGATCCTACAAAAATAAAATTGTATATTCACAAAAACAATCACTCCATGTGAACTTGATTCACAGTCAGTAAGGAAAAGCTGATGGGGTATACATTTCTTCTTGAATCACATTCCTTTCAGGTCTTTGCATTACTTGCTCCTTCATTTCGGTCTCTGCTCAAAAGTTTCCTTCTCAGGGAAGATATTTCTGATCATCCTATCTAATAAAGCATCCCACCCCCTGTGATCAACAATCATACTAAATTCCCTTCCCTTGTTTCATTTTTCCTCAAGTACTAAGTATTTTCTTCAAGTACTAAAACCACCTGAAAAAATACACATATATCATTATTTATATATACTGACTTCCCCATTTAGATGTAAGTTCCATGAGGGTAGGGGCTATATTCCCCAGTCCCTAGAACAGTAAAGTACCTGGTACAGAGTAAGTACTTAATATATTTGCCAAATGAATGAATGAACCATGTTATAATCAATCAATAAATATGTATTGAAGCACTCCATGTAGAGTAACCATACTAAGCACTGTGGAAAAACTAAGATATATCAGACAAATCCATGATCTCAAGCTGCTTATAATCTGGCAAGGCAGAAAAGACAATGCATACAAAAAGCTAACTAATAATGCCAGGCGATCTCAGGAAAGGAAACTACTAGTAAGTGGCTATAGGAGCTCAGAGGATGGAAAGACCATATGTAGGTTTCACTGAGCAGATGGAACATGAGGTGAGTTGGTACTTACGCTGGCAAAGTGGGAGGTATGGGCTCTCTAGGGGAAGTGACCTGCATGAGCAAATAAGAATATCAAGGAAGATATTTCTTCAGATATGCATATAGCTTTCCAGTTTATGAAGCATATTCACACATATTTTATCACTTAATCCTCATAATATTTTTTGAAGTCAGCAGAGAAGGAGCTAATGTCCAAACTGTATTTTGAACAAACTCAGGCTCAGATAGTAATTTGCTTAAAGCCTCTTGACTGGAGTTGGAAACAAAATCTATGTTTTCTGATTCTGAATCTAGGGCCCTGTCTTCAATAGCAGGAGTCAAAGGGCAGAGCTATTACACACCTGCTGTTTAAGTATAATTATGAGGTGTTTCTCTTGGACATGTTTGGATAACTGTCGCTGATTGTGTTTCCATTACCTGTGTTTATTTGTGTTTTTCTAATCTCCCCATTAGATTACGCACCTCCAGAAGGGTTGGGTTATGACCTCTATTTCCTTTGTAATTTCCACAGAACATAGTACAATTGAGAGGTGTTGATTGGTGCATCTCTGTTGTAAGGCAATATCATGAGAAAGGAAAACAAAATAAGTTCTAACAAAATACACTATAAATTAAATGATTTTTAGATTAAGCTACAGAGATGTATACACACAGAAACACATAGCCTACATAATTTCATCAAGAGGAGATGATCGCCTACTGCTAGTGACTACTCAGATCCTTCAAGACATCTATTTATATATTACCCTCATCACAGACTGAAGGTCAGAGAAACTAACATTTCAGTTGCAGGTTTTCATAAGCAAAGGGGAATCTACTGTTGTTTTTCTTTTTTTGTGGTGGGGAGTGGAATGTCTTGTTTTTATTGTATTAATCAGATGCTAAAATACTTAGCTACTACTCTGCACAAAATATGTTAAAAAAGCAGGAAGAAAACATCTTGTCTTTATATAAAGTTTTGCTTAAGATACTGCTAAACTAAGTAACCTGGCCCTACTTTTCATATTTGACTTGAAAATAAAGAAAAGAGAGACCTTCAAGATGGCGGAGGAGTAAGACGTGGAGATCACCTTCCTGCCCACAAATACGTCAGAAATAGATCTACACATGGAACAACTCATACAGAACACCTACTGAATGCTGGCAGAAGACCTCAGACTTCCCAAAAGGCAAGAAACTCCCCACATACCAGTGTTGGGCAAAAGAAAAAAGAAAAAACAGAGACAAAAGAATAGGGACAAGACCTGCACCTCTGGGAGGGAGCTGTGAAGGAGGAAAGGTTTCCACACACTAGGAAACCCCTTCACTGGCAGAGACAGGGGGTGGCGGGGGGGAAGCTTCAGAGCCATAGAGGAGAGTGCAGCAGTAGGGGTGCAGAGGGCAAAGCAGAGAGATTCCCGCACAGAGGGTCAGTGCCGACCAGCACTCAAGAGCCTGAGAGGCTTGTCTGCTCACCCACTGGGGCGGGTGAGGGCTGGGAGCTGAGGTTCCAGCTTCAGAGGTCAGATCCCAGGGAGAGGACTGGGGTTGGCTACGTGAACACAGCCTGAAGGGGGCTAGTGCACCACAGCTATCCGGGAGGGAGTCCGGGAAAAAGTCTGAACCTGCCTAAGAGGCAAGAAATCATTGTTTCGGGATGTGCGAGGAGAGGGGATTCAGAGCGCCGCCTAAACGAGCTCCAGAGACGGATGCGAGCTGCGGCTATCAGCACGGACACCAGAGACGGGCATGAAACGCTAAGGCTGCTGCTGCAGCCACCAAGCAGCCTGTGTGCAAGCACAGGTCACTATCCACACCTCTCCTCCCGGGAGCCTGTGCAGCCCGCCACTGCCAGGGTCCCATGATCCAGGGACAACTCCCCCGGGAGATCACACGGCACACCTCAGGCTGTTGCAACGTCATGCCGGCCTCTGCCACCACAGGCTTGCCCCGCATCCGTACCCCTCCCTCCCCCCGGCCTGAGTGAGCCAGAGCCCCCTAATCAGTTGCTGCTTTAACCCTGTCCTGTCTGAGCAAAGAACAGATGGCCTCAGGCGACCTACACACAGAGACGGGGCCAAATCCAAAGCTGAACCCCAGGAGCTGTGTGAACAAAGAAGAGAAAGGGAAATTTCTCCCAGCAGCCTCAGGAGCAGCGGATTAAATCTCCACAATCAACTTGATGTACCCTGCATCTGTGGAATACCTGAATAGACAACAAATCATCCCAAAATTGAGGCGGTGGATTTGGGGAGCAACTGTAGACTTGGGGTTTGCTTTCTGCATCTAATTTGTTTCTGGTTTTATGTTTATCTTACTTTAGTATTTAGAGTATTTATCATTGGTAGATTTGTTTATTGATTTGGTTGCTCTCTTCATTTTTTTATATATACATATATATTTTGTTTTCCTTTTTCTGTTTTTGTGAGTGTGTATGTGTATGCTTCTTTGTATAGCTTTGCTTTTACCATTTTGTCTTCGGGTTCTGTCTATCCGATTTTTCTTTTTTTTTGTATAGTTTTTAGCACTTCTTATCATTGGTGGATGTGTTTTATGGTTTGGTTGCTCTCTTCTTTCTTTTTTCCTTTTCTTTTCTATTTTTATTACGTTTTAATTTTTTTAATTTTTGATAATTTTTAAAATTTCTTTATATTAATAACTTTATTTTATTTTGTTTTATTTTATTTTATTTTATTTTATTTTATTTTATTTTATTTTATTTATTTTTTTCTCCTTTTTCTTCTGAGCCGTGTGGCTGACAGGGTCTTGGTGCTCTGGCCAGGTATCAGGCCTGTGCCTCTGAGGTGGGAGAGCTGACTTCAGGACATTGGTCCACCAAAGACCTCCTGGCTCCACATAATATCAAATGGCGAAAGCTCTCCCAGAGAGCTCCATGCTAAGACCCAGTTCCACTCAACAACCAGCAAGCAACAGTGCTGGACACCCTATGCCAACCAACCAGCAAGACATGAACACAACGCACCCATTAGCAGAGAGGCTGCCTAAAATCATAATAAGGTCACAGACACCCCAAAACACACCACCGGATGCGGTCCTGCCCACCAGAAAGACAAGATCCAGCCTCATCCACCAAAACCCAGACACAAGTCCCCTCCACGAGGAAGCGTACACAACCCCCTGAACCAACCTTAGCCAGTGGGGGCAGGCTCCAAAAACAACGGGAGTGACGAACCTGCAGCCTGCGAAATGGAGACCCCAAATACAGTAAGTTAAGTAGAATGAGAAGACACAGAAACACACAGCAGATGAAGGAGCAAGGTAAAAACCCACCAGACCAAACAAATGAAGAGGAAATAGGCAGTCTACCTGAAAAATAATTCAGAGTAATGATAGTAAAGATGATCCAAAATCTTGTGAATAAAATGGAGAAAATCCAAGAAACGTTTAACAAGGACTTAAAAGAACTAAAGAGCAAACAAACAATGATAAACAACACAGTAAATGAAATTAAAAACTCTCTATAAGGAATCAATAGCAGAATACCTGAGGCAGAAGAATGAATAAGTGAACTGGAAGATGAAATAGTGGAAATAACTACCACAGAGCAGAATAAAGAAAAAAGAATGAAAAGAATTGAGGACGGTCTCAGAGACCTCTGGGACAACATTAAACGCACCAACATTCTAATTATAGGGGTCCCAGAAAGAGAAGAGAAAAAGAAAGGGACTGAGAAAATATTTGAAGAGATTATAGTTGAAAACTTCCCTAATATGGGAAAGGAAATAGTTAATCAAGTCTAGGAAGCACAGAGAGTCGCATACAGGATAAATCCAAGGAGAAACATGCCAAGACACATATTAATCAAACTATCCAAAATTAAATACAAAGAAAAAATATGAAAAGCAGCAAGGGAAAAGCAGCAAATAACATACAAGGGAATCCCCATAAGGTTAACAGCTGATCTTCCAGCAGAAACTCTGCAAGCCAGAAGGGAGTGGCAGGACATATTTAAAGTGATGAAAGGGAAAAACCGAAAACCAAGATTACTCTACATAGCAAGGATCTCATTCAGATTCGACAGAGAAATTAAAACCTTTACAGGCAAGCAAAAGCTTGTCTTTTAAGAGAATAAGAGAATTCAGCACCACCCAACCATCTTTAAAACAAGTGCTAAAGGAACTTCTCTAGGCAGGAAACACAAGAGAAGGAAAAGACCTATGATAATAAACCCAAAACAATTAAGAAAATGGTAATAGGAACATACATATCCATAAGTACCTTAAATGTAAAGGGATTAAATGCTCCAACCAAAAGACATAGACTGGCTGAATGGATACAAAAACAAGGCCCATATATATGCTGTCTACAAGAGACCCACTTCAGACCTAGGGACATATACAGACTGAAAGTGAGGGGATGGAAAAAGGTATTCCATACAAAGGGAAATCAAAAGAAAGCTGGAGTAGCAATTCTCATATCAGACAAAATAGACTTTAAAATAAAGAATGTTACAAGAGACAAGGAAGGACACTACATAATGATCAAGGAATCAATCCAAGAATATATATGCACCCAACTTTGGAGCATCTCAATACATAAGGCAACTGCTAACAGCTATAAAAGAGGAAATCAACAGTAACACAGTAATAGTGGGGGACTTTGACCTCACGTACACCAATGGACAGATCATCCAAAATGAAAATAAATAAGGAAACAGAAGCTTTAAATGACACAATAGACCAGATAGTTTAGTTGATATTTATAGGACATTCCATCCAAAAACAGCAGATTACACTTCCTTCTCAAGTGCACATGGAACATTATCCAGGATAGATCACACCTTGGGTCACAAATCAAGCCTTGGTAAATTTAAGAAAATTGAAATCATATGAAGTATCTTTTCCGACCACAACGCTATGAGACTAGGTATCAATTACAGGGAAAAATCTGTAAAAAATACAAACACATGGAGGATAAACAATACACTACTAAAAAACCAAACGATCACTGAAGAAATCAAAGAGGAAATCAAAAAATACCTAGAAACAAATGACAATGAGAACATGACGACCCAAAACCTATGGGATGCGGCAAAAGCAGTTCTAAGAAGGAAGTTTGCAGCAAAACAATCCTACCTCAAGAAACAAGAAACATCTCAAATAAACAACCTAAAGCAATTAGAGAAAGAAGAACAAAAAAAAATCCCCAAAGTTAGCAGAAGGAAAGAAATCATAAAGATCAGACCAGAAATAAATGAAAAAGAAATGAAGGAAACAATAGCAAAGATAAATAAAACTAAAAGCTGGTTCTTTGAGAAGATAGCAAAATTGATAAACCTTTAGCCAGACTTATCAAGAAAAAAATGGAGAAGACTCCAATCAAAATAACTAGAAATGAAAAAGGAGAAGTAACAACTGACATTGCAGAAATACAAAGGATCATGAGAGATTACTACAAGCAACTATATGCCAATAAAATGGACAACCAGGAAGAAATGGACAAATTCTTAGAAAAGCATAACCTTCCGAGACTGAAAGAGGATGAAATACAAAATATAAACAGACCAATCAGAAGCACTTAAATTAAGACTGTGATTAAAACTCTTCCAACAAACAAAAGCCCAGGACCAGATGGCTTCACAGGTGAATTCTATCAAACATTTAGAGAAGAGCTAATACCTATCCTTCTCAAACTCTTCCAAAATATAGGAGAGGGAGGAACACTCCCAAACTCATTCTACAAGACCACCATCACCCTGATACCAAAACCAGACAAAGATGTCAGAAAGAAAGAAAACTACAGGCCAGTATCACTGATGAACATAGATGCAAAAATCCTCTACAAAGTACTAGCAAACAGAATCCGACAGCACATTAAAAGGATCATACACCATGATCAAGTGGGGTTTATCCCAGGAATGCAAGGATTCTTCAATATATGCAAATCAATCAATGTGGTACACCATATTCAAAAATTGAAGGAGAAAAACCATATGATCATCTCAATAGATGCAGAAAAAGCTTTTGACAAAATTCAACACCCATTTATAATTAAAACCCTCCAGAAAGTAGGCATAGAGGGAACTTACCTCAACATAATAAAGGCCATATATGACAAACCCACAGCCAACATTGTTCTCAATGGTGAAACAATGAAACCATTTCCTCTGAGATTAGGAACAAGACAGGGTTATCCACTCTCACCACTATTATTCAACATAGTTTTGGAAGTTTTAGACACAGCAAACAGAGAAGAAAAAGAAATTAAAGGAATCCAAATTGGAAAAGAAGTAGGGCTGTCACTGTTTGTAGATGACATGATACTATACATAGAGAATCCTAAAGATGCTACCAGAAAACTACTAGAGCTAATCAATACATTTGGTAAAGTACCAGGATACAAAATTAACACACAGAAATCTCTTGCATTCCTATACACTAATGATGAAAAATCTGAAAGGGAAATTAAGGAAACAATCCCACTTACCATTGCAACAAAAAGAATAAAATACCTAGGAATAAACCTACCTAAGGAGACAAAAGACCTGTATGCAGAAAACTATAAGACACTGATGAAAGAAAGTAAAGATAATACAAACAGATAGATAGATATACTATGTTCTTGGATTGGAAGAGTCAACATTGTGAAAATGACTATACTACCCAAAGCAATTTACAGATTCAATGCAATACCTTCAAATTACCAGTGGCATTTTTTACAGAACTAGAACAAAAAATCTTAAAATTTGTATGGAGACACAAAAGACCCTGAATAGCCAAAGCAATCTTCAGAAAGAAAAACGGAGCTGGAGGAATCAGGCGCCCAGGCTTCAGACTATACTACAAAGCTACAGTAATCAAGACAGCATGGTACTAGCACAAAAACAGAAATATAGATCAATGGAACAGGATAGAAAGCCCAGAGATAAACCCACGCACATATGGTCACCTTATCTTTGATAAAGAAAGCAAGAGTATACAATGGAGAAAAGACAGTCTCTTCAATAAGTGGTGCTGGGAAAACTGGACAGCTACATGTAAAAGAATGAAATTAGAACACTCCCTAACACCATACACAAAAATAAACTCAAAATGGATTAAATACCTAAATGTAAGGCCAGACACTATCAAACTCTTAGAGGAAAACATAGGCAGAACCCTCTATGACATAAATCACAGCAAGATCCTTTTTGACCCACCTCCTGGAGAAATGGAAATAAAAACAAAAATAAACAAATGGGACCTAATGAAACTTCAAAGCTTTTGCACAGCAAAGGAAAGCATAAACAAGACGAAAAGACAACCCTCAGAATGGGAGAAAATATTTGCAAATGAGGCAACGGACAATGGATTAATCTCCAAAATATACACGCAGCTCATGCAGCTGCATATCAAAAAAACAAACAACCCAATCCAAAAATGGGCAGAAGACCTAAATAGACATTTCCCCAAAGAAGATATACAGATTGCCAACAAATACATGAAAGGATGCTCAACATCATTAATCATTAGAGAAAGGCAAATCAAAACTACAATGCGCTATCACCTCACACCAGTTAGAATGGGCATCATCAGAAAAGCTACAATGAATCCTGGAGAGGGTGTGGGGAAAGGGAACCCTTTTGCACTGTTGTTGGGAATGTAAATTGATACAGCCACTATGGAGAACAGTATGGAGGTTCCTTAAAAAACTAAAAATAGAATTACCATATGTCCCAGCAATCCCACTACTGGGCATACACCCTGAGAAAACCATAATTCAAAAAGAGTCATGTACCACAATGTTTATTGCAGCTCTATTTACAGTAGCCAGGACATGGAAGCAACCTAAGTGTCCATCATCAGATGAATGGATAAAGAAGGTGTGGCACATATATACAATGGAATATTACTCAGCCATAAAAAGAAATGAAATTCAATCTTTTGCAGTGAGGTGGGTGGACCTAGAGTCTGTCATACAGAGTGAAATAAGTCAGAAAGAGAAAAACAAATACCATATTCTAACACATATATATGGAATCTAAAAAAAAAAAAGTTTCTAAAGAACCTAGGGGCAGGACAGGAATAAAGATGCAAATGTAGAGAATGGACTTGAGGACATGGGGAAGGGGAAGGGGAAGCTAGGACAAAGTGAGAGAGTGGCATGGACATATATACACCACCAAATGTAAAACAGCTAGCTAGTGGGAAGCAGCCGCATAGCACAGGGAGATCAGCTCGGTGCTTTGTGACCACCTAGAGGGGTGGGATAGGGAGGGTGGGAGGGAGACGCAATAGAGAGGAGATATGGGGATATATGTATGTGTATAGCTGATTCACTTTGTTATAAAGCAGAAACTACACACCATTGTAAAGCAATTATACTCCAATAAAGATGTTTTAAAAAAAAATCCATGCAAGAAAACCTTAACCTCAGAGATCATTCGCATCTGACTCCAACATTTTTGTACATGAACCATACATACATTTATCATTCTAAACTTTATGAACTGTGAAGGTTTATTACATTGCATGTAAAACTCAATTGATTTCTGCTATGTTCGCCTATTAGAATTAATAAGTTGTCTTCAATTCTTTTAGATTTTCTACATGCAAGATCATGTTACCTGTGAATAATGACAGTATTATTTTTTATTTCCAAACCATTATGCCTTTTATTTCTTGCCCTATTGTGCTGGCTAGTTTTTCTAGTACAATGTTGGATGGAATTGGTCAGAGTAGACCTCCTTGTCTCATTCCCAGTCTCAGGGGAAATCTTGTAATATTTCACCATTGTGTATGAAGAGTTCTGTAGATGTTTTTTAGTTTCTCTTTACTAGATTAAGGAAAAGTTCTTTTATTATCTTGAATGGTTACTAGATTTTTTCTAATGCTATATCTGCATCTATTGAAGTGCACATATGATTTTTCTCATTTGTTCTCTTAATACAGTAACTTAACACTGATTAATTTTTCAGTTGATAAACCAACATTATTTTCTTAAGATAAACCCAGGTTAGTTGTCATGTATTTTCCTTTTTATATATTATTCAACTTGCTAAAATTTTTTAGAAGTTTTGCATCATTGTCCAAGAGATAAATTGGTCTGTAATGTTCTTACCAAGTTTATGTTGGCATCACAATGGGTTGGGAAATATCCCATTTTTTTCCTATTGTTCTAAAGAATTGATGTAAGTTTGATTTTATTTCTTCTTTAAACAATTGATAGACTTCACCCAAAAGCCATTTGAACCTAGATCTTTGTGTGAGACTGTTTTCAGCTATATATTCAAGTTCTATAATAGATCTAGTATTATTCAGATTTTAAAATTTCTTCTTGTGTCAGTTTTGGTAACTTGGTAACTGTGTTGTTTAAGGAAACTGTCCATTTTATCTAAATTTTAAAATTCCTTTGCCTAAAGCTGCTTTCCCCTCCATGTGGGCACATGGAGTTCAGGAAATCTAGCCAATCACAAACCTGCAGCCTGAAGCAGAGCACCCCAGAAACTGTAATCTAAAACAGAGTTGCCTTATATGAGCTTCAGACCAATGAACAAAACGAATTTTTAATGTGTTTTTTGGTTGTTTATTATGAAATATATAACCAATGCATAAAAAAATAAAAAGAAAGGAAAAAAAGTGTTTCTGTTTTAATCCATGTCTAGAATACTTCTCCTCTTTCTCCCTTTCTTTTTCTTTTGGCAGATTAGAAACATAAAGTATCCCTATATCTTAGACATTGTAATTAGAGTTAGGCTCATATTACATAATATTTTAAAATCATGAATGAAATTAAATTGAAATATTATTTAAAAGTAATATTAAAAATATCAGCCACCACATGGCTAGAGCTATGCCATTAATATTTGACTACACATTTGTCAACTTTGGACTCTAAAACTGTTTTCAAAACTTGCATTAGGAAAAAAAAAATGTCTATAGCTATTGTTAAGGAACAAGAAATAACTTCCACATATGGTTTTCTTTCTTTCATTTTCTGTTCTTTTTCCTGGGACTTTAAGTGCAGAAAATCAAGGTATTCATGGCACACCATCATCATCAACCTATACAAGGCAACTTTCTTATTTATTTCACCTATTCATTCATGATCTCCATTCCCATTCCCCCATAGGCTACCTCTGTAATATATTTAATATATTCCCTTCAATGTGTTTTCAATGTTCTAAAATATTAGCACTGTTGTGTATATATATTTAACATGATAAATTGTAATGTGTTATAGGGCTCATTTAGTTTTTATTTTTAAAATTTTTTCTTGAAATATAGTTGATTTACAATGCTGTGTTAGTTTCAGGTGTACAGCAAAATGATTCAGATATATATATATATATATATATATATATATATATATATATATATATATATATATCCTTTTTTTTTTTACAAGATATTGAGTATAGTCCCTGTGCTATGCAGCAGGTCCCTGTTGGTTATCTATTTTATGTATAGTAGTATGTATATTTTAATCCCAAACTCCTAATTTATCCCTCCCTCCCCCTCCCCTTTGGTAACCATAAGTTTGCTTTCTATGTCTGTGAGTCTGTTTCTGTTTTGTAAATAATTTTAAAAACTTAAAAAATTCAACCACTCTTTCTAATTTTAAAAAGGCTTTTAAATAAAAATCATATATATTTAAGTTTTACAACATGGTAATTTTATACATATATATAATTTTATATATATATATATACCTAGTGAAATGGTTACTATCAATACAATCAAGCTAATTAACATATCATCTCCTCACATCTTTACAGTTTTTTTTTGTTAGTGATGAGAGCACCTGAAATCTACTTTCTTGATGAATTTCCAGTATTCAGTACAAAGTTATTAACTAGAGTAATCATGTAGTACATTAGCTCTCTAGACTTATTCATCCTACATAACTGCAACTTTGTACCCTTTGACCAACATCTCCCCCCCATCCCCATTTGTCCCACCTCCCTGCACCTGGTAACCATGTCCTACTTTCTACTTCAGTGTATTAGATTTTTTTATATTGCACATGTAAGTGAGATTATGCTTTATTCTTTTCTTTTTGTGTCTGACTTATTTCACTTAGCATTATGTCCTCTAGGAACAGAAACATGAAAAGGTGCTGAATATCACAGGTCAAAACCACAATGAAACATCACTTCACATCCATTAGGATGCCAATTATCAAAAGGACATGAAACGACAAGTGCTGACAAGGATGTGAAAAAAAGGGAACCCTTGTGCACTGTTTGTGGTGCAGCCACTATGGAGAACATTATGCAGGTTCCTCAAAAAATTAAAAATAGAGCTACCATATGATTCAGTAATCACTCTTCTGGGTATATTCCCAAAAGAAATGAAATCACTGTCTCAAAGAGGCATCTGCACTTCCATGTTCATTGCACCATTATTCAGAATAGCCCAGATATGGAAACAACCTAAGTCTGTTGACACATGGATAGATAAAGAAATTGTGATATATAAAATGGAATATTATTCAGCTTTTAAAAAGGAGGAGATCTTGCCATTTCCAGCTACGTGGATGAACCTTTCTAATTTTGTAAGATACATAGTATTCTCTTTCATTTTTCAACATTTGTATTATTTTGAAATTATTTTCAATATCTTATTACTTCATTATATCATAAATAATTAGAAGTGCATTTAGAATTTTCAAACATACAGCAAAGTTGAATGAATGTTTGAGTGAACACTCACATATTCCCCCACCTAGATTCCACCAATAATATTTTACTATATGTGGTTTATCACTATCTGTGCATCTTTTCAAACTTTACCCACCTATTAGTCCATTTACTTTTGGAATATTTCAAAATAACTTATAAACATTAGTATACCCTAAATATTTCAGAATGTATGTCAGTTAGGGTTCAATATTTATTAACAGTGTTTTCTATTTAAAATTTACACAAATGAAATGCACAAATTTTATGTGTATATTTGTGTGGCAAATCCGTACACCTTTATAATGAAAACTCCACTCAAAATATAGAACATTACAACTATTAGAAATTTCCCTCCTGCCCCTTCCACATACATCTCTACTCCCAACCTGCAAGATTACCATTATTCTTACTTTTTTCAAACATGAATTAATTTTGCCCATTTTAGAACTTTATATAAATGGAATCACATAGTATGTAGTTTTTCTTGTAAAGCTCACTTCACTCAGAACTTTGTGTCTTTTTTTTTCTTCACCCAGTATAAAGAAACCACCATTTGTTTATCCATTCTCCTGTTCATGAGCACCTGAGTAGTTTCCAGTTTTTGGCTATTATGAGTAAATTTGTTATGAAAAGTCCTTGTACAACTATTTTTGTGGGCATATATTTTCATTACTCTTGAGAAATACCTAGGAATGAAATTAATGGGTCATAGTGTAGACAAATGTGTAGAAGAAACTATCAGACCTATTTCCAAAGTGGTTACACCATTTTATATGCCAGCATTGCTGATGTCTTTCATTTTAATTGTAGCCAGACTTGAGAGTCAGTAGTAGTAACTTTAGTTTGCATCTCTCCAATGATAAATTATGTGATCATTGACCATTCATGTAACTTCTTTAGACAAGTGTATGCATGAATGTTCTGTTCATATTTTTTACTGGATTTTTAAAAATTACTACTGAGTTGTAGGATTTTTGCAATATCTTTATCAGGTTTTGGTATAATTGTATCTAGCCTCCTCCATTTCTTGAGTTTATGTAGGATTGACATTATTTATTCTTTAAGGTTTTGATAGAATTCAACAGGGGAATCATTTTGACCTGGAGTTTTCTTTGAGGAAAGATTTTTGATAACAAGTTCCATTTCATTAACAGAAATATGGCTATTAAGATATTTGGTTTAATCTGTGTCAACTTTGATACATTGCATATTGCAAGGAATTTGCCCAGTTTTTTTTTTTTTTTTGTGGCTGTGCCACGCAGCATGTGGGATCTTAGCCAGGGATTGAACCGACACCCCCTGCAGTGGAAGCATGGAGTCTTAACTACTGGACCACCAGGGAAGTCCCAGGAATTTGTCCATTTTACCAAAGTTGTCAAATTCATTGACAAAGTTGGTAATGATATTATTTTATTATCCTTTTATTATCTGTAGGATCTTTAGTGATGTTTCCTCTAACATTCCTGACATTAGTAACTTGGATTCTCTCCTTATTCTTGAGCAGTCTAGCAACAGGTTTATCAATTTTCTTGCTATTTTCAAAGGAGTAATTCTTGATTTTGTCATTGTTCTTTTAAATTTCTATTTCCTTAATATCTGCTCCTATTTTTATTACTTCCTTTGTTCTATTTAATTTACTTCATTGTTTTTCTACCTTCTTATGTTGGAATCTTAGGCGCCTGAGTTTTATAACTTTCTTTTCTTTCTAATGTGTGTATTTTAGCTATGGATTTTCTTCTGAGCATTGCTTTAGCTGCAATCCACAGATTTACTTTAATGATACACCTAGATTCTTTTCTCTTTATCTTTTGTGTATCTACTGTAAGATTTTGCCTTGTGGTTATCACAAGGCTTACATAAAACATATAATAGTCTATTTTAGGCTGATAACAACTTGACTTCAAACACATACTGAAGCTCTACATTTTTACTCTCCCTCCCATTTTATGTTTTTAATATCACAATTTACATCTTTTTACCTTGTGTATTCGTTAACAAATTCTTGTAGTTACAGTTATTTTTAATACTTTTGTCTTTTAATCTTCATACTAGATTTATCAGTGATTTAACCACCACCATTATAACACTAGAGTATTCTGAATTTAACTATGTATTTACCTTTACCAGTGAGACCTATACTTTAATATATTTTCCTGTTACTAATTAGTGACTTTTCATTTCAGCTTGAAGCAGTTCCTTTAATGTTTCTTGTAAGGCTGGTCTAGAGGTGATGAATTTCTAGAGCTTTTGCTTGTTTGGAAAACTCTATCTCTCCATTCAGTTATGAAGGAAAATTTTCCAGGTAGAGTATTCTTTGTTGGCACTTTTTTCTTTCAGCACTCTGAATAGATTGTGCCGCTCCCTTCGGATCTATAAAGTTTCTGCTGAAAAATCTGCTGGTGGTCTTATGGGGATTCTCTTGTACATAACAAGTTGTTTTTTCTCTTGCTGCTTTTAAGATTCTCTCCATCTTTAACTTTTGACAATTTAATTGTAAGGTGTCTCAGAGTGGGCCTATTTAGATTCCTCTTATTTGGAACTCTTTGGGCTTTCTGGTTCTAGATGTCTGGGTTTTTTCCCCCAGGTTAAGAAAGTTTTCAACCATTATTTCTTTCAATAAGCTTTCTGTTTCTTTCTCTCTCTTCTCCTTCCAAGACCCCTATAATGCAAATATTGGTCCACTTAATAGTGTTCCATAAGTACCTTAAACTATCTTCAATCTTTTTCATTGTTTTCTTCTTTTTGTTTCTCTTTTTGGAAGTATTTCACTCCCCTATCTTCAAATTTGCTGATCCTTTCTTCTGCTTGATCTAGTCTGTTGAACCCCTCTATTGAATTTTTCAGTTCAGTTATTTTATTCTACTCTGGCTAATTCAGTTTGTTGCCTTTTTATATTTTCTGTCTCTTTGTTGAAATTCTCACTTTGTTAATACATTTTTCTCCTGACCTCAGTGACTATCTTCATGACCATTATTGTATTATCAGGCAAATCACTATCTCTGTTTCATTAAGGTCTGTTTTTGGAGTTTTATCTTGTTCTTTTGTTTGGCGCGTATTCTTCTGTTTCTTCATTTTCCTTGATGCTCTGTGTTGGTTTCTGCACATTAGATAAAACAGTCACCTCATTCAATCTTGACAGGCTGGTCTTGTGTAGGAGATGAACCTTCTCATTCAGCATGGTCTGAGCTCTTGTTGTCTCTCAAACCTTTTGATTGTCCAGGCCACCTTCTTTGTTCCTTGTGGCTCTTAGTAGTTGAGGGTCTGCCAAGACCTGTCAGTGTCCCAAAGTGGATGTAAATGTAGGCCGATTGAAAGCTGGACCCTCAGGCAGCAGCATTTAAAGTGTAGTCTTGTGGATCTCAGGGACACAAGCCCTTTTGGCTTTCAGAGTTAGGTGTTTTGTGGGCCCATCCCTCAGGGCGAAGTCTTAAAAGTTGGACCCAACATCTAAACCCTTCACTCCTCAGGGAGAAGCTTGAAGTTGTGAGTCCCCTCCCAGTAGTGTATCTCTGTGTCAAGGATGGATTCAAGGTGAGTGTGTGTCTCAGACTTTCCTACCCATTTCAATGTGAGTTTTTTCTCATTCACTTGATGAGTAGGAGTCACTCAGCTAGTTTCTGGATTTCTTTCAGAGGTAATTGCTCCATGTGTAGCTGTAGATTCAGTGTGTCCATGGGAGAAGGTGAGTTCAGGATCCTCTGACATCGCCATCTTCTGCAATTCACAAATATTAGTGTTATATTTTCATTATTATTCAGTTCAAAATATTTAAATTTTAATTTCCCATGTGACTTCTCATTTGGCTTACAGATTATTTAGAATTTTTTTTTCTGAGGAGACTCTGGATTCTGTTTTATAACTCTGAAGAGTGGTTTTTGTTTTATCAAGTGTTTATTTTATCAGTTAACTTGGTTGAAATCAAATGGTAAACTGCCTCGGGCAGGAGCTCAAATTCAAGTTCATTTTCTTATCTTTATCTGGGCTACTTTCGGGTATCTGTCTGCTATGTGCTGTGGAGATGCATAATTCTGGGACCAGCAGAGATCTGGGCAGAATTTATACATAGAACATAGGGCTCTCCTTCTATTCATCTCCTTTATGAATCCCCCCCATCTCTTTCTAGTGGTTGTGGTTGCCCCAAACTCTGTCTTCTGGGTCTTCAAGCCAGAAAGAGCATGGGCTTTTTAGCCTAATTTTAACCATTCAGGGTGTACTGGTAAATATTTAACTGTGTATCTGAAGAAAATATAAATAAAATCCTGATTTTAGCATTTTCTGATTTCCATGGTGTAAAAACTCCCACCATAGCCAATTTCAAGCTATGTGTTTCACTGAACATTGAGCTGGAAAGTGATGCCCACAATCAGCTCTTCTGAGCCAGTGTGAATTGGCTATAGTTCACCATTGTTAACACCTCACATGGCAGAGGTTTTAACCTATCCTAAGGATAAAAGCCATAAAAGTGAGATATTCATCCCTACTTTACTCTTCTTCTAAGTGTCAACTCTCCTTCAAATTTCAGAATCTGCCTGCTTTTCTTACTTTTCATTACATTCATCTTGTTAGTTTTTGTTGATGTTGTTGTTATCACTGTTGTTTATTAATTTGCCTTTTCATTAAAAAATCCATGATTAGTAGATATTATTATGTGCAGGTAATTTCCACAAGGATCTCATTTAATCAGGCTAGAAGTAACAATGCAACAATATTTTTGAAACATGCTTTTTGAGATCTAATCATATTAACATTTATCTGGTTCATTGCTGTAACTACTGATTAGTAGTCCATAGGATGTATTTAACATATTTAGTTATATATTCCTCTTGTGATTTTTTCGAGCTTCCTCCAAAGACCCAGTTCCACCATAATGCTTGACCTAATTCCACAATAATGCTTCAAATATGTCTTAATGTATGTGTATGTATATACACATACACACACACACACACACACAACCTTATTTTAAACTTTCTCTAAGGTGTACACCAAAGAGTGGGTCATATGGTATGCATATTCCTAATTTCACTGTCTTACTCAATAGTTCTCTAGAATAGCTGTCCCTTTTACACTTCTACCAGCAGTGCATTAGGTATA
The DNA here is from genome assembly GCF_965194805.1 of Balaenoptera borealis. Lineage (NCBI taxonomy): Eukaryota > Metazoa > Chordata > Mammalia > Artiodactyla > Balaenopteridae > Balaenoptera > Balaenoptera borealis. Next base: position 105,370,028 of record NC_138881.1, read on the forward strand.
ACAATTCCTCACATCTTTGACAATACTTGGTTATATCCGACTGATGCATTTTTGCTGATTATAAATTGGTTTAATTGCTTTACTTCACATGTCTCTAATCAACAATCAGTGTAAGCATCTCTGTATATACTTGTAACCAATCAGTTTTCTCCTTCCATCAATTATCTGTTCTTTGTTCATTTTGTTATTATATTTTCTCTTTTTCTTGTTGATTTGCAGGAATTCTTTAAATATTCTACACATTAATCCCTTATCCATTTCAGATGTTGCATGCATTTTCTTACTATATGATTCTTCATATCCATTTTTGAACAAAAATTCCTATTTCCTATAGGTGAATCCATCAACTTGTATACCTTGTGATTTATGCTTTTTTGAGACTTGTTAAACATTCTTTTTCAACTCAAGGTCTTAAAAGTTTTCAGCCACTTTTTTTTTCTTTTAGCTCTGTAATTTTACCAGTTGTTCCAAAACTTGATAAATAAGATAAATAATAAAATAAAATAATTAAGGAGCTCAAAAATTCCTGGGCCTCATTCTAGATCTACTTAATCAGCATCTTTGGGGCTGTAGCCCTGGAATTTGCATTTTATATAAGCACCTATCATACAGTCAATTTCCTAATGTGTTTGGGAACCTCTCAATTGCATGGCATGTGAAATTATTTCCAAATTTGGAATTCCTAAAGAGTCTATCAACATTTAGTTTTTAAAAAAATAAGTATCCCTAATAGATGATACTTTACTGTTCTGCAGGAATATGGGATTTCTTATTGAACTCCCAAAGATTCAAAAGTTTAGAGAAATAAATATTCTCTTTCCTTCTGAAATTATTTTGATTTAATTTATTAAACAGACATTTATGGAATATCTACTGGGTGCAAGATATCTAGACTAATATCGTTGGGTCCCCCCCCATCTCTGTCTACTAGTATTTGGATAGGGAAAATATGTTTCCTAGAACTAGTAGCATTGGTCACAAGTTATCACCCCTGTACCCCTTGAAGAGTAAAAAAAAAACTGCCACAGGAAGCATGTTGCAGCAGAACCATACAAGCTACCTAGCAATCAACCATATCTTTGTATACTTGACTATAACTTACTTAGGGGTAAATACCAAAAGAGCACAATGCCTGCTATAGCATATTAATGTGCATAGGCAATCAAAGTAGGCTGAATAATGAAATTAGAGAATTAAATAATTTTCTATTACTCTGGGACTTTATTTTTTAATTTATACATTTGTCTAATTAAGAGAGGCATGCATTGTAGAGCTTCTCCTCAGTCTGTTTGAATTTAGCCTCCCATCAATCATGAACTTAGGGAAGAACAGTCACCATTCCTTCATCAAAAGTTCAACATCTTCTAAAAAGTTTTATAAAGAAAACTAGCATGTGGTTTTATCCAAGGGAAAGCAGGTCAAAATGACTCTGAGAAATTTCTTCAAAGTAAAGGACTGCCTTACCTTCTCTCACTTTTTTTTTTTTTCCTCTCTACTCATCATCATTGCTTGTTAGGAATTCCCCAGTGGAGTATACAGCTGTTGATTTTTCTGAGGTAGATGAAGCAATATCAAACCATCAAGGATTTCTTGTCATGAAATTTCACTTGAACATTTTCTTCCTTCAACTGCTTGTTCTCTTAGCTTATTATAAAATATAAGTGTTTGTTCAGTCCTCCTGGTGAACCTATAATGGATGGATAAATGTTCAGATCTTGCCATAATCACTACACTTCATAACACTTCTTCAGCTTTGAACTGAAAAGGTCCCGCGTTATAAAATTTGTCATTGGAAATCTGCTGTGTTTAGAGAAAGTTTATTGATCTTTGAAGTTTTACTAAGAATATGATTTTTCTTTTCTCATTTTCTTCTGTGTGATGTAAAATTCAATTAAAACTATGTTAAGTATTTAGCAACCTTTAATCAAGTAAGCTTCAGTTTTATAGGTTTACTTTTAGGAGATTAACATTGTTTTTCAGCTCTCATAATAATGTTTGTCTATATGGTATTATTTGTACATATGTACAATCTGTGTAAAATACATGCACACAGAATTTATGCATAAAATATTTTATAAGGTTCTAAATACAACCTTTTCCTTAGCTCTAGTAAGGAAAAGGGGTAGTTCGAATCTTTCATTACTCTCATGTTTCCCAATGAGTGTCAAACACAAAATATATTTCCCCCGCCTCTCCAACTCAAACCACATCTTAGGTAAATGACTTTTTTCCCCCTTGATTTACTGTGGATGAAATACAAGTTTTCCTATCCTTAGCAGGAATGAGTACACTTTACCTATAATTGCAATGATGATAAACGGACAAAAGCTGGATGGAAAAGGGGGCTATCACTTTACCTATAAGTGTATTTCACAGCTCTGAAGGTCCATATATGCACTGTTCTAATGGCTTCAATATGTCCCTCTCTGGACCTACTCCACTATTTGAAAGTACCTGATCCTCTACCTAGCCTCAATTTCTTAGTTGTTAAGGTAATATACAATATCTAGAAGTCTGGATATAACTTTGGATTTTCAAAAATTTAGGCTCAGGAATCAGGGAAGAATTCCCACTGAAATTGCCTCTTGGAAGCAGTATAATAGTAGATAAAGAGCAAAGGCTTTATGAGCCTAATAGACTAGGGTTTGGGGGAACTGAGTCTACCACTTAACAGCTGTGAGCTTAGGCAAACAGTCACTTAACCTTTTTGAGCCTCAGTCTCTTTATGAGTAAAATGATGATAGTTATATTTGCCTCACAGGTACCATTGTAAGAATAAAATGAAATATGTGTATAAAATGTATAGTGTAGTGTCTTGCATATTGTAAGCATTTGATAGATCATTGTTTTACACATTGGGTGGGGTAATAGTAATTTTTCATGACATATGCACTAGCATTCAGCTCAGCTTAGTCCACCAAACATTAAGTATCTACAGAGCCTCAGACCCTGTGCTAAACAAAACTCTGGTAATATAAAGATAAATAAGACATGATTTTTGTCTTCAAAGATATCACTGTCTATAATAATACAGACACATAAATGGGCAATTCTAATACAGAAAGATACATGCAATGGCAGAGATACACTCATTTTACGGAAGTAGAACAGAAAGGGTAGTTTGAGGGAGGCAAAGGAAGACTTCTGAGTGGAAGGAAAGTATCTGAACTGAATTTTAACTCTCTAACCTCTGGAGTGTGCTGCAGCTAACCAGGAACTGTGGATTAACTGCTTCTGAGTGAATGCAGCCTAGTGGATAAGCACAATGTCTCTGAAGCCAGACTATCTGGATTCAGCTCCATCACTTACTAGCTCTATGACCCAGGGCAAGTTACTGAAGCTCTCTATTCCTTACTTCCCCATCAGTAAACTGTAGATAACAGTAATACCAAAGTCATAGAGTTTTGAGTATTACAAGTGCTTAGAAAACAGCTTGATAAATAGTAAGCATCATATAAGTGTTATCTTAGCTGTTCCTATTATAATATCTTTAAAGCAGATATAACAAAAAAAACTAATCATTCACATTTACATATATCTGGGCTGACAGAAATAAAGGTGGTTTCAAAATTGCCTACTATATTAGCATGTAATTGTACCTAATTTACTAATGATAGGTGATGTCAGCAATCAGGGCAAACTTGCATATGGTACCTGATGCTAAAGAATAGAAAATATTTTAAAAATGAGAAATAGAGGTGTTAAAAAAGTGAGCTAAAAAAATCTGTTCTTGTATATGTAGCCAAACTGCTGATTATAACTTCACCTCATTATAAAAACTAAACTTTACAATCAAAACATATAATTCTAGGTAGACATGTACCTTTTTTTTTTAACATCTTTATTGGAGTATAATTGCTTTACAATGGTGTGTTAGTTTCTGCTTTATAACAAAGTGAATCAGCTATACATATACATATATCCCTATATCTCCTCCCTCTTGTGTCTCCCTCCCACCCTCCCTATCCCACCCCTCTAGGTGGTCACAAAGCACCGAGCTGATCTCCCTGTGCTATGCGGCTGCTTCCCACTAGCTATCGGTTTTACATTTGGTAGTGTATATATGTCCATGCCACTCTATCACTTTGTCCCAGCTTACCCTTCCCCCTCCCCGTGTCCTCAAGTCCATTCTCTAGTAGGTCTGCATCTTTATTCCCATCTTGCCCCTAGGTTCTTCGTGACCATTTTTTGTTTGTTTTTTACATTCCATATATATGTGTTAGCATACGGTATTTGTTTTTCTCTTTCTGACTTACTTCACTGTGTATGACAGACTCTAGGTCCATCCACCTCACTACAAATACCTCCATTTCGTTTCTTTTTATGGCTGAGTAATATTCCATTGTATATATGTGCCACATCTTCTTTATCCATTCATCTGTTGATGGACACTTAGGTTGCTTCCATGTCCTGGCTATTGTAAATAGAGCTGCAATGAACATTGTGGTACATGACTCTTTTCGAATTATGGTTTTCTCAGGGTATATGCCCAGGAGTGGGATTGCTGGCTCGTGTGGTAGTTCTATTTTTAGGTTTTTAAGGAACCTCCATACTGTTCTCCATAGTGGCTGTATCAATTTACATTCCCACCAACAGTGCAAGAGTGTTCCCTTTTCTCCACACCCTTTCCAGCATTTATTGTTTGTAGTTTTTTTGATGATGGCCATTCTACCTGTGTGAGATGATATCTCCTTGTAGTTTTGATTTGCATTTCTCTAATGATTAGTGATGTTGAGCATCCTTTCATGTGTTTGTTGGCAATCTGTATATCTTCTTTGGAGAAATGTCTATTTAGGTCTTCTGCCCATTTTTGGATTGGGTTGTTTGTTTTTTTGATATGGAGCTGCATGAGTTGCTTGTAAATTTTGGAGATTAATCCTTTGTCAGTTGCTTCATTTGCAAATATTTTCTCCCATTCTGAGGGTTGTCTTTTCGTCTTCTTTATGGTTTCCTTTGGTGTGCAAAAGCTTTTAAGTTTCATTAGGTCCCATTTGTTTATTTTTGTTTTTATTTCCATTTCTCTAGGAGGTGGGTCAAAAAGGATCTTGCTGTGATTTACGTCATACAGTGTTCTGCCTATGTTTTCCTCTAAGAGTTTGATAGTGTCTGGCCTTATATTTAGGTCTTTAATCCATTTTGAGTTTATTTTTGTGTATGGTGTTAGGGAGTGTTCTAATTTCATTCTTTTACATGTAGCTGTCCAGGTTTCCCAGCACCACTTATTGAAGAGGCTGTCTTTTCTCCACTGTATATTCTTGCCTCCTTTATCAAAGATAAGGTGACCATATGTGTGTGGGTTTATCTCTGGGCTTTCTGTCCTGTTCCATTGATCTATATTTCTATTTTTGTGCCAGTACCATACTGTCTTGATTACTGTAGCTTTGTAGTATAGTCTGAAGTCAGGGAGCCTGATTCCTCCAGCTCCGTTTTTCTTTCTCAAGATTGCTTTGGCTATTCGGGGTCTTTTGTGTTTCCATAAAAATTGTGAAATTTTTTGTTCTAGTTCTGTGAAAAGTGCCATTGGTAGTTTGATAGAGATTGCACTGAATCTGTAGATTGCTTTGGGTAGTATAGTCATTTTCACAATGTTGATTCTTCTAATCCAAGAACATGGTATATCTCTCCATCTATTTGTATCATCTTTAATTTCTTTCATCAGTGTCATAATTTTCTGCATACAGGTCTTTTGTCTCCTTAGGTAGGTTTATTCCTAGATATTTTATTCTTTTTGTTGCAATGGTAAATGGGAGTGTTTTCTTAATTTCGACATGTACCTTTTTAACCAGTGGTTTTCAAACTGTTCTCAGGTTCTTTGGCAGTGCTTTACAGTACTGCAACAAGGAAATATTTTCTGCTATCTACCGAAGATTCAAACTGCCCATTCATTGCTTTTACCCAAATGATATATAAGGGCTCTGTTTTAAAAATCTATTTGGGAATTGATTTATAAATTTAAAAAATATTTTCATGGCCTAACATTTGATAATCCCTTTTTAAAACATTCAGATATCACTCTTATCACCCTTAAACCTTGCTATTGATTGCATCATTGTAATAAATATGTCAAGTGACTTTTACTGACAGCAAGATTACATGATTTCTGAACTGTTCTTTATCGAAGAAAAACCATGAGATGGACCTTCTCTCAAGACTTCTGTGAAATGAAATAATTACTACTTTATTGAACATAGACAATCTCAAAGGCCACCCAGTAAAAAGAAATTAACTTTTTATTTTGAAGATTCAGACTCTTAAAGCAGTCTGCCGTTTTTTTGGGATAATATACAGTGTTTCAAATGTCATGTACTTCTCCATTCAAAGCTCTACATGTTATAATGTATCATGAAATACAGTATGTAAAAAGGTGGTATGCAGAGTGTTTTAGTTATGTATTGCTGTGTAACACATTACCCCAAATCTAGACAGTTTAATAAAGCAAATATTTATTGTCATAATACTTTCTGAGGGTCAGGAATTTGGGAGCAGCTTAGCTGGGTTGTTCTAGCTCAGAGTCTTTCATGAGATTATAGTCAGACTGTTGTCTGGGGCTATAGTCATCTCAAGGTCAGAGAATCTACTTCTAAGCTTATAACATGGTTGTTGACAAGCCTCTGTTCTTTGAGAGCTGTTGGCCAAAGACATTAATTGATTAATGTCTCTAGACATGGACCTCCCCATTGTGAGGGCTACTCAATATAGCAGAGATCCAAAAGACCATGGGAGGAAGGGAGCAAGAGTACCAGACAGTGTGGCCATGTTGGAAGGTGATTACCACACCATGTCTCAGAAATTACATGACACATGGTTCTCAGAAAACATCTCATATGTCCCCTTGCTCTAAGGTAAATGAGTATTTAAAATTTGCAAAACCTAGGATTGTTTATTCTCTCCTTGAATTCTTCAGGATTGTACTATCAAAATCATCCTTACTAACTCATTCTTGCTTTTTATCTCCCTGATGGTCAATAAAATCTTTTACCAATTTCAATTTCATCTGCATTAACTGAAGAACACTTTCTATTCTGGAAGAGTATATGTTGACTAAAAAAGTGTGCTCAACTGTAATGTCTATTTCAGTTCACAGTTTGTTTACCATTATGAGTTTTTATGCAGTTAGAAAACCAAACAACCAACTGAATGGATCAAAATACAAGTATAATTAAGACTTACTTTGAGAGTGCTTGTGATGCCTTCTATTTCAAGTTTAGTGGAATAGTTGGAGAAAAGTTAATTTTTTATTAAAACTCTACTATCTAGAGAGTCAGCTCAGAATTTTGGGTATTGATGCTATCATTAAATATTAGAACACAAAGCATGGTTAGATAGTTTTAAAAAATTGGACATTATGTTCATTGTTCTCACTGAGTTTAACTTGAAGATGCTTCGTGGTCTTAGAAAGTTCAGTTCATCAACAGAACTAGAATGGTATAACCTTCAAGTGCCACTGGAGCACTTTTTGATTTAAGGCTTATAATTTACAGGCTTTGGAGAAGAGCATTGTAGCAACCAGCTTGGCCTGCTGCTAATAGCATGTGGGCAATTTATGGCAAAGAAATGAAAATCAATGATAAGTTCAAATCATAACCATTAGCTATTAACATTTTCTGTTGCAGATGAATATCACTGGGCTTAGCATGGTTCATTTATTTCCAGTACTCCCTGTCCTCTCGTCATGGGGTCTGTTTTATATTGTTCTATTTTCTTAGTCCACAAGTACAGAATGTTCTGAAGTAGAGATTGTGGCAGATAAACATTATTTAAATTATTCACTCCATAAAGCAATCAAATGACAAATATCGATTATAATAGATATTTTATGCTGAGGAGTTTACTTTTGTTTTAAAGCATTACATTTTACCGTATATTCAGGTACACTACAGGTCAATGTATTGCTTGTGTGCACATAATGGCGTGTGAGAGCATATTCCTTTAAGACAAAGAGATATCCCTGACACTGGAAATTATCATGGGATTTACTGTCTGAAATTGACCAGGGTTATAAGGAAATTGGGATTATGAGTGAACATCTTTAAAGGAGGGTTAAGTAATTATTTTAAATCTTGTTGAAAAACAGTTTAAGTATTAGTTTAATTCTATATGTTTATAGTCAAACAATCATAGTGGAATTGTTGATTTAGAATCTTGCAAGGGCTCAAAGGTCATTACTGTTTTTAACAACAATGATCACTATACACGACAGTGGAACTAGATATACAGAAGTGAGAAGAGACTAGATGACTTGTAAATGAACCAGGTTATGTATGTGCAGCTTCTTGAATAGGTCTATTGGCAAACACATACACACACACACATAAACACACACACACACACACAAACTTAGACTGCTCTTATTTTTAAAAACTACAAAATAATTAAATGTAAAGTTCAAGTCAGTAGGGCATACATGTATATATAAGTATAACTCATGCATCTTTCATTGGTTTGGATAAAACTTCCCTTGAATAAAAATAAATCAGCTTCAAATGTTAGCATTTAACTGGGGCTTTCAGACTATCATCTTCATTCTAGCCAGATAATATGAAGCCTGAGAGACAGTATAGTGCATGTTCTAACTTCTTGCTTTAGGTATAAAAATTTTTTGATTTGTGGAAAAATACAGGAGGATTTGACAAATTAATGGCCCAATTGAGAACACAGGGCCTAATTCATAGCAGCAGAACTCCCTTCAGAATAAATCATAATAAATCTTTTTTAATGTAAGTCAAGAAGAGGGCATGTAATAACTTAGGTAAATACAAAATAGGATAAGTAGATACATTTGAAAGCATAAGAATGTTATATCAGATATCATGGATATCATGGAAAAATAAGATGCTGGGGAGAACCAGGATAAATCAGGTGATACCTTAAGGAGTTAATAGAAACCCCATAAGAGATGAAATATTCTGACTTTCCTGCCTGCCATGAGGCAAAGTTAGCCCATGATTCATGCACCCATGGAAGAAGACACAATAGCGTTATCTATTCTATCTTCTCCTTTACAGTTAGGAACATTCAAGATATAAGCTTCACTATGCAGAAAACAACTGAATACCAAATGAACATCTTTTTCATTAATCCCCATCTACTTATGAAAGCTTTCATATACTTCAGTATATTCAGAAATTAAGAATTTCCTTTAAAAAACTATTCCTCCTCCATATCTCAAGGAATCATACCAACATGCCCTCCCTTCCCAAACAGTTGCCTAAGTTAGAAACTTGTGAGTCATCTTGGAGTTAATCTATCTTTCTTACTTCTCACTTTCAGTCAGTCGTGAAAACCAGTTCATTGCTTCTCTTAATAATAATAGTTAGCTATTGACCTACCTCTCTGATTACCCCACTGTTTTTTGTTGTTGTTGCTTGTTTTTTTATGAAGACATATATTCAGTATCAATCTTAGCATTATTCAGTGTTCTTTTCTAGGTCTGCTTTTCTGACTGTATACTCCTTCTGACTGCATCCACTCTTATGATTTCAATTAACATTTATATGCTAATGACTCCAAAATCTATGAATCCAGCTCAAATCTGTGTCCTGAATTCAATATATGCATATCCAACTGCCTACTGAATATATCCATGTGGATGTCTTACACTGACATCAAACCCATGTCAAGAACTGAGCTGAACTCCTTGCTTTAAGATTTCTTCTTCTTCTGGTTTTCCTTTTTTCAGTAAATGGCAAAACTCTCTACTCAGTCACCCAAACCAGAAACTGAGGATCATTCTAAATAAAGTTATTTCAAGCATGCTATAAGAAAGAATAACATGCTACAAGATGGTTATAATATTTTTTCCTGCAAAAAAGCTGATTTTAATGATATTTTTCTTCTCAAATTTTTTTAAACATTTTTTTTTTTTGGCCACACCCCACACCTTGCAGGATCTTAGTTCCCCGATCAGGGATTGAACCCGGGCCCTCAGCAGTGAAAGCGTGGAGTCCTAACCACTGGACCACCAGGAAATTCCCTCTTCTCAAATTTATATTAAATATATAGCCAAGCAAAATACTAAGCATTTTAAAATACAGTATTTGTGGGGCTTCCCTGGTGGCGCAGTGGTTGAGAATCTGCCTGCCAATGCAGGGGACGCGGGTTCGAGCCCTGGTCTGGGAGGATCCCGCATGCCGCGGAGCAGCTCAGCCCGTGAGCCACAATTGCTGAGCCTGTGCGTCTGGAGCCTGTGCTCGGCAGCGAGAGGCCGCGGTGGTGAGAGGCCCGCGCACCGCGATGAAGAGTGGCCCCCGCTTGCCACAACTAAAGAAAGCCCTCGCACAGAAACGAAGACCCAACACAGCCATACATACATACATACATACATACATACATACATACATAAAAAGAATGTAAGCAGACAAGAATAGCATTAAAAAAAAATACAGTATTTGTGTTATTTGATAATTTACCTCTAAGTACTACCTAATAATGAATGATGGCTAAATGTAATGATAGTCACTCTACACATAGATAAACTTTTTGCTAACTTTCATATTAATGATTTGTCTCTTTGATGGAGGTTTATCTATGCTATGTATTTATATCTAATCATTTCAACATATATTTGTGTTATTCAATATTTACTATGTTCTAAATACATTAATCACACAAATTTCCATATAGATTGGAAAACTATTTCCATGTAGATTATATCTAGATCAAATAAGCAAAAAGCTAGAATACCATAAATTGGATACTTTATTTCAAAAAAGTCAGCAGATGAGTAGCTCAAGATAAAGTAATTAATGGTTTTTTGAGCAGCCTAACCCAAGAGTAACTGGATAATGCAGAACATATAGCTTAAGATTTTCCCTTGGTCACAATGTACAGGTAGTAAATAGGTAGTAAATGGAATTTTCATATTAATCTGCAAGGAAAACAAAATATATTAATGTATATGATGTTGTGCTCATGTGAGGATAAGACTCAAAATCTCAATAATCGATTTCCCATAAAAGGGGTTGATAGTCACAAAGCTCAGTTCCTGTAGTTCAGTTATTGGAATTTTCATGCCATATTTATAATAAAATATAAAATAAAGTATTCTGAATATTATCTCAATAGTATTTTCATTTTAAATATAATAACATTACAGTATCTAACATTCTGTTTTAAAATCATTATGGATCATATTTTCATCATTTCATGCAACAAACTATTTTGCGATTGTCTTGTTATTTGCTTTAAGCTAAGCATCTACTTCAGTTCACTATCTCTTTGGTATTCTGTCAGTGCATTATTATTTAAGAAGGGCTTTGTCATAAATTAATTTAGGAAAATATTGTTGTAGAATAATTTTTCTCAAAATGCAAATACTTTCTAACTCTGATAAAAGTTCTTCAGTTGCTCCTGTTGCCTTTGGGGTAAATTCCTAATGCCTTATGCTAAGGTACATTCTGATCTGGCTATATCTCAATCCTCATTGAGGATTCTGTCACCACCTCCCCCACCTTTGTGCTCCCAGTACAGACATGCAAAAGTTAATATAGTTTCCTGAGCTCTCTCATATTTATTTTTTAAAGTGTATAATTCAGCAGTTTCTCTCTTTTTTATAACATACAATAGAGTGGTTTTTACAGCATTCACAAAGTTAGGCAACCATCACCACTACCTATTTCCAGAACATTTCATCATACCACCACCACCCCCCCCATACTTGTCAGTAGACATTCCCCATTTTCTCCTCTCTCCAGTCCCTGGAACACACTGCTTTCTGACTTCTAAATTGGATAGGAAAAAAAAAACTTGCAAACAAAAAATACATTTACACTTTTTTTTTTAACCTATGTAGTTAAATTTGAGTGCTCTTTATTTTTTCACATAGAATCAAGTTACTATCTAGTGTCCTTTCATGTAATACTGAAGGCCTTTAGTCTGTAGGACAGGTCTACTAGTGATGAACTCTCTATATTTTTTAAAATACAGAAAGTTTTAATTTTTCTTTATTTTTAAAGATATAGAATTTTTAGTTGATATTTTCTTCCTTTCATCACTTTGAATATGTCATCCCACTATTTTCTGGACTCTGTTTTTTAATATTTTAGTTGTTAATCTTATTGAGAATTTCTTGTACATGATAAGTTCCTTTTCTATTCCTGCTTTCAAGACTCTGTCTTTGCTTGACAGTTGATTATGATGTATCTTGGTATGGATCTCTGAGTTTCTCCTACTTAGAATTAATTGAGCTTCTTGAATGTGTAAATTAATGTTTTTCATGAAGTTTAGGAAATTTTCAGCTAGTAATTCATCAAATATGCTTTCTGCCCCTTTATCTCTTTCCTATACTTCTGTGACTCCAGTTATGCCTATGTTGGTATTCCTGATGATGTTCCACAGAGCTCTGAGGCTCTGTTTATTTTTCTTAATTCTTTCATCTTTTTTTCCTCAGATTTGATAATCTCAGTTGATTCATCTTCAAGTTCACTGATTCTTTCTTCTGCCTGATCAAATCTGCACTTGAACCCTTCTGGTGAAATTTTCATTTCAGTTATTATAATTCTCAATTTTAGAATTTCTATTTGGTTTTATCTTTTTATTGAAATTTTCTTTTTGATGAGACACTCTCATACTTTCCTTCAGTTCTTTAGATATGACTCTACTTAGTTCTTAAGTATAACTTAAATAGCTGTGAAGTCTACATAGTAAATCCAACATCTTGGATTCTTCAGGAACAGTTTCTATTGAATAATTTCTCCCCCTGTGTAATGATCACAATTTCTTATTTATTTGCATGTCATAATTTTTTTTGTTGTACAGTAGAACACTGAGCATTTTATATAATATAATGTGGCAACTCTGGAAATCAGATTCTCTGTCCTTCAAGCATTTGTGGTTACTGCTGCTTGTAATTATTATTGTTTGATTTTGTGTGACCTTTCTGAAATAATTCTTCAAAGTCCATATTCTTTGTTATATGTGGCCACTGAATATAATTTTCATTTAGCTTAGTGGCCAGCTAATAATTTGACGGAGATTTCTTTAGACAGTTGGAACCAATAAGTCTCACAGTCTTTGCTGAGGGACTCTGGATTCATTTTAGAGAATTCCTTCCACAGTCTACCAGTTAATTGACAACTGTAACTTAGCTTCCACTTTAAGGTTGCACAGAGCCTTTAGGTCATCCAGCAGTAAGAGTTTAAAGCCTTTTCAGGACTTTTCTGAGTGGGTGCATAACCCTAGCTGTTTTCATGGCATGGGCAGACATGTCACTTTCTAGATTCCCAGATTAGATTCCTAGATTCCTAGATTCTAGAATATGTTGGAACTTTTCAAAGCCCTTATGAACATCTCTTTCCTCATCTTTTCCTTTTAAGATGTTGGATTAGTTCATTGCTTGCCCCAACTGTTAACCACTGCCTCAGGAAATCATGACGTTAAAACATGACGTTAAAACATGACGTTAAAATTTTCTATAATTGTCTTCAACAAACCCTGGTGGAGAGGCTTTTAGTAATGGTTGATTTTAAGTCAGGTCTTGTACTCTGTCAGCCCCCCAGGCTCCCTATCAGTAGTGTTCATGGGTAGTCAATATATTGGCCACATCAGAGTCACTTCCAGCACCAACTAAACTACAAAGTCTCAGGTCTTAACTCTGAGATACTGAAATAAAATCTTTCACATTGGTACCTAGGAATCTGTATGTTTAACAAGATGGTTACTGGGGGGATGGGTGGGGGGAGGGATAGATTGGGAGTTTGGGATTGACATGTACACGCTGTTATATTTAAAATAAAATGCCTTACCATGAGAAAAAAAAGAAAAACAAGATGATCAAGTGATTATGTTGTGACTATCACATTTGAGGACAGTGTTCCAGGATATTCCATCCCCCCTGAAGGTCCATCCTATTAAATCTCTAGTAAAATGTCTTTTAGACTAATTTGACAAACTAATTTGGCTCAAAGAAAACCATGGTCATTAAGTGCTTATTTTGTTACCTCTTTCACCTAATTTACAGAAACATTCAATGACTAAACCCAATTGAGATATTTCAGACTATTTCTGTTGTTCTTAAATTGGCTTCATGTAACTTTGTCTTCATCTAGGCAAAAGGGTTTGATTAGTTTACAAAGAGGTGAAAAACAAACTCTAAACAGCAGTTTCTGCTTATGGACTACAACTCATATATTCTTTTTATCTTCTGAAAACTTCATATGTAGGATCATAGACATACTGAATGTTAGAGGGCAATGGACCTTAGAAATCATCCAGATGCATTGTTCTTATTTTGTAGCATGCTGAAGCTCAGAGAGGGGAAAGGGTTACTTACAGAATGTTAGTTCTTTTTGTAAATCCTAGTACATTTCCAGATTCTACCCAAATCTAACTAGCATAGCATTCAGCAAATAAAATGACTGATTTTGAACAATAATCTCTACATGTTATTTAAGCAGTACTCCATAAACAGAAAGCAAATGATCTTTAAGATTATAAAATATATTACTATAACCTTGTACATATTCAGCTTTTTAAATTACCCACTGTATGTATAACTAGGAATTTAAAGCTATGGGGACATCTAGATCCATTTCACTTCTATATTAACTAATTCAGAGCTATTGAAATCTTAGTTTCAGGGTTATTTCTACCTGAGACATTTTATTGCAGAGATAAGGAATTTTATATTTCAGTAGAATCCTGTGTGTCTCTCCAGCTTGAGATATTCTATGAAATTGCTAGCTGCACAACTAATGTTCATATCACTTGACTCTTTAATATAATATTAATCTTACATAAGTAATTTAAGATTCTTTAACAAGCAAAAGCAACTCGCAAATATTTCTAAGTAAACTCAGAGTATAGGCTTCTCTAGTCCCTTCTCAAACAGTTCCACTGAAGTACGTCTCAATGTAAATGTTGCTAAACCCACGCCAGAATATTCTCTAGTTGAAGTGAGCTCCATGAGGTATTAAAAATAGGCAAAATGGTGAACTCTATTGTTAGAAGGGGAAAAAGTAGGAACTTTTTGTACTTAGCTATACATTGTTGGGGCCCAGGGCAGACTGCCCCAAAATGTGCCTCAATGGTATATAGATTATTTTGAATTAAAGTTACTTAAGAAATGGCCAATGCAAGAAGGATACTCTGACCCTCTTCTCTGCTACCCTGAAAGCAGGAAACAAATCTCCTATGTAAAAGGCTAACTCCCTGCCTCTGGAGGTAGAAGGATGCCCTTATCGCCAAAGATAGGGAATTTAGGGCCTAGACGCCTATATAAACAAATCTTGTTTCTTCTTTAATTTACTACCCCTCGCCTAGATTCTGTTTAGATTCTTCGCTAATTGGACACCCGAAACCTAAGTTTCTTTGTCTTGTCAATTCCTCTCAAATTTATTGTTTCTTTGCCGAAAAAGTATAAAAGCTTCCTGTGTCGGCCACTTCTTAGGTCCCATTTCTATGAGACCTCCATATGCATGAATTAAAATTTGTTTCTTTTTCTCCTGTTAATCTGTCTTGTGTCAATTTTATTATTACTCCAGCCAGGAGAACTCAAGAGGGGGAAATTTCCCCTTCCCTGGTAACATCAAGATTAAATTAAGGATGACTATGCTTGTAATTTCGTATATAATATATTGTAGAAGAGTGGATTGAATAATTTACTATTTATTTCCCATAATATTCCCCAAAATTATTTAAAGAGACACACAAAAATTACATGTGTTACAGGATAAATCTGAAAAGTTGGGGGACTCATTAGAGTTCATCAAAGTTCCAGGAATAGGGCAGTGGGTGAGCTTTCTGGAAGAAGTTCAGACAAGGAAGATTTTCAGAGATTCTCACTTATGTAAATAGTTGGTGTCCCTCATGGGAAGACTATAGAAGATGGTATTTTGTGGTGCTGGATAGTGGGTATAACTTCAGTATGATTGAGTAATAGTTGAATTAGGGTCTTCATAAAATATTTGTAACATCCTAAGATATTGCCATTATGACTCTTCATGGACTTCAATATTCCTGGGACAGCAACTTCTTCCTTAAAGAACCAAGACATTGGAAAAGACAGGTCTAATTTCTCTTCTGTCACCCTAAGACATTCCCTGAAGATATGCCCAAAATTGCATGATTGTGGAAACAGGCCTTTCTTTCTTACAGTTGACCAGATTCTAGATTAACTCACGTTATCTAGTAACAGTATTCATAAATTAATATAGCTTTCAGCAGAGACGGAGATTATATTCCCTCCTCCCCCAAATTTCTAAGCCAGTTTTTCCTTTGTCCTCACAAGGAGGATATAGGGTCTAGGGGAGCCTGTACACACTGGTAAAGGTATACTAATTGTTTAATCCGGCAGCTCTTCCGATAGTCCAGTACCCAAGCCCGATTTATTGATGCCTGTGCTGTGCTGCTTGTTAAATATTTTGAATATCACCTTTGCTATGACCCTGATGAGAAGTGAGGTTAACCAAACCGGAAATATATTAGAAGCAGGTCAGTGTATTGCTATGTTCCGTAAATATCTCTTTGACATATAACATTATATATTTTCTTTTAAAGGTTAGGCCTGAGCTTACATTTGTTCAAGAAATAAATAAATTGGAGGCCATGCATCTCGTAGTAACACAGTCCTCATATAAAGCCTAGATGGTTTGAGATTTTAAGTATGTAGTACTGTTCCATTGCTATATGTACAGAGAGCAAAGTAATTGTCCTGGAGAAGGTTAACTTGTGGGTGTCCATAAACCTTGGTGAAGTTTTCAATAAGTAATCTTTAAAAGGCTAGGCTGTTCATTCTGGGAGCCAGAGAAATAGTTTCCGAGGTAGTTTAGAGGAAAAAGTAGAAAATTCTTTCCTATTTATCATGTGGGCTATACCCACGAATTCTACTTCTATGTTCCCACTTTCTATTTGTTATAAAATCAAATCATAATGGGGATAAATTAATATAGTAAAATGAAAGCAAAATGATATATTATTAAAATAAAATAAATGAGTTAATCTAAAAAAAGAATAAATGGGAAATTTAAAATATTTAAGTTAAAAAAGTAGTATATTAAAAAGGAACTTTAAGGCCCAGTGAAGATAAAAGTCAAAACATTTGAAATAATAAAATAATAAAATTTCAGATAAAGGATATAGGTCAGATAACAAGATAAAAATTATAAAAGCAAATAAAGAATTAGAATAAAGTGAACAAATTTAAAACATGTGATTGAAAATCAAGAATAAGAAGACAGGACTAAAAGCTAAGAGTAAGAATAATTTTAAAAAACAACTTTAAAACAGTAAATTTAAATACTTTTATTAAATTGGGATTAACATGTACACACTGCTATATTTAAAATAAAATGCCTTTCCATGAAAACAAAAAAAATAAGGCAATAAGAGCAGAGATTAAATAATAGGATCCCGTTAAACTTTCACCTGTCACTTAGCAGCTTACAAGTCCTTATAATGAATGGGCTTTTAAAAATTATTGTTATTATTAGCAGGTCAGGAACTCTATAATTGCAAGAGCTGGAAAGCTACAAGGTGTAACAAGCAGTAGGCAGCCAAGCCTCTTTTACCCTCCAGGAAAAACAAAAAACTGAAATAACAAGCCAAGAAATTTTACCAGATATGTATAATTATTTTAAGTATGCAGATATTAAGGATGAGTTTGCTCTTCATATTTCTTCAATACTAACTGTAAAAGTTTAGGAAAGTTTATTAGATGCTTTTCCTTTGTTGAATGGTACAACTTTGCAGAAACAAAAAAAAATGTGTATCATAAAAATAGTTCTTTTGTTAGCAGTATGACAGATACTTTGAAGCACCTGATAGCAACTTGGCATCTAACTGTGTTCTTAATTCTTGCAAATTTAAGATAATTAATACCTTTGAGGTACCATATGTGCCTTTTGAAAAGAATGGTTTTTATTTTCACATTAGAAATTCTAGAAAATAATTGTAGCATGCTCAAAAGTTTGGATCTTCTTATCTTCTAATCATCCGAAGAAATATTTTATTAAATCATACTTTATTCTTACTTTGTGTTTTTTATAGTGCAGATACGGAATTTATTAAGCTCTGGAATGCTCGCTAAAGAATTTTATCATGAACACGTGGCAGATTCTAATGTAGGATGGCTCAATTTTTAAAGGTAAGGGATAAACTTAACTGGTTAATATATTTGCTGGTATATTTGAGATATATCCCTTATTTGCCTCCCCCCAAAAAATAATCTGTGATTTTGTTTGGTTGTGACTCCATAGTTCACTGTTCTTCCTAGTTACAGGTATTCATTTCAGCACAACTGATGAATATCTTGTATATATAAATGCATATGATCATATACATTCTTTTATTAAAAAGTCAATATTTCTAGTATGTTGCTAGGAATGAATACTGAAATGAATAAACTGCTTGTGATCAGTCTATAGGTTTGCAGTATCAGAGAGGAAGCCCAGTCTGTCAGTAGCAAGGGAGTATAATATAATGTTGCCCACCATCCAGTTCTACAAGGATCAAGTCATTAGCCACTGCAGTCGCCGACTGACAGTATACCCTGAAAGGAATCCAGGACAAAAAACAGGCCCCTTAGATAGAGATATCTCAGGAAAAAATTTTAATGAACCCAGATTCATGCATCTTCCTATACATACAAAAGCACTAGAATCATTAACTGAGATATCTCATCCTTGTGACTAGCAGTCACCTTTTACCAAGATGTATGCTTAACTGCACGAATTCCCTTGCCAAAAATCATATATTGAATATATATACTGGCTTCTTCCCTACCTCTTTGGAGCAGTCGCCTCAGAGCTACTGAGAGGCTGTTTCCTGGGCTATAGTCCTCAGTAAGGTCCCTGAATAAAACTTAAAATCCACAATTCTCCCAGTCCACAGGAGAACAGGCAGTTTAGACTTAAACGAAGAAAAGAGGAAACTATTATACTATTTACTTACAACACTCTCCCAGTTATAGAATTCTTTGTATAATGTTTTTGTTTGTGGAAGTTATTTGAGAAACAGAGTTGTGTTTTATTTTGGTGATTGGGGTGATTGAGGAAAGAGAGGAGGGCAATTTGAAGAGTAATTGCCTTTTGCTGGGATGATTTAAAGTTATGTAATTATCTTGGATGTCTCTGTTTTACCTTTAAGGCAAACTACACAAAATAAAGGTAATGACAATAACTATAATTTATTGAACATATATTATGTGGGCTGCCTTGCTAGGTATTTTGCATACAATAAATTTGCAATGCATTCTCTGCATTTAACAAATGAAGAAACTGAGAGGAAATTGCTTAAGTAACTTTCCCAAGGCACATAGGAGACAGAATTCAGTTTAGTTCAGTTTGACCTGAAGCTCCTGCTCTTTCTACTGTTTCATGCTACATCTCTCAAAATCTCATTTTAAGCAGCTATTAATCCATGCTGCTGAATAATAAAGAAAGTATGTCTTAGCAAACTGGCTTTTTAAAAAAGAAACATTTTTAAAAGAATGGTATAGGATAGTTAAAAGTAAATCCCACTACTCAGTCAATCTTATTTTTCTTAGCTCAAACAAAATTCTTCAGCAATTTGATTCTAATCACATGCAAAGCCAAGTACAAGTGGAGAGCCGCCCTTTGTCATTTAAACTCCCCAAACGGCCTGAGAAAAATGTCCAGTTTCACCTTCCCCTCACTAGGATGTATTTAGAACCCTGTCAGAAAACTCATCAGATAGTCTCTGAGTTTATTTTTAATTTGCATTCATTTGAGAACAAGATCAGAAAAGTTGTTATTTTCTGTCTGTCACAGACACAGATACAGCTATTAAGTCTCTATTTTCACTTGCCACTTTAAAAATCAGAACTAAAGTGGCTATAGATATGCGCCTCTCAAACAATACAGATGGATTGGGCTGATGATTCCATTTTTGGAAACACGAATAAAATATTACCTATTCATACTCACCCAATCTCCTATTTTTTGTTGCATTTCAATCTTGATCTTTTATTTTAAAGATTATGTTAAAATCTACTTCTTACTCTGTCAGTTTTGCAATGGCCTTTGATAAAAAGCAATAAAATTCAGACCTAAGACATAAGAATTAAGTTCTTTAGTATCATGAAAAGAAAAATTCACCAACAATATGTTATTAAGATCTTACTAGCTTTATTCAGTGATTCATGAATCAGGCAGCATCCAGTCCAGGAAATAAAAAGGAGCTCCAAAGAGCTATTCAAATCAAAGGTGTTTTATAGACGGAGACACACAGGAATGAGGAAGCTCTACTGGGGAAATCTGATTTGATTGGCTAATACAAGGTTATTTCCCTTATTTGGTGTACAAAGGAACCTTGGAGCCTGGTTGTGTAATTTAAGTTGAGCAGACAGGTTCTGATTGGTCAATTTAAGTTACATTTAGAGTCAGCATGCTCAAGAAAAGGAAGCTCAGTTTTGGCTTGTCACTCCGTGGAGCGGGGCAGGGGGTCGCTTAGCATGAGTAACTCCATCTTGGGCCTAGCATAATTATTTAAAACTTAACAGTATAAGAGTAGACTTTGCATGGATAGTGACCCTATACAGTGCATTTGCTGTGAAGAGTTTTAGCTCTGTTTATCTGGGCTGTAAGAATTTCTTTCAGACAAAAATTTCTCAAATCTTATTGAATTTTCCAAATGGGCCAAATTTTAGATATCAGAATAAGTTTGATCACCTTCTTGGTAATTATATTTATTTGAATACAATTTGTAGAACTTAGTTATAAAAAAATTCCACCTAATGCACTTTTAATTGCTTCATGTAGTAGTTATTTTCATATAGAGAAAATGTGTTAATTTGTTAATCGTTTATTAAAGGTATATTTATTATGTACCTACTATGTGCATAGTATGCAACTAATCAGATAGGGATCCTGCCCCTCATGGATTTTAGAGTATTGTGGGTAAGATAAGATCGGTTTTTGCCTGTATCGACCTTTATAGCTATAATTAACTTATAGCAACACCAAATGTACATGTCATATAGTGATTTTTAATTCAACTAAAACAAATACTTTAACCACATGGTATAAATTTGGTGGAATGGAAAAAGTCACTTAACACGTGATTGAGCCTAGTTAGCTGCTCAGCACCTGAAATTTGTTCTCAACTTGACATCGGGCTGTCTACTTTTCACAAAGTACTGTCTTTGGGAATAAAATGTCTCTCTAGAGAAAGCTAGAGTAGTAACTCCAGACTTTCCGTATAGGAGTGGTTTAAGGAGAAGCACTCTGTCTCAAAGGGGAGGTAAGGTGCTTGTTTTGGCAGGGCAAGCACACTGCCTCTATTAGATTGTATATTACAGATTTTTTAAATTGATGTTTTAAAATATGTTTTTCTTTATGCTTAACATAATGGTGAGAAACTAACTATCGCCATTATTGTGGAAATAGAGACAAACCAAATGAGAATAAATAAAATATATTTATTCAGAGCTTCTTCAGCAAGAGAGTCAGTCACCATACCTTAGCTTTGCCAGAGACTCAAAGGCAGATAAGAAGTAGGAAAGCTATAGTGAAAAAAGGAGAATGCTTCATTTATGCTGTGATTGGAGGCTGTTGGTATCGGGTAGCTGCATATGTGCTTTCCAGAAGTGGAGCATCCTATGTGATTGGTTTGGGGTACACATTTTGCTCTCTCTGGTTGGTCCTGAATTGAAAGAAGGCAAAATTAGGAAAGCTGGCCATCACTGACCAAGTCCTGATCTTTCTGAACTGACTGCTACAGAGGTTGTAGCTCAGAGTTTTATTTTTATATATGGTCTAGCTGTTGTCTGTTTGTATATTCAATCTCTCATTATCAAATATTAGTATCATTCATTAGTTTAATACTTTTTTGAGTACCTACTATGTGCCAGGCAGTGTTCTAGGTGCCAGTGGCAAACAGTAAATAACACAGGACAAAACAAAAAATCCCTGCCCTGAGAGAAATTACATTCAAGATAGGAAAGAGATAACATTCAAGATTGATTGCAGTTTTAAATAGAGCAGACAAAGGAGATTATACTGAAAAAGTTGGCATTGATAAAAGAAGTTGAGGGAAAAAGCATTCCTGGAGAAAAACATTCCAGGCAGAAGGAACAGTAAGAGATCCAGAGGCTGTGACATGTCTAGTGTATTATATGAATAACATGAAGGCCATATGGCTTGAATAGAACAAATAAAGGAGGAGAGTGGAAAGAAATACCATCAGAGAGGCAAATGGACCAGATCAAATAGGGCAGAGTAACCATCATAACAAATTTAGCTTCAGCTCAGAGAGAGATGGGAAGCCACTGAAAAGTTTTGAGTAGAAGTATGGTAAGAAATGTGTTTTAACAGGATCACTCTGACTGTTGTCTAGAATATAGACTTCAGGGGTACCAAAAGTCCTAGCTAAGGAGCTCAATTAGGAGGCTATTGCAATAATTGAGGGTGGCAGTGCCATTCTATGTCTTTTGATGGGAGAATTTAATCCATATACATTTAAGGTAATTATTGCTTTGTAAGGACTTATTATTTCCATTTTAGCAATCAATTCTTTTTTTTTTATTTTTTATTTTTTGGCTTAACCAGCCAAGATTTATTGGCCCTCAGAACCCATACAGTCTCAAGGAATGGTAGTTTCATGGTTGATGGATCCAGCTTCTCAGTCATATCTTCAAAGACCCAATTTCTTTTCATCTTTCTGCTCAGCAATCCTCAACCTGAGTTCCATCCTAATACCTACTCTCCTAGTTGTAGCAGGATAAGTTCCTGACAAAGTCAGAGATAATCATCCTTGCTCAAGTCCAGTAGGAGAGAGCAATCAATTCTTAATGTTTTCAAATAATTTTATCACCCAGGTGTGCATCTCTAGGTACTAGAGCCTTGTTTTGCATACTCATGGTAAAGTCATCATGTTACTGTGTCCTTTGACTTTCTTGTAAATTGGCAGCTGGATCTGGAGACTGTATCAGACTTAAACTTTTATCACTTTTGCAAGTGAATAGATAGTGCATGGCAAGAATACAGGAGGCACAAAATGTCTGGTTGTCTTTCTTTTTGTAATGTTAGCAGTCATTGATACTTAATGCCTATATCTGTTCATTCATTGTGGCTTGAAAAATAGAAATAGTCTAATGTTATTCCTTATTCAACTTTTGGATACTTTTTTAAAGAGATAACTCCCGTCATTTGCTATTTGTTTACCCAGTGGTATAGTACCTAAAGGAAATGCTTGATTCTTTCCCTTTATTTACCAGTTTTTAAGCTAATGAGTTGTTTCCCTATCATCTTCTAAAAGTGACTATTTTTTAAAAAAAATCAGTATAACTCACGGATTTAAACATATTTTATGGGGTTCAACCCTTTGTAAGTATTATTATTACCAAAGTTTGTGTTATCCCCTCTTTGGCCAATGGGAGTCTTTTCAAGTGGGTTCCTATGTCCATCTGACCTACGCCTATTTGGTAGCTTCCTTACTGTCATTACAAGAATTTCCAGGCTTATTTTGTATATATATTTTTTAGCCTAAACATGGAATCAGCCATTTCTCCAAGAAGCCCTGGTTTTGGGTAGTGGTAAATGATATTTCAAGACTACCATCTGGACAATAGGCTTGCTCGTTGTTACTGAGTTGGGATTGTACCTAGATCTTTTAGTCAACTAACCTGGAAGATTCTTTATTTAAAAATTATTTTCTTCTAGTTTTATTGAGATATAATTGACATACAGCACTGTATAAGTTTAGGGTGTACAGTATAATGATGTGACTTACATACATAATGAAATGATGACCACAATAAGTTTAGTGAACATCTGTTACCTCATATAGATACAATATTAAAGAAATTTAAAAAAATTTCCTTGTGATGAGAACTCTTACGATTTACTCTCTTAACAACTTTCATATATAACACACAGCAGTGTTCGTTATATTTATCATGTTGTATGTTACATCCCTAGTACTTATTTATCTTATTACTGGAAGTCTGTACCTTTTGACTGCCTTCATCGAATTCCTCCTCTCCCCAAGCCCCACCTCTGGTAACCACAAATCTGATCCCTTTTTCTATGAGTTGTTTGTTTTGTTTTTGAAGTATAATTGACTTATACAGCACTATATTATTTCCTGGTACACAACATAGTGATTTGATATTTCTATACTTTCAAAACGCTCACCACGGTTAAGTCTAGTTACCGTACAAAAATATTGCGTAATTATTGACTATATTCCCCACATGGTACATTTCATACCTGTGACTCATTTATTTTGTAACTGAAAATTCGTGCCTCTTAATCTCCCTCACCTATTCCTCTCCTTTCCCCTCACCCCCTTTCTCTCTGGCAACCACCTGTTTGTTCTCTGTATCTATGACTCTGTTTCTATTTACTTATGTCTGTTCATTTGTTTTTTAGATTCCACATATAAGTGCATACAGAATTTGTCTTTCTGTGTATGACTTATTTCACTTATCATAATACTCTCTAGGTCCATCTCAGTCGTTGCAAATGGCAAGATTACATTCCTTTTTATTGTTGAGTAATATCCCATTGCATATATATACCACATCTTCTTTATCCACTCATATATTGATGGACACTTGGATTGCTTCCATAGCTTGGCTGTTGTAAATTATGCTACTATGAACATTAGGGTGCATATGTCTTTTCAGATTAGTGTTTTCATTTTCTTTGGATATATATCCAGGAGTGGAATTGGTGGATCATGTGGTAGTTCTATTTTTAAGTTTTTGAAGACTCTCCATACTGTTTTCCATAGTGGTGGCACCAATTTACATTCCCACCAACAGTGCACAAGGGTTACCTTTTCTTCGCATCCTCACCAACGCTTGTTACTTGTCTTTTTCATAATAGCCATTCTGACAAGTGTGAGGTGATATCTTATTGGGGTTTTAATTTGCATTTCCCTGATGATTAGTGATGTTGAGCATCTTTTCACATGTATGTTGGCCATCTGTATGTCTTCTTTGGAAAAATGTCTATTCAGGTCCTCTGCCCTTATTTTAATTGAGTTGTTGTATTTTTGATGTTGAGTTGTATGAGTTCTTTATGTATTTTGAATGTAAACCCCTAGGTGAATATATCGTAGGCAAGTATCTTCTCCCATTCAGTAGGTGGCCTTTTCATTTTGTTGAAGTTTCCTTCCTTGTGCAAAGGCATTTTAGTTTGATGTAATCACATTTGTTTATTTTTTATCTTGTTTCCCTTGCCTGAGGAGACATATCCAAAAAAATATTGCTAAGACCTATGACAAAGAGGATACTGCCTATGTTTTTTTCTAGAAATTTTATGGTTTCAGGTCTTACATTTAAGTCTTTAATCCACTTTGAATTAATTATTGTATATGGTGTGAGAAAGTAGTCCCATTTGATTCTTTTGCATGTAGCTGTCCAGTTCTCCCAACACCATTTATTGAAGGGGCTGTCTTTTCCCCATTGTATATTCTTGCCTCCTTTGTTGTAGATTAATTGCGCATATAAGCGTGGGCTCATTTCTGGACTCTGTATCCTGTTTCATTGACCTACATGTCTGTTTTTGTACCCATACCATACAGTTTTGATGACTGTAGCTTTCTAGTACAGTTTGAAGTCAGGGAGCATGATACTTTCAGTTTTGTACTTCTTTCTTGATATTGTTTTGGCTATGTGTGGTCTTCTGTGTTTCCATAAAAACTTTAGAATTATTTATTGTACTTCTATGAAAAATGTCATTGGTATTTTGATAGGGATTGTATTGAATCTATAGATTGCCTTAAGTTATAGGTCATTTTAACAATATTAATTCTTCCAATCCATGAACACGGTATATCTGTCCATTTGTTTGTGTCATCTTCAGTTTCTTTTATCAGTGTCTTGTAGTTTCTGAGTATAGGTCTTTTGCCTCCTTGGTTA
Source organism: Balaenoptera borealis (assembly GCF_965194805.1). Lineage (NCBI taxonomy): Eukaryota > Metazoa > Chordata > Mammalia > Artiodactyla > Balaenopteridae > Balaenoptera > Balaenoptera borealis. The sequence continues at coordinate 105,395,850 of NC_138881.1, forward strand.
GATTTATTCCCAGGTATTTTATTCTTTTTGATGTGATTGCAAATGGGATTGTTTTCTTTATTTCTCTTTCTGATAGTGTGTTCTTTGTGTAGAGAAACATCATAGATTTTTTTTTAACATCTTTATTGGAGTATAATTGCTTTACAATGGTGTGTTAGTCTCTGCTTCATGACAAAGTGAATCAGCCACACACATACATACATCCCCACATCTCCTCCCTTCTGCATCTGCCTCCCACCCTCCCCATCCCACCCCTCTGGGCAGTCACAAAGCACAGAGCTGATCTCCCTGCACCACGTGGCTGCTTCCCACCAGCCATCTACCCTACACCCAGTAGTATATATAAGTCCATGCCACCCCCTCACTTTGTCCCAGGCCATCCCCCTCCCCATGTCCTCAAGTCCATTCTGTACCCCTGCGTCTTGATTCCTGTGCTGCCCCTACATTCTTCATAACCTCTTTTTTTTTTTCTTAGATTCCATATATATGTGTTAGCATACGGTATTTGTTTTTCTTTCTGACTTACTTCACTCTGTGTGACAGACTCTAGGTCCATCCACCTCACTACAAATAGCTCAATTTCGTTTCTTTTTATGGCTGAGTAATATTCCATTGTATATATGTGCCACATCTTCTTTATCCATTCATCTGTCGATGGACACTTAGGTTGCTTCCATGTCCTGGCTATTGTAAATAGAGCTGCAATGAACACTGTGGCACATAACTCTTTGAATTATGGTTTTCTCAGGGTATATGCCCAGTAGTGGGATTGCTGGGCCGTAACACCATAGATTTCTGTATATTAATTTTGTATCCTGCAACTTTACTGAATTAATAGATGATTTCCAGTAGTTTTTTGGTGGTGTCTTTAGGATTTTCTGTGTATAGTATCTGCTGCTAGTGACAGTTTTACTTCTTCTTTTCCAGCTTGGATTTCTTTCATTTCTTTTTCTTGTCTGATTACTGTGGCTAGGACTTCTGGTACTATGTTGAATAAAAGTGGTGAGAGTGGGCATCCTTATCTTGTTCCTGATCTTAGAGAAAATGCTTTTAGCTTTTCACTGTTAAGGATGATGTTGGCTGTGAGCTTGTCATATATGGCCTTTATTATGTTAAGGTATGTTCCCTCTATATGCACTTTGTTGAGAGTTTGTATCATAAATGGGTGTTGAATTTTGTCAGAATCTTTTTCTGCATCTATTGAGATGATCTTGTGATTTTTCTTCTTCAGTTTGTTAATATGGTGTATGATGTTGATTGATTTGTAGATATTGAAACATCCTTGCATCCCTGGGATAAATTCCACTTGTTCATGCTGTATGATCCTTTTAATATCTTGTTGAGTTCAGTTTGCTAATATTTTTTTTGAGAATTTTTGCATCTATATTCTTCAGTGATATTGGCCTATAATTTTCTTTATTTGTCATCTTTGTCTGGTTTTGGTGTTAGTGTGATGCTGACCTTATAGAATGAGTTCAGAAGTGTTCCTTCCTCTGCAATTTTTTGGGATAGTTTGAGAAGGATAGGTATTAACTCTTCTTTAAATGTTTAGTAGAATTTACCTGTGAAGCCATCCAGTTCTGGACTTTTGTTTGTTGGTAGCTTTTTGATTACTGATTCAAGTTCATTACTGATAATTAGTCTGTTCATATTTTCTATTTCTTCCTGATTCAGTCTTGGAAGATTGTACATTTCTAGGAATTTGTCCATTTCTTCTAGGTTGTCCACTTTATTGGTGCATAATTGTTCATAGTATCCTCTTATGATTCTTTGTATTTCTGTGGTGTTGGTTGTAACTTCTATTTCAGTTTGTTTATTTGGGCCCTCAATCTTTTTTTCTTGATGAGTCTGGCTAAAGGTTTATCAATTTTGTTTATCTTTTCAAAGAACCAGCTCTTAGTTTCATTGATCTTTCCTATTTTTTTTTTTAGTCTCTATATCTGTGCTCACTCACCGGTGGGCAGAGCCAGGTACTGGGGTCTCTTTCTGTGGTGCCCATGGGTCCTGAATCTAGTGTCAGCCCGCTGGTGGGCAGCCTCAGTATGTCCTGGGCCTGATGTCATCCCTGGTTGGTAAAGCCAGGTTCCAGGGGTAGTACCAACTCACTGGTAGATGGAGCTGTGTCCTGAGGTCTCTGACTGTAGTGCCCTGGGGATCTGGGGTTGGTGTCGGCCCACAGATGGGTGGGGCTGGGGAACAAAAGGTCCTGGTGCTGGTGCTCACCCCCTTGCAGGTGAGGCTGGGTACTAGGGCTAGTGCTGGCCTGTTGGTGAGTAGGGCTACGTCCTGGGCCCTCTGCTGCACTGGGCCAGGCCCTGGGGTAACTGGGGGCTCAGGTGGTCCTTCAGCAGCCAGTCTGCTGGTGGGTGTGGCTGTGTCCTCACCCAGCTAGCTGCTTGGCCTGGGACATCACAGGACTGGTGCTGACCATCTGAAGGGCAGGGCTGGGTCTAGCACTAATAAGCTAGAGGGAGGATTCTAAAATGGTACTTGCCAGCACCAGCATCCGCCTGGTAGGATGAGTTCCCCAAAAGGCTGCTGCCATCATCTGTGTCCCCAGGGTGAGTCCCAAATGCCTCCTGCCTCTCTGGGTGGCTTGCCAAGATCAGCCAGTGGGTCTGACCCAGGCTTCTTTCAAATTACTGCTTCTGCCATCAACCCCGGAGCATATGAGAATTTGTATGTCCCCTTTAAGAGTGGAGTCTCTATTTCCTACAGCCCTCTGGCTCTCCTGAAAGTAAGCCCCACTGGCCTTCAATGCCAAACATTCTGGGGGCTCGTCTTCTTGGTGCAGGATGCCTAGGCTGGGGAGCCCGATGTGGGGCTTGGACCCCTTGCTTCTTGGGGGGAACCTCTGCAACTGTAATCATTCTGCAGTTTGTCAGTCACCCACCCAGGAGTATGGGTCTTGATTATACTGCATCTCTGCCTCGCCAGCCGTCTCATTGTGGTTCCTTCTTTATATCTTTAGTTGTGGAAAAGCTTTTGTGCTAGTCTTTAGGTAATTCTCATTGATAGTTACTCTGTAATTAATTATAATTTTGGTGTGCCCATGGGAGGAGGTGAGTTCAGGGTTTTCCTACTGTCCCATCTTGGCCACTTTCAAGATTCTTAAGCATGTATACATCTGTATCCATAAATGTGATAGGAGAATCAATATGGATTCTTAAGGAGAATGTATATTAATATATATATATAATGTATATATATATATCCTATTTACATTCAAGTTTACAGTTTTAATTAACTTCCTCTCTGTAAAATTTATATCTCCTTTCTTCTACACTGAAAATTCTGCTCCTTAAGGGCATAGCATGGGGATGACAAAATTAGAATATGGTATAACTACTCACTTTTAAAATCTCTAATTCCATACACATTAATCTCAGAATAACAATACTATTATTACCTCCAATATGATTACTGAAATGTTAAAATATTTTTACATGTACTCTATTTTTCATCTATTTTTAAAATGGTTGTATTGTATCTTTATTGTCAAAACATATAACCATCACATAATATCCTCTCTCCCTCTTAGTACCTCATTTACCCTTAATTCTGCAGGTAACTAAATATTGAATGCTTACAAGCTATTCTTATATTAAGGTCTCTCTAGTCATTTTGTGTGTGAAGCTTGTTCGCTATTAGATTCCTCAGGAAGGATTCATGGGCACAATACTAGCTGAATTCTTGTATTTTGATAAAAGCTTATGCACTTTAAAGCTGAAAGTTAGTTTTGCTGAATATAAAAACCATTTGCACACATTTCTTTCCTTGAGTATTTTAAAATGTTACTAGTTTCATCTGGCATAAATCATTGCTGTCAAAAAAGTCTGATGGTAATTTAATTTTCCTTCCTTTATAGTACTTTTCTTTCTAGTTGCAAAAAGGATATTATTTTCTTTTAAATCCTGTAATTTTAATAAAATATATCATGGTGATTGTACTTCTGTGTCAGTATTCTCATGTACATAGTATGCTCTTTCATTATGCAGTTTCAAATCTTTTATTAATTTTTTGAGGGACATTTGATTGAATTAGGTTTTTTTTAGTTTTTGTTCTGTTTCCTTACTTTGCTTTTCTTCATCAAGGATAATATCTGTATGTCCATTCTCTCTATTTTTATTATTTTTTACTTTCTTTCAAATCTTTATCTTTATTTTAAAAATTTACTTTTTTTCTTTTATTTTTCTTAAGAAATTAACTGTTTTATTTATTCACTCTTGTGCAACTTGTGAATATAGTTTCATTTTGATATGATATGAAATGATTTTGATAATTTTCTCTTGCTTACTTTTATTTGTAGTTAGTTTTCTTGATTTTTTTTTTTTTAAACAGGCAGGATTTAGGAAAGTTCTTATAAACTTAACAGGTTTCCTTCTCCTGTTGTTTTTTTCGTAGTGTTCCAAAATATTACTGTTTGCTGTCTGAGACTTCCTAGCTCTATTTTCTTCCCCCACCTTGAATAGCTTCTCTTTCTCTATTGTCCCTATCTTGCTCAATTTTTATTCTACTCCCAAAAGTTTCTCCTCACCATAGGGTCTGTTCTAGACGTGAGCTAGAGTGTTCTAGAGTGGGGCATATGTGAATGTTCATAGGAGTTAGACTAATATTGCTGCTTCAATTCTTCTTACTATGGGCTTCTTACATTCATCTGCTATTGGAGAGGGAAAAATCCCTTCCATTTTCAGCTGCTGTTATCACATTGGCCCACTGTACTTTCTAATGAATATCTCTTAACTATTTCTTAGCTATTTCAGATTCTCCATTCTCAAGTTCATTGGATACCACCCTTATTGCTTTCTTGATACCATACAGATCTGGTATCAGTTAATTTTTATCACTTGCTTATATTCTGTTGTAAGTGTGGTTCATAGGTATTTAGTTCTGTTATCTAGTTCTTCTCTCTCCTTTTATAGAGTATATGGAGAGACTGAAATATGTTGTTGCTATTGCTCCTTCTTCTTAGCATCTGATAAATAAATTTTAATTCCAGTTTTATTTTTATTAAAAGAAGGGCTTTACAAATGCTTGGCATTGGAACTTTTTTTCAAATTAAATGTTACAGTGATCCACAAAATAATATATATATATATATATATATATATATATATATATATATATATATATATATAGTTAAGAACATAAATATAAAGAAAATGTGAAAACACATACATATATTAGTATATAATTATTATAACATTAATTATAAATACATTTGGTGAGAACAATTAGGCTGTTTTCATGCCTCAGCATCTAATTTACCTCTGTCTCTGTTTTGGTTAAAAACAGAAAATTCTGATTTACTCATCTAAGAAGATGAAATGATAACAGCTTTTTTTTTTTAAACAACTTGTCTTGCAGTCTTAAGTATCAATTTCAACTGATTTGATTTCTTGCATAAGTATTTAAATTGGACAAGAAAGCAATAACATTTTCAATAAGTACTAAAACCAATACGATGTCATAGTTTTTTTCCTTTTTGACTACAGAAATTACTAATGAATCAAATGTGCTGAGCAGATGTTTCTATGCCTTGCTGGGCATTTAACTGAGTGTGGTTTGGATACACTATAGTCAGATTGGCCTATACAATTTACTTTCATAATCATGGATTGGGTATTTTTTAAAGACCAGTTTAGCCCTGTAAACTTAATCAATGGCATACCTAAAAGATTCTCAAGTATGTTCTAGAAATGTCAGGAGCTGTTTTATTCCCAGGTCTACAGAAAAATGTGGTAATTTGATAGCATGAGTTAATGGGATAGGGGTCTCAGCAAGAAGTTAAAATGTGTTGTGTTACATATTAGAGTGTGCATTTTCTATTAAGTGGTAAATTCATTAAGACAAATAAAGAGAAGTAAAGTTTAGGTCAAATATTTCTGGAACTTCTAGGCACTGTCCATCACAGTTTGAAACCTAGATAGAATATGTACTCGTGAAAATGTTATGTTTTGTCTTTGAATTGGAATATATAAACCAATAAATTATTTTAGCTTAAATATTAACTTTCACCTGAGTATAATCAATATAGTAACAGGAAAGGGGGTTTAAATTCAATTGTTATTTTGAAGGTCCTCAACCTCCTAGGTCTACTTTCGTAACCTGGGAAGAAAGTGATTCTCTTTGTTAGGATACTATTTATCTATAATAGAAAATAAAACTGAGAGAGTCTGTCAACCAAAGCTTGCAACTTGTTAATTAATTTTGTTTCTTTCTTTTTCCTATATCAGAATGATTTTATCTGTCTATGAAGATATCCTTTAAATTACTTTTGAGGCATTACTTTGCTAAGTACACAGTTTAGGTAATCAGTGATGAACCGTAGTCTTCTATGGTTATTTTTTTCCTTCTTTTTCTTCTTTTGCTAAATTATTTTGTTTGTTGTGTTTGTGTGTGTGTGTGTGTGTGTGTGTGTGTGTGTGTGTGTGCGTGTGTAGGAGTACAACTAGCCGGTCTGGCTTTTTTATCGATGTAGTAATAGAATGTGCACTAAGTGACCATCCTCAAGTTAAATATGTTTTGCTCACTGTCCATACCCTTCATTTATATAAAAGTAAAGAAAGAACAATAGTTAAATAAGTCATTTTGTCAACATTAGTATTTCACTTTCAATCAATACACTAAAGTATGGTTTTCAAAGTACCTTTGAAATAGAATCTCAACAATGCCTATTGAAAAACTATTATTAAAAGGAGATAGGCACTAATTACCTAAATAACGCTAGAAAGAAGCCGAATGGGGACAGTAGCAGAGGAAAATAATTAACCTGAAACTAAAATGAAAGATTTCAAATCCATTCAGATTTGTCAGTGTTTCATAGGCTTTGAAACTTTGGTCAGTCATACCCTATTGCAGTAGATTGATTCATCCTTGTGGATAATGATTAAAGGGGAATATAAAGTAGCAGTGGTGTTAACACAATAGTGTGATAATTGTTGTTATTGAAATGGGTGGGTTTTGCACTCTATGCCCCCTAGAAGATGATTCTTTCATCTTTGAACACTAGGACCACAGGTCTGGAAATTGCTGCCAGTTAGGAGTTTGAATAGAAACTAATTTCTCAGAGATTTGAAATTTAGTCTTACCAATTAGACTTTTTCTCTGAGACCTATAACTATGCTTAATAAGACATGAGATGTCAGAGAAAGACAAATTTTATATGATCTCACTTGTATGTAGAATCTAAAAAAAACCAAACTTGTAAAAACAGAGAGTAGAATGGTAGTTACCAGGGTCTGGGGTTGGGGGGATGAGAAGGATGTTTAAGGGTACAAAACTGCAACTAGTAGATAAATAAGTTCTGGGCATCTAATGCATAGCATAGTGATTATAGGCAACAGTGCATACTGTATTATAAACATCAAACTTGCTAAGAGACTAGATCTTAATTATTCCCACCACAAAAAAGAAATGATAATTATGTAACATAATAGAGGTGTTAGCCAACACTACAATGGCAATCATACTGCAGTATATAAATGTATCAAATCAACATGTTGTACACTTTAGGCTTACACAATGTTATATGTCAAATATATTTAAATTTAAAAAGTAGATAAGCACAGATACGTAACAAATTTCAAAGAAAGAGAATGCCTATGCACAGACATGGGCCTTCTGAAAATAAAACTATTATCAATTAGATATTCTGAGGAAATTATCCAATTTCGAAAATGTTTCTCCACAGTCACACATATGCATTAAACATCAGTCCTAACATTCTTTCTTTTATATTAATTGTGTTGCTGCCTTCTCTTTACATAGTCAAGAACTTGGTTAGCTCAACCTGGCCTTCTCCAATTAGATTTTACAATATCACTTGGCTTCCTTCTATACATAGAAAACATCTTCAGTGGCATGGCCTATATATAGAAAGAAGCCAAGTGACATTGTATATATGAATGAAGCCAAGGTAAACACATATATATCTTCCACTGTCAGAACAGAAAACAACACAAAAAATCAGTTTTCCTGTGACTACTACCTACTGTAGAAAGTTCCAGTTCTCCTCCCATCAGCAATTATGTTACAACTTATTTAATAGTTGACAGTATTTTAGTGGTTGATTTTAATGAGGCCTAATCTTTTTCTAAGTCACACATTAAGAGGCAATATAGTTTAGTAGTTTTAGAACATGGGGTCTAAAGTCAGTTTTGCCTTGATTATAGCCTGACTCGGACACTTACAGACTATGTGATCCTAGGAAAACTGAATAACTTTTCTCTGTCTCACATTCCTTGTCTGTGATAAGAGAATGATTATAGAACTATTGTGAGAACTAGAAGAGCTAACATATGTGCAGTGCTTGACATACTAAACACTACATGTAAGTAGTAAATCTTAGTATTGTTTCACACATAGTTTCAATAGAACACTTTTTATAATAATTGTTTGTTTGTTTCATTTTAAAAGAGTAAGTTAGACCTATGTGTCAAAGGTATTTTCGACATAGATATTGAAAGTCTTTAGAGTTCTTGGGTGGAGGCCCTTTCTTGCATTCAGCTATGTGAAGAATGATCTCTGTTGAGGTCTTTGCTTAAACATCTTCAGAGTCATGACCTTATGACCTGAGGAGGTAGAACCTAGGTTTCACACTTCCCAATACAGGACTCCTTCTTACATGCTACAAGGAAAGTGGGTGTAACCTGAGTTGCCATTAAACTCTCATCTGGGAAACAATCCTGCAGATTCGAGGTACAGCTAGAGTAATAAAAATGGCAGATTTGTCATTTTATTAGCATAATCATTAGAGATGATCATTCAAGCATAAAAGTAAGTTTTCTGCTTCTACAACAGTTTTGGTTTCTGTTTTCATCATAAAACTAATCAGTAATGGCAAAGGGCTGAACCAAGTTTTTTAGGCGGGAGGTGAGAAAGATAAAGTTTGGTTCTTTTCACTACCTAGAAGTTCTGGAACATTCTCTATTCTATGTTATTATCAACTAATTGACAAATATTTTAAACATTATATCTAAACTGAAGTGGTAAGCTCTACTGAAATAGACAGCTTCCTCTTTAATATCGTTTCTCCTCTAATTCCTTAGTACTTTCTAAAACCATTCATTATTTTCTTTCATTATCAGACCTGTAATACTGCTTCAGTGACATTAAAAAAAAAAGAATATGTAACTAAGACCATGCCATAAAGCTTCTTTAAAAAAAGGTCCAACATTGCAAAGGATAGCCTTTACTCTTCTGAAAAGCAGTACATAGAGGAACTTTCTGAAATATCCATCCTTTGAGATAAATCTAACCAGATACTCTAATGGACTCTATTAAATTTAGAGGTCTGTTTTCAGCAAAGGACTTCTCCTCGATGGCCATCCTTTTGGTTTGACTCTGTGTAACTCAGGGCAGATCCTAGACAACACAATACAGTAGGTGATTGTTCATCTTTATTCTTTTACTTTCCTTTCTGAGCCCTATTGACTTTTTTTTTTTTTTAACTACTTCACTAGAGTGTCATGATCCTGACATGGGAAAAAAAAAAGGTGAAATACACCTCAATCAATTAAGCTTTATTATATTATATGTGTTCTCTCCTCAGAGCACATGCTGTATGTATATGTGGCATATGTCGATAGCAATACTTAACTGAAGATCCAAGATTTTCAAGTGATAGAGTTTAGGGTCTTATGATATAAGTGCAACTAAATATGCCATTATTTTGGGGTTTGTAGATTAAGAAGATGCCATAGACATAATGAATCAGGATTTCAGCTACATTTTGAAGAAAAATTCACATACTATCCTGGTATAATATCCTGGCCATCATATTGTTTTGCAAATAATAGTTGTTTATTACATAGAAATTGAATGGAATTACAATGCAGAGAAGTGTGGAGTTAAAGAGATGTGAGTTAGGAGACTTCATAATATACATGAAGAGTATTGGTTCATAGATGGGATCTGTATCTGGAGGGTTTGTCCCTAGTGGAGAATTATAGCGCTTGGATATTGAACTTAATCATTTCCATTTTTATCAAAAAATTTAATTAAGACAAAGAACATAGATAAGCTTATCAAATTTGTGGATGACATAGCTTGACAGAATACTAATAAAGAACCAAGATTTAATAGAAAAAAATCTGACAGGCTGAAATGAGAAATCAAAGCTACAGTGATGAATTCTACTAGATAGTAAAAATTTACTGCAAAGTGTAGGAGAAGGGTAAAACTCCTTAAGAGCTGCTTATGTTAAACAGATGCTTCTGTTGACTCAGAGTGAATGTGAGAGATGTATTGTTGCTATGAAAATTGTGAACTAGTCTGCATTCACCTAGGTGTAAGGTCCACAAAAAAGGAGTTTACTTTCTTCCAATGGTCAGACCACATTGTGAATGTTGGGTTCACTTGTTGGAGAAATGCCTTTTAAGAGTGATGTGGTCTTTTGACAGGAGAGGGGATGAGGAAGTAAAAGATCTGTAAACTATATGGGAAGGGTGGTAGAGGAAACCAGGGAATTTTTGCACAGAGAAAGGAGATGTAAGGGAAGCATCATAACTAAGTCCACATATGTGAAGAGCTCTCAGGCCTTTAAATATAGATGTTTTTCATTCATGTTTTCATTCTTTCATTCAACAAATATGTGACTGCTCTATATATCCCAGATCCTGTTGTAAACTCTGTAGATACAGAAGTGAACAAGTCAATGTTCCTATCTCATGGAACTTACTTTCTAATTTCCTTCATACTGTATGCTTGTGCCATTCTATGCATAATATTTAGGCAATTCCATCCACCCTCATGGCTTTGTTTGGTCAACCTCCTATCAGTAATTATGTTAATACATTATACAACTCTGCCTTTAGGCAGAGCTCTCCTCTAAAGCCAAGCTCAGACTTAGTCATTTAAGAATCATTTATCACACCATTGTAAAGCAATTATACTCTAATAAAGATGTTTAAAAAATAAAAATAAAAAAATAAAAAAGTAAAACACAGAACAAAACAAAAAGAATCATTTATCTTCATCAGGCACTGTTCTATGCTCTGGGGATATAGCAGAAAAGAATACAGATGCATTACCTTTGTTCTCATGGATTCTACCATTTCCTGGAAGAGATGAATGTTAAATATTGATACAGATAAATATAAATGAAGAATTAGGAGTTCTAGGAGTGAAAATTACAGAATGCTGTGATAGCAAATAAATGAGCACTTAACCTCTTTGAGCAATAATATTTAAGATAAGACCTAAAAGATAAAGAAGAATTAACCAAACCAAGAGATTAAGAATTAATGTTCAGGGGACTTCCCTGGTGGTCCAGTGGTAAGACTCTGCACTTCCACTGCAGGGGGTGCGGGTTCGACCCCTGGTCAGGGAACTAAGATCCCACAGGCCACTTGGCACAGCCAAAAAAAAAAAAAATTAATGTTCAGGGTGAGGAAACAGCATATGTGAAAACACTGAGATATTATCTCCCTACAGGCTCTCTCCTTACAAAGGGCTCACAATCAAATTACACATGTCTAAAAGTGAACTCGTTGTCTCCCCAAACTGCACCTTCTCCTTATAATCATCCTAATTCTCCCTTTTTCTCACATCCTACGTACAGTCAATCCATCCCTTCTGTTCTTCCTTCTATGTATCTCAACTCTGCCCCCTCTTCACCATCTCCAGTGCAGCGATCTTGGTTTCACACTCTTAGCATCTTTCAACAATGTTCTTGAAACACTCTCATAACTGATTTTCCTACCAAAAGTTTTTACTTACCTTACCTTTCCCCTCACAGTTGACGGAATAAAAATGTTCAAAAATATTAAATTCTTCACTAGCTCTATATCACCTATAGGATAAAATAGAAACCCCTGTAGAGAGTACCTAAGGTCCTCCTTGATCTGCCCCTGCCTATTTCTCCAGCTTCATTTCTTATCACTCTTCCTTTTATACCCTTAGATACAGTCAAGTGAAAATACTTGTAGCTTCCTATTGTAACGTATTTCATTTTCTTTAAGCCTTCTAGAATTCCATTTTTTTCTCCTCTGTATTTTTCTATTGCCTCGAATAATACTGGGTCCTCAGTAAATGTTGGAAGGAAGGGATATAGGAATAGCAAAAGAATAGAAGGAAGGAAGGAAGGAAGGGAGGGAGGGAAGGAGGGAGGAAGGAAAGAAGGAAAGAAGGAAGGAAAAAAAGAAAGGAAATAAATTCAAGGTGGTTTAGAAAGAATATCAAATGATAGATTCATTATAGGCTATTAATGGAAAAATAATGATATTTAGGATAACACATGTTGGCGTTCTTATCTGGCTGTATGGGAGAAGCATGTCTCTTTGGCACTGTAGAGAATTATTACAGAGATTCTTGATTTGATTCAGCACGTCATTCTTTATATTCTACTGATTCTTTGGATTTGCATAGTGTTTTCTTGAGAGGAAGGCAAACAACAATAATAATTTTATTTCATGTCTCCTTATAACTACACTCTAAATTTTTTGAAATCCTGACAATTTTGTATTGTCAAGGTTTCAAAAATAGAGAAACTGAGTAACAGAAAGTACATGATTTTTCCCAGGGTCACATAGTTATATGGCATCAGCGTTAGCACAAAAAGCCAGATCTATTTATTAAAGTCTTGCATTTTTTCAACAAATCAGTGGGCCAACATGGTTCCCTTCTCTTAAACATCATTTGCAATTATTTTTTTTTTCAGTTATTGAGGAAGTTTTTTCTATTACAATGAATATTTTCACCTGCTTTCAAGAAGAATCGAGCAATCACATGGACGGCTAAAGTCTGGAAATTCAATGCTAAGGAAATTACACATTCTCTTAGTGACAGATATCTCATCTATAGGAAGGGTGAGATACTGGGGAAGAGAGAGATGAAGAAATCTTTTCCTTTTAGTAAGCATTGCTATGATCTCTTAGTATACAGCTTAGTAAATAACTATTTTATGAAGCTACAATTATCCTTTACACTGAATGACCATTTGAGGCTGTATATTATAGTTGTAGATAGTTGGGCTTGCTTTCAATTCAGGGAGTTCAATAAAGGAGGAAATCCATGTTTCTTTACCAGTTAAGAGGAGAAGATTTATTTTTCAAAATAAATGAAGACCTAGCATGCATATTTTACGGAGCATAGAAGAGGTGTTTTTTCTTTCTGTGGAAGTTCTTTCCTAATCAGCAAGGTCCAGGTACACTTTTGACACCTTTTCAAAAAGGAAATAACCCACAGAAACACTATTTCTGCAAGAACATTCCAATCCATTCACTTGGAATTTTCTGTATTTTCTGTTCACAATGATTCTGGAATAATGGGAAGCTGCTTATCAGGCATTTTTTTCTCCTTCATGCTATACCATTGATTTCAAACGCTAATGTCTTAGCTCCAGCCAAGATTCAAAATTGGCAAGGGTGGTTTCATCTTTCTCTATTCCCATGGGGATATCATTGCCAGGACTTTTGTAATTCTCCATAAAATTCCAAATGGAGCCATGGGAAGTGCTCACGGGTGATTAAAGTGAAAGCCTGCTGCTATTCCTTAGGAGGTACCTGCCCTACTTTCTGGGAAAATGTAAAATTAACTTTTAATCAATTGGTCTGCAGAAGAGCTTTGGTGTACTTAGTGCCTCAATAAAAATTAGATTTAAATTGTCCTGAAGATAATCCCTACTGAAAACAATGAGAACAACAACAAAACAACACAAAACCAAACAACAACAACAAAATAGTAGAAATCCTGTTATCAGGCTCCAGAACTGTATTTTTAAAATATTTCTCACTTATATTGCATCTATCAGGCCAATTCTTCCCTAGGTGCCTTACAATATAAAAATGCAATTTAAAACTAACAGCTAAAGTAAAAAGTCCTCAGAACTGTGATTATATCACCCCTTTCAGAATTCTCAGACTTTCCCCTAACTCTCCAGCCAGAGAAAAACAATGGAAAACATTTTCCCGCTCAAAACACAGACATATTTTGCAACAAGCTTTGAATATTAGAATTTATGGCAGTAAAGGAGTCATTTAAAATTGCCAGTTTCTCTCCAACGTAGGGAGTAAGACTTTGAATCTAGTAAAGCCAAATAAATATTTAGCCATCTCATTCTCTGAATTAGGAGAGGAAAAATTGTTGTGCTTTTGCTTATAGTTGATCATTTTTCGTGAACAAATAATAATTAATTGAATTCTGACTCTATGTTAGCCCTCAGGGCACACAGATGAATGAGATGCCTGCCTTAAAGGTATATAAGGCAAGCAAATGCAATTTACAAAAGAGTATAAATGCTGTGACTAGAGTAGCACAGGACACCAAGAGAGCACTAAGGAGGTTTTCTAACTCCTATTTGGGAGGAGTCATATTTTTAAAAATTTAGATAGATTTCAAGTTGAGACCTTGGCTCAAAATAGTTGGTATTATGCCAGTATCATCCTTAGACTTAGGCAAAAGGAGCCCCCTGCCCTGGATTCAGGACCCTGCCCTGGCCCTACTCTAGCTGCACCTCTTTCCATGGGGTGGGAGGTCTGCAGAACCAACTGTGTATTCACTTGGAATATGTACCGTCTCTTTCTAGACTGTTCAGGTTACTCAAGACCCTAGAATTCCTTGCTCCAATGGTACTCAATCCACTTTCATAATCTAATCAGGCCTCTTTTCTTGGGTCTTTCTGAGGCCCAAGCAGCGGCTACAAGGCCACTGTTTGTGGGAGGTATAGGTAAAGCTTTGTTTTGCAGGCTGGAGTGTCCTCACTCATACACACATGTGAAAATAAATGAAGATAACTCAAGTGAGAACGGAGGCTGTTTATTCAGCACCTGCTATAGCAAGGGCATCACCTACCTTCACTAATGTTTGGCAGTAACTTAAAGACAGGCAAAGAAGTGGCAATGCTTTATCTCTGAAAAAAAGGAAGATTTCAGGTGTGCTCTGATGGGAGGTTATTGGTATGAGAAAGTGTTAGATGTGTTAATTAGAAGCAGGGCATCCAATGTGATTGGCTTGGGGAGCATATTTGGCTTTCTCTAACTGGTCCTGAATAAGAAGTGGAGACAAAACTTAGGAAAGCTGGCAGTTATTAATCAAGTACTGACCATTCTGGGCTGACTGCTGCAGAGGCTGTGGATTAGTGTTCTACTGCCATGTATGGTCTGGCCATTGTCTGTTTGTATATTTAGACTGTCACGTGTGAGGACCCTTAAGTGCTGGATATAGCTGGTGGTGGGAAGATGAACATGAAAATTTTTCACCCACACTGGCACATTCTTACATGGAACTCCAAGGAGTCCAAAAATTCTGTTTGAGCCTGTTCTTCCAGATCTTTATGCAGGTGTATTTGTCAACATAGGGGAGTACAACATACTTTATTTAATATTTGATATTTTAGTATCTTGATTTATATATTTTAAATATCTAGGTATATGTTATATGTGCTTCCACCTTTACTTTTACTCTGGGCCTCACAAACATTAGGGGCAGGACCGGCAAACAGACTAGATGACTCTGTTCCATTGGCTCCCTCCATAGGTTTCCTACTTATATGAATCCTAGCACTTACTACAGTCTACAGAAGATAATGTGAAAGGTAGTGCAGAAGGTGCTGGTTAAAGATACTCTTGAGGTGTAACATTCAGCAATGAATAATAGGGCATAGTTGCCTGTAGCTGGGAAACCACAGCTATAAACCACCCATGCAGGTTTGACCAAGCTTGATAACATTATGATTCAATACATTGTTCCACCAGCCTGGATACATTCATTTTATTAATTTGGTTTTTATTAGGTAGTGTAAGATAAATCATATCTCTTTCTTTTCTGAAAAATACCTGCTCAGTTTCCTATGCCCATGTAGGGGAGCAAAATTTGCCACCCCAAAATGTCTCTTTGGCCTGTGGATTATTTTGAGCTGAAAACAATCAAGGTCCAAAATACTCAGGAAGAACCTTTGACCTTCCCCCTAACTGCCTCAAAGAATGTAGACAGAGGACCTGTTCCAGAAAGGGAGCTATCACCATAGGTAACTATACTATGAACTAGGTGTGGTAGACAAGGAGGAGCCTAGCAAAGTCTGTTTGTTAAAATTCCCCTATATCCCATTGTCTCTGCATGGCCCAGCAAATGTTTGTTAGTCTTGTGACATGACATCAAAGAAAATTTTGTAGAAAAAGATTATACTAATTCTCTATGACCATTAATAGATCAGTCTCAAGATTATAGGAATGCTAAAATCCTCTCTTCTTGACATAATATGAATCTATCATCTGTAGATATAGTAAAAGCTCAATGAAAATATTGTAGACTGTTCAAAATGTTTAATACCTAAAAAAAGTAGTTTCATGGTCTTTAATTTCTTCCTCTACCCTTCATATTCCTTCAAAGTTAACCCCTGAAGACACAGTTCTGGTCACACCCCTCTCCTGAATATGCTCATTGTTTCCCCACTCTGTCTTTTCTAAAGATATGCCATTTGCTTGGGAAACCACTCCCTGAAATCCCTGCCTATACTTTAAGGCTCAGCACAAATGTCAACTCCTTTCTAAAGCTCTCTCAGATTTGCCAAACCAGAATTCATCAAATCCACTTACCTGGAGTCAGTGTGCTAACATATTCACTGCCTAAAATATAATTAGCCACTCAATAAAAGATTGCTATACCAACAACCCAAACCATTTCCTCTGTAGTCGCGAGCTTTTATGGTCAGTCCAGGGACAATGCAAAATATTGGAGACAGAGGTCTTATTACCTCTAAAAAGCTTTTGTTTACTTTTGTGGAAGTTTTGTACACATAATCAACCCAACCTATGATTTGTGAGCTATGCAGGTTTGTTACTTATTTGCATGTTATTGTCCCCTTTGGAAGAGAAAGCCTCCAAAGTAGGAATTACTGCTTTGACCCTCACCACACATGTGCTGTTGTTCACTTGTGTGACCATCTTGTCATATTAATGTCAGTTCTCTTTTCTGACCTTGATGATCAGCCATTGTTCCCAAGCACAGCTAGCTAATTTGTGGTTGGTATCCACTGCTTTGAACAAATTGGGAGGCTTGAACTGATTCCTTTTTATTAATTTATCTAGTGTGCAGCATAAAGGTATACAAATTTAGGATTAGAATCTTAGTGAAAAACTTAGGTCCTATAATAACCTAAACCCATGTCTTCTAAAACCCAAGTGTCTGAGGAAGTAAAAAAGGGCTGAGTTGCATGCTCTGAGATTTGGTGACTATGCCATGTTCCCTCTTACCATGGCTTTCAAATATATAAGACTGTCTTCTCTGTTGTTTTACACATCACAGCATGGTCATGAAGATGATACTATCATAATAGACTGATGTACCTCAAACCTCTTGGTGTGATCATTATTCAAATATACCAACTCAACCACTGACATTAGTAATTTTTATCTATTCAGAAAGCACAGTAAAGTGTGGCTTCTGCTTCACAAGTGGAATGGATTTTGGAATATCTAATAAGCATCACACAGAAAAGTATGTGCCCTGGCAACATTGCTCAATCCATGAATCAGTTTGAGTAATCAAGTTATACAGTAGTCCTATTCTCAGCTTCCGCAAGACATCAGTCTTATCAAATGCATGAACAAGTTGCCTGAGATATTGCAATGTTACCTTCCTTTGAATTTTCATCTCCCCCTAATCCCAAAGCATTTCACTTCTCAACAGACCAACTGAAAAATGCTCTGTGTGTGTGTGTGTGTGTGTGTGTGTGTGTGTGTACGCATTTATATGTGTTTCAGATCTTCCATAATTCTGAAGAAGCTTACAGAAATGGCCACATTGGGTAGCTGTAATAAAATGTAGTTGTTCAGCTTTTAATCATATCTCTGTACCTCTTCATTCATGACAAGAAAATATTTCTATGTAAAATATTCTCTTTAACTTGAATAAGTATAAATGATGAGGATATTAGACTGCCTGGCTTTTCAGGGGTAGATAGTCATCAGCATTGTAATTTCTACAGTTTGTTTAAAAATACAGAATCTTGATTCTTCAGTTATCATCAGAATAAATAGAAATGCACAGGGTTCATGGAAAGTGTAGCTCAACTCAACAAAAAGTAGGACCTTGAGGGCATTATGCTAAGTGAGATTAAGTCAGAGAGAGAAAGACAAATACTGTATGACATCACTTACACATGGAATCTAAAAAAGCCAAACTTGTAAAAACATTCTATGGTGGTTACCAGTGACTGGTGGATGGGGGGATTGGTGAGATTTTGTTTAAGGTTACAAACTTGCAACCAGTAGATAAGTAAGACCTGGAGATCTAATGTACTGCCTAGTGATTATAGTCAACAATACTGTATTATAAGCCTTGAAGTTGTTAAGAAACTAGATCTTAATTGTTCTGACCACAAAGGTGCCAAGAGTGGCAAAAAGGAGCGTTTTTCCAGGTAATTGTGTTGGGAAAATGGCATATCCACATGCAAAAGCATGAAGTTGAACCTTACCTTGCACCATACACAAAAATTAACTCAAAATGTGTCAAATACCTAAATATAAGGGCTCAAACTATAATACTCTTAGAAGAATACAGGGAAAGCTTTATGACATTGGATTTGGCAATGATTTCTTGGATCTGCCACCAAAGGCACTGGCAATAAGACAAAAAATAAAATTGGACTATGTATAAATTTAAAATGTGCATCAAAGAACTGTTCTTTTAATACATATTCTTGTGTGTATGTATGTGTGTATGAATTGAAAATATTACCCTATCTCAATACCTGAAGATATTTACTCCTGTTATCTTCCAGAAGTTTCTTGTTTGCCTTTCACATTTAGATATACAATCCATTTGGTATTGAGTTTTGTCTACAGTTTGAGATTTGGATGTTAAATTTCATTTTTTCCTTATGAATATCTTATTAACATAGCACCACTTGTTTAAAAGATTTCCCTTTATCAATAGTGTCAGTTTTGTCATAAATCAATTGTCCATATATATTCAGGTCTAGTTTTAGGCTCTACTCTGTTCCATTGGCCTATTTGTCTATACTTGCAACAATACCACAAAATTGTAATTGATGCAGCTTTCAGTAAATCTCATTATCCTGCAGTGCAAATTCTTCAAACTTGGTCTTCTTTTTTGATTGGTCTTTGGCTGTTCTTGGTCTTTTACATATCCATTTGAATTTTAGAAACAAGTTAATTTCCACAGTCTCCCTATTGAGATTTTCTTTGCAAGTGTAATGAATCTATAGATCAATACAGGAAGAATTGACATCTTTGAAATATTGCATCTTCCAATTCATGAGCACATGATATCCCTCCATATATTTAGGTTTTCTTTGATTTATCTTCATAACATTTTACGGATTTCTGCATAGAAGTCTTCCACAGTTTTCAATGGTTCTTTTCCCCAAGATATTTGATCTTTTTTGATGTGATGGTAAATCATCTCTCTCATATCTCTATACAAAGTTTTCTGTTTTGTGGTTCTATGTAGAATTAAATTTTTAAAAATTGCACTGTATGCAGAAACCATAAGTGTGCTTCCAATGACTAATTTGTGGATTATTTTGCATTTACCACATATTCATTGTTAGCATAGAGCATGAGAGTTTTATTTCTTCCTTTCTGGTTACTTAATATTATTTCTTTTCCTTTCCTTATTGCATTGGTTAGGACCTTCAATTTGCTGTTCAAGATTAGTATAGTTGACTAAGGGAATGCTCTGGGAGCAGAGTCCTTAATATCTTAGTACAATTAAAAATGTGTCTATTTACTTTAAATTCATATATTTTGGAATGTCCATCTTAAAAAAAAAAAGAGCATTAGTAGTTGTTACAGGTATGCTTGTATTTTCTAGATCACAAAGGTAAACATTAATCATCTCAGTATTAAGTATAGTGTTTGCTGTAAGTTTTGGAAGCTTCCCTTTATAAGATTAAAGAAGTTCTATTCAATTCCTGGTTCAAGAATTTTTTAAAACCACAAATAAGTGTAATATTTTGTTAAATATTTTCAGCATTCATTAAGATGTTCATGTGATTTTCTCCTTTAAAGTGTTATTGTGGTATATTACATTGGTTTTTAAATGTTTAATCAATCTTAGATTCCTGGAAGAAAACAATTTGGTTATGAGGTATTATACTTTTTATATATTACTGAATTCATTTGTTAAATGTTGTTTAGAATCTTTGCATTAATGTTTCTGAGAGACAGAGGTATATAATTCATCCTTACTTGTGATTTGCTTGTCATATTTTGTTATCAAGATGATGCTGGCATAATATAATAAGTTGGGAGAGAGGTTCTTCATTTTTTATTCCCCATAAGAATTTGTGTAAGATCAAAATAATTTCTTCCTTAAATATCTGATAAATTTCATCATGTCATTCATCTAGGCCTGGAATTTTCTTTGTGGGAAAGGTTTCAAGTTATATAACAATTCTGTCAATATGTATTACAATATTTGTAATTTCTATTTATTCTTGCATCCATTTTATAATGTATTTGCCTGATACTTAGTCCATCTCATCAAAACGTTTTAAGTACTGGCATGAAGTTGTTCACAATATTACATTATGATTTTTTAATAACTACGAGATTTGTAGTAAAGTCCCCTTTTGTATTTGTTATACTGTTTATGTGTGCCTTCTCCATATTAGTCTTGATTAGTCTCATCAGATCCTATACACTTTAATAGCTTTAAAAAAAAACAAAAAACCTTTGACTATGTCGATCTCAATTTTAAATTTCTTTCCTCTTTTTATTTTTGGTGTAATCTTTATTTTTTTCTTATACTTTCATTGAGTTTAATTTGTTGTTCTTTTTTAATTATTGAGATCACCTCTTAGGTTTTTTATTTTCTAAAATATTATTTTAAATTAAATGTTTTAGTTTGAGCATGTATTTAACTGGATCTCACATGTTTTATTCTATATTATTTTAATTTTCATTTAGCTGGAAGTATTATCTAATATTCAGTATGATTTATTCTTTGACCTATGTGTTCTTTTGATATGCATTTTGTAATTCTCACACATATAAGAATTTCTGAGCATTGTTTTCTTCTTGATCTCTAGCCTAATTTTTGCTATGGTCAGACAACAAACTCTGTTGAAAATTGAAATTTGCCAATGGCCTAATGCATGTTCAATTTTGATATCTATTCTATGGGTGCTAGAAATGGGCATGCATTCTGCAGTTGTTGAGTACGATGATCTATAATAACATTAACATGAAATTTATTAACCATGTTGCTCAAAACTTCTATATCCTGTCTAAATTTTTTTTGTATATTTTGCTATCTAAAATATAATTAGATTACACTCTCCTATGGAAATTGTGGATTGATCTATTTCTCCTTTCTGTTCTGTCGACATTTGCTTAATATATTTTAAGGAAGATTTGTCATTTGTTGCATACAAAATTAGAATTATTATATCTTCCTGTAGAGTGATCCTGTTTTACAAAATGGCTCTACCATTTTGCATTCTCATGAACAATGTATGAGAGTTCTATTCATTCTACATATTTACCAATATTTAGTTTTGTCAGTCTTTAAGACTTTAGCCAGGGGCTTCCCTGGTGGTGCAGAGGTTAAGAATCCACCTGCCAATGCAGGGGACACGGATTCGAACCCTGGTCCGGAAAGATCCCACATGCCACAGAGCAACTAAGCCCGTGTGCCACAACTACTGAGCCTGCGCACCTAGAGCCTGTGCTCCACAACAAGAGAAGCCACGGCAACGAGAAGTCTGTGTACCGCAACGAAGAGTAGCCCCCGCTCGCCGCAACTAGAGAAAGCCCACACACAGCAACGAAGACCCAACGCAGCCAATAAATAAATAAATAAATAAATAAAAAGACTTTATCCATTCTAGAGTGTGATTGCTCAAAGTGGGTTTTAATTTATATTTCTCTATGACTAAAGAATGGTGTTGAGCATTTTTATGTATTTATTTTTTGTGTTTATCACTTACTCTGAAAAGGATTATAGAAGGAAAAGAAGTATGGTTTCCCAACTCATCATTCTTTTCCCTTTAGGGTCTTTTTACTCATCAATAAGTTGAAGGTAGAGAGTGTTGGTAGAGCATGCACATGGCAATAAGTATAATGAAAATTCTTAATTTAGGCAGCATTTCTACTCTTGTGATAAGAACAAATATTTATACATGTATAAGCTATAAAATATCAATGATTTCATATAAAAAAGTAATGCTCTTATGTTTGCATTTAAAACTGGCATTGCATAATATAAAATGAATGATGAATGATAAAATTTGTTCTTATAATTTAAAAATTTAATTTGTTCTACTTAGAACCACAATTGTCCCTATTATATTTAATAAGTAATAAAATATTTTTTACAGGAATAAACTTTATATATTTGTACCTTTAATCACATATTTCTCTTGCTTTTTGATTAAGGGCTCCACATTTCCATTTTGCACTTGGACCCACATATTATGTTGCCAGTCCTGCCTGGATACAAGTCCTTTATCAGACATGTTTTGCAAATATTTTCTCCCAATCTGTGTCTTGCCTTTTCATTTTTTTAAAGTGTCTTTTGAAGAACAAAAGCTTAAAATTTTAATGAAATCCAGTTTATTTTTTAAAATGTTTGTTGTTTATGCTTTAGTGTCTTATATACTATTTTCCTAACCTAAAGTCACAAGGGTATTCTCTTTAATTTACTTCTAGAAGTTTTATATTTCTGGCTCTTATGTTTGGGTCTACCATCCATTTTGAGTTAATATTTGTTCATGATGCAAGATAAAGGTTGATGTCCATTTTTTTCTGATGTGATAAACAATTGTTCTAGCATCATTTGTTGAAAAGATTGTCCTTCCCCCTTTGAGTTATCTAGCACTTTTGTCAAAATTCAATTGATAATATAGAGTAGGTCTATTTCTGGACTCTGTATTCTGTTCCATTGATCTGCATGTCTATATTTACACCAGTTCTACACTGTCTTGATTCCTGAAGCTTGGTAATAAGTCTTGAAATCAGAAAGTGTAAATTCTCTTTGCTCTTTTTCAAAATTGCATTTGGCTCTTCCAGGTGCTTTACATTTCCATATAAATTGTAGAATATGTTCACCATGTTCTCAAAAAAGTTTTTCTATTCTAATTTTCATTACTATTGTTTTAAACCTATAGATTTAACTTGAGAATGACTGATATCTTAATAACCTTGAATCTTTTGATTCATAAACACAGTATATTCCTCCATTTATTTAGGTCTACTTTAATTTCTGTTAGCAATAATTTATATCGTCTAGTGTAGAGGTTTTGCACTTATTGTGTTAAATTCATTCCCAATATTGTATGTTTTTTCAATGGTATTATAAATGGTGTATTTTAAACATTCACTTCCTAATTGTTTGTTGCTAGTATATAGAAATATTATAGAATTCATTTTTGCATGCTTTTTATCCTGTGACTGTGCTAAGCTCATTAATTTTTCCTAGTAGCATTGTCGTAGATTCCTTAATATTTCTTTGTGGGTTTGTTGAGTGGAAATGGAGAGTTTTGTACCTTTTCCAATCTGAATGTTTTAGTATTTTTTTCCTGTTCAACGGGATAGGACAGACAATATAATGTTGTAAAGAGGTGATAAGATCAGATATCCTTCTCTTGTTCTCACTCTAAACTTAGAGTGAAAGCATTAATTCTTTCCACAACATACATGTAGCCTGTACATTTTTCATAATTGTCTTTTATGGCATTGAGAAAAGTCTCTTGTATTCCCAATTTGCTGAAAAAATTTTAAATCGTGTATTGGTGTCGAAATTTTCAAATAACTTTTCTCCATATACTTTGATGAGCATATGATTTTCTCCTCAATTCTTTTAACTTGGAGAATTGATTAAAATTTGAAAGTTAACCTTGAATTTGTGACATAATTTCTAATGAGTCATGATGTGTTACCTCCTTTATATAATGGTAGATTCAGTCTATTAGTTTCATTAAATAATTTTGAATCTGTATTCAAAAGAGATATTGTTTATAGCTTCTTTTCTTGTAATGCAATACCTAGTTTTAGGTTATTGCTGGCTTCATAAAATGAGTTGAGATGTTTTCTCTCCTCTTGTATTTTCTGGAACACTTTGTGTAGAATAGGTATTATTTCTTCCTTAAATGTTCAATAGATCACCAGTGTAGCATAATACCCTGGAGTATAATTTGTGGAAAGTTATTTTTTATGATGTATTCTATTAATTTTATACATATAAATTGAGGTTTTCTATTTTATCTGAATGACCTTTTAATTTGTGTATTTCAAGGAATTTGTCTATTTCACCTAAGTCGTTGTATTTACTGTTATAAATTTTTCCTTATATTCCCTAATTTTCCTTTTGATCTCTACAGTGTCTATATTAATATCCCCTCTTTCAACCAGATTTTGGTGATTTGTATTTCTTTCCTTCATAATTCTGGCTAGAAGTTTATCAAATTTATTAATCTTGTCAAGGAATCAGTTTTTTGATTCATTGATTTCCTCTATTGTATGTCCATTTACTATTTCATTTATTTCTGCCTTTATTATATTTTTTTTCTTCACATCTGCTTTATTTGGCTTCAGTTTCTTTTCTCTTTCTAGTTTCTTAAGGTGAAAGCTTTGGTAATTGATTTATTACTTTATTCTTGCTTGATAGGAGCTGTTAATGCTACTAATTTATTTCTGAGTACTGCATCTCAGAAATTTTGATAAGTTGTGTTTTCATTTTCATTCAGTTCAAAATATTTTCTAATTTCCCTAGTTATTTCTTCTTTGATTCAGAGACTATATGGAAGTGTGTTGTTTAAATTCCAAATATTTAGGAATTTTCCTTCTGTTGTTATTTCCTTATTTTGTCCAAGTGTGGTCAGGGAATATTATTTATATGATTTTAATTCTTTTAAAGTCAAGTTAACTTTAATGTTCCAGAATATGGCCTGTCTTGCAGAATATTCTATTTGTACTTGAAAACAATATGTATTCTGCTGTTGTTGAGTGAAATATTCTATAAATATCAATTAGATAAATCTTTTGGTAGTGTTGTTCAAGTCTTCTAATTTTTCTATCAAATACTAATATTGACATGGTAAAATTTTTAACTATAATTGAGGATATTTCTATTTACCATTTCAGTCATATGTTTTCATGTATTTGGAGGCATTTTTACTATCTACATATTATTTTAGTATTGATAGGTACTTATTGTTTTGATCAAATTTCCATTTACTATTATTTTCCTTCTGCTTGAAGAATTTTCTTTAATAATTCTTATAATGGCATCTATTGGCAATTAATTCTGTCAGCTTTTGTTTGTCTGAAAAATGTATATTTTACCTTCATAGTTTTAAGATATATTTTTGGTAAGTATATAAATTTAAGTTGATTTTTTTCTTTCAGTATTTTGATAATGTTTCTCCATTGTCTTCTGGCTTGCAAAGTTTTTTATGAGAAGTTTGCTGTTATTCTTATTGTTGTTACCCTCCATGTAATTTTTAAAAAATTAGCTGCCTTTAAGATTTTATTTTTATTGCTTCTTTTTTAGCAATTTAATTATCAAATGTATTGGTATGATTTTCTTTATATTTAGTCTATATGAGGTTCTTTAAGAAACTTGGATTTGGAGCTTATTATTTTAATCATATTTGGAAAAAAATTATTTCTTCAATTTTTTTTTCTGCAACCTTCTTTCCCATGCACATCCCTTCCTCAGGCTCCAATTACATGAATGTTAAACCATCTGTTATCATCCCACAAGTTACTGATGCTCTGCTTGCTTTTTCCTTTTTGTATCTTTTTGTATCTGTCTTTTTCTATCTCTATGCTTCTTTAAATATAGGTTATATATATTGTTGTCTTCAACAAGTTTGCTAATCTTTACTTTTATGTAATTTACTGCTAATCCCACCCAGTATATTTATTTTATTTCAGATACTGCATTTAAAAGTTTCATTTTGGTCTTTTTAAAAGCTTACATTTCTTTATTCATCACGTTTGCATTTTCTTCTACATTCTTGGATGTATGAAGCATATTTGCAATGGCTTTTTGTCTGCTACATTTATCATTTCTCTCATTTCTGGCACTGTTTTTATTGATTGTTCTTTGGATTATACTTTCTCTTTTCTTGAATGCCTGGCATTTTTTGAATTGGATACCAAATGTGATTTTTACATTGTTGGTTGTGGATTTTGTTAAATTCCTCTATAGAGCATAGGGTTTTATTCTGGCAGGCAGTTATATTTGTCAGGAAGTTTTATATTTTCAAGGCTTATTTGTATACTATTTTAGGGAATACCCAGGGTTACATTTAGTATAGAGCTAATTTATCCCCACTCTAAGGCAATAACTTTCTGAGAACTCTACCTGATGCCCTGTGTATGAGGCCTCGCTACTCTGGCTTGTGGGAACACAAACTACTTCCAGGCTTTGTATGAGCTTCAGAAAATGTGCAGCCTACACTTCACTGATTGTTTCTTAATCCTTATGGAGATCCAACACGTACAAGCCTAGACCAGTATTCAGCCAAAGATTTGAGGGAACCCCTCTGTATATCTTGAGAACTCTCTTCTTCTCTCTGTGGAACTCCCTCTTCTAAAATGTGCTTCAGAAATTCTGTCTTGCAATCCTCCATGTTTTGATCTCAGTCTTTTCAACTCAGCAAGACTTCAGGGCCCTGTTTTGGTTTCAGCTCCCTGCACTTCAACTTGGAAATTACCTCCAGGAAGTTACTCAGGGAAATTATAGTGCTGTACTCCTTTGTTTCCCTTCTTCTAGAGGTCACTGTTTGTGCTCCCTATGGTCAAATGTCAAAAACAGATTTTTCATGTATTTTACCTAAGTCCCACATTGTTTACAGTTGGAAGACAATTCCTGTAAAAGTCCTTCATATGTGGAATTAAATATCTCCATCTTTTTACTTTTAACCTGTTTCATCTTTATATTAAAATATTTCTTTTTTAAACAGCATATAGCTGTTTTTAAAATTCAGTCAGATAATTGGTGTTTAGCTCATTTATATTCAGTGCAATTATTATTATAATTATATTTACATCTGCCATCTTGCTATTCCTTTGTAAATTTCCCATCTACTCTTAGTCCCTTTGTTTCAATTTGCCTACTTTTTTGTTTGTTTCTTTTTGTTTTTTGACCACAGTTAAAAATTTGATGAAAGTTCATAATAATGCAGTTGACAAGAAAATTAGTTATTTCTGAGATATACATTTTAAGGTAATAACTAGGATTATGACTTATAACATTATACCAGAACATATAAGATTTTTAGAAATTTCATATAATGTCTGAAACATTTATATTAACATATTTCCATACAAATAACCCAATGAAAGTTTAGTATTAGTTGTTTTGTTTGTTTGTTTTTTTATACTGCAGGTTCTTATTAGGCATCAATTTTATACACATCAGTGTATACATGTCAATCCCAATCGCCCAATTCAGCACAACACCATCCCCACCCCACCGCAGTTTTCCCCCCTTGGTGTCCATATGTCCGTTCTCTACATCTGTGTCTCAACCTCTGCCCTGCAAACTGGCTCATCTGTACCATTTTTCTAGGTTCCACATACATGCGTTAATATACGATATTTGTTTTTCTCTTTCTGACTTACTTCACTCTGTATGACAGTCTCTAGATCCATCCATGTCTCAACAAATGACTCAATTTCGTTCCTTTTTATGGCTGAGTAATATTCCATTGTATATATGTACCACTACCTCTTTATCCATTCATCTGTTGATGGGCATTTAGGTTGCTTCCATGACCTGGCTATTGTAAATAGTGCTGCAATGAACATTGGGGTGCATGTGTCTTTTTGAATTACGGTTTTCTCTGGGTATATGCCCAGTAGTGGGATTGCTGGGTCATATGGTAATTCTATTTTTAGTTTTTTAAGGAACCTCCATATTGTTCTCCATAGTGGCTGTATCAATTTACATTCCCACCAACAGTGCAAGAGGTTTCCCTTTTCTCCACACCCTCTCCAGCATTTGTTGTTTGTAGATTTTCTGATGATGCCCATTCTAACTGGTGTGAGGTGATACCTCATTGTAGTTTTGATTTGCATTTCTCTAATAATTAGTGATGTTGAGCATCTTTTCATGTGCTTCGTGGCCGTCTGTATGTCTTCTTTGGAGAAATGTCTATTTAGGTCTTCTGCCCATTTTTGGATTGGGTTGTTTGTTTCTTTAATATTGAGCTGAATGAGCTGTTTATATATTTTGGAGATTAATCCTTTGTCCGTTGATTCGTTTGCAAATATTTTCTCCCATTCTGAGGGTTGT
The DNA here is from genome assembly GCF_965194805.1 of Balaenoptera borealis. Lineage (NCBI taxonomy): Eukaryota > Metazoa > Chordata > Mammalia > Artiodactyla > Balaenopteridae > Balaenoptera > Balaenoptera borealis. Next base: position 105,424,062 of record NC_138881.1, read on the forward strand.
CTTTTGGTCTTGTTTATGGTTTCCTTTGCTGTGCAAAAGCTTTGAAGTTTCATTAGGTCCCATTTGTTTATTTTTGTTTTTATTTCCATTACTCTAGGAGGTGGATCAAAAAAGATCTTGCCGTGATTTATGTCAAAGAGTGTTCTTCCTATGTTTTCTTCTAAGAGTTTTATAGTGTCCAGCCTTACATTTAGGTCTCGAATCCATTTTGAGTTTATTTTTGTGTATGGTGTTAGGGAGTATCCTAATTTCATTCTTTTACATGTAGCTGTCCAGTTTTCCCAGCACCACTTATTGAAGAGACTGTCTTTTCTCCATTGTATATCTTTGCCTCCTTTGTCATAGATTAGTTGAGCATAGGTGCATGGTTTTATCTCTGGGCTTTCTATCTTGTTCCATTGATCTATGTTTCTGTTTTTGTGCCAGTACTATATTGTCTTGATTACTGTAGCTTTGTAGTATAGTCTGAAGTCAGGGAGTCTGATTCCTCCAGCTCCGTTTTTTTCCCTCAAGACTGCTTTGGCTATTCGGGGTCTTTTGTGTCTCCATACAAATTTTAAGATGATTTGTTCTAGTTCCGTAAAAAATGCCATTGGTAATTTGATAGGGATTGCATTGAATCTGTAGATTGCTTTGGGTAGTATACTCATTTTCACAATGTTGATTCTTCCAATCCAAGAACATGGTATATCTCTCCATCTGTTGGTATCATCTTTAATTTCTTTCATCAGTGTCTTATAGTTTTCTGCATACAGGTCCTTTGTCTCCCTAGGTAGGTTTATTCCTAGGTATTTTATTCTTTTTGTTGCAATGGTAAATGGGAGTGTTTCCATAATTTCTCTTTCAGATTTTTCATCATTAGTGTATAGGAATGCAAGAGATTTCTGTGCATTAATTTTGTATCCTGCAACTTTACCATATTCATTAATTAGCTCTAGCAGTTTTCTGGTGGCAGTTTTAGGATTCTCTATGTATAATATCATGTCATCCACAAACAGTGACAGTTTTACTTCTTCTTTTCCAATTTGTATTCCTTTTATTTCTTTTTCTTCTCTGATTGCCGTGGCTAAGACTTCCAGAACTATGTTGAATAATAGTGGTGAGAGTGGACATCCTTGTCTCGTTCCTGATCTTAGAGGAAATGCTTTCAGTTTTTCACCATTGAGAATGATGTTTGCTGTGGGTTTGTCATATATGGTCTTTATTATGTTGAGGTAGGTTCCCTCTATGCCCACTTTCTGGAGAGTTTTTATCATAAATGGGTGTTGAATTTTGTCAAAAGCTTTTTCTGCATCTATTGAGATGATCATATGGTTTTTCTTCTTCAATTTGTTAATATGGTGTATCACATTGATTGATTTGCGTATATTGAAGAATCCTTGCATCCCTGGGATAAATCCCACTTGATCGTGGTGTATGATCCTTTTAATGTGTTGTTGGATTCTGTTTGCTAGTATTTTGTTGAGGATTTTTGCATCTATATTCATCAGTGATATCGGTCTGTAATTTTCTTTCTTTGTAGTGTCTTTGTCTGGTTTTGGTATCAGGGTGATGGTGGCCTCATAGAATGAGTTTGGGAGTGTGCCTTCCTCTGCAATTTTTTGGAAGAGTTTGAGAAGGATAGGTGTTAGCTCTTCTCTAAATGTTTGATAGAATTCACCTGTGAAGCCATCTGGTCCTGGACTTTTGTTTGTTGGAAGATTTTTAATCACAGTTTCAATTTCATTGCTTGTGATTGGTCTGTTCATATTTTCTGTTTCTTCCTGGTTCAGTCTTGGAAGGTTATACCTTTCTAAGAATTTGTCCATTTCTGCCAGGTTGTCCATTTTATTGGCATAAAGTTGCTTGTAGTAGTCTCTTAGGATGCTTTGTATTTCTGCAGTGTCTGTTGTAACTTCTCCTTTTTCATTTCTGATTTTATTGATTTGAGTCCTCTCCCTCTTTTTCTTGATGAGTCTGGCTAATGGTTTATCCATTTTGTTTATCTTCTCAAAGAACCAGCTTTTAGTTTTATTGATCTTTGCTATTGTTTTCTTTGTTTCTATTTCATTTATTTCTGCTCTGATCTTTATGATTTCTTTCCTTCTGCTAACTTTGGGTTTTGTTTGTTCTTCTTTCTCTAGTTTCTTTAGGTGTAAGGTTAGATTGTTTACTTGAGATTTTTCTTGTTTCTTTAGGTAGGCTTGTATAGCTATAAAGTTCCCTCTTAGAACTGCTTTTGCTGCATCCCATAGGTTTTGGGTCGTCGTGTTTTCATTGTCATTTGTCTCTAGGTATTTTTTGATTTCTTCTTTGATTTCTTCAGTGATCCCTGGGTTATTTAGTAACGTATTGTTTAGCCTCCATGTGTTTGTCTTTTTTACGTTTTTTTCCCTGTAATTAATTTCTAATCTCATAGCATTGTGGTCAGAAAAGATGCTTGATATGATTTCAATTTTCTTAAATTTACTGAGGCTTGATTTGTGACCCAAGATGTGATCTATCCTGCAGAATGTTCCGTGCGCACTTGAGAAGAACGTGTAATCTGCTGTTTTTGGATGGAATGTCCTATAAATATCAATTAAATCTATCTGGTCTATTGTGTAATTTAAAGCTTCTGTTTCCTTATTTATTTTCATTTTGGATGATCTGTCCATTGGTGTAAGTGAGGTGTTAAAGTCCCCCACTATTATTGTGTTACTGTCAATTTCCTCTTTTATGGCTGTTAGCAGTTGCCTTATGTATTGAGGTGCTCCTATGTTGGGTGCATATATATTTATAATTGTTATATCTTCTTCTTGGATTGATCCCTTGATCATTATGTAGTGTCCTTCTTTGTCTCTTGTAACATTCTTTACTTTAAAGTCTATTTTATCTGATATGAGTATAGCTACTCCAGCTTTCTTTTGATTTCCATTTGCATGGAATATCTTTTTCCATCCCCTCACTTTCAGTCTGTATGTGTCCCTAGGTCTAAAGTGGGTCTCTTGTAGACAGCATATATATGGGTCTTGTTTTTGTATCCATTCAGCAAGCCTGTGTCTTTTGGTTGGAGCATTTAATCCATTCACGTTTAAGGTAATTATCGATATGTATGTTCCTATGACCATTTTCTCAATTGTTTTGGGTTTGTTTTTGTAGGTCCTTTTCTTCTCTTGTGTTTCCCACTTAGAGAAGTTCCTTTAGCATTTGTTGTAGAGCTGGTTTGGTGGTGCTGAATTCTCTTAGCTTTTGCTTGTCTGTAAAGCTTTTGATTTCTCCATCAAATCTAAATGAGATCCTTGCCAGGTAGAGTAATCTTGGTTGTAGGTTCTTCCCTTTCATCACTTTAAGTATATCATGCCACTGCCTTCTGGCTTGTAGAGTTACTGCTGAGAAATCAGCTGTTAACCTTATGGGAGTTCCCTTGTATGTTATTTGTCGTTTTTCCCTTGCTGCTTTCAATAATTTTTCTTTGTCTTTAATTTTTGCCATTTTGATTACTATGTGTCTTGGCGTGTTTCTCCTTGGGTTGATCCTGTGTGGGACTCTCTGCGCTTCCTGGACTTGGGTGGCTATTTCCTTTCCCATGTTAGGGAAGTTTTCGACTATAATCTCTTCAACTATTTTCTCTGGCCCTTTCTCTCTCTCTTCTCCTTCTGGGACCCCTATAATGCGAATGTCATTGTGTTTAATGTTGTCCCAGAGATCTCTTAGGCTGTCTTCATTTCTTTTCATTCTTTTTTCTTTAGTCTGTTCTGCAGCAGTGAATTCCACCATTCTGTCTTCCAGGTCACTTATCCGTTCTTCTGCCTCAGTTATTCTGCTATTGATTCCTTCTAGTGTAGTTTTTATTTCAGTTATTGTATTGTTCATCTCTGTTTGTTTGTTCTTTAATTCTTCTAGGTCTTTGTTAATCATTTCTTGCATCTTCTCAATCTTTGCCTCCATTCTTATTCCAAGGTCCTGGATCATCTTCACTATCATTATTCTGAATTCTTTTTCTGGAAGGTTGCCTATCTCCACTTCATTTAGTTGTTTTTCTGGGGTTTTTTCTTGTTCCTTCATCTGATATATAGCCCTCTGCCTTTTCATCTTGTCTATCTTTCTGTAACTGTGGGTTTTGGTCCACAGGCTGCAGGATTGTAGTTTTTCTTGCTTCTGCTGTCTGTCCTCTGGTGGTTGAGGCTATCTAAGAGGCTTGATGGGAGGCTCTGGTGGTGGGTAGAGCTGACTGTTGCTGTGGTGGATAGAGCTCCATAACACTTTAATCCACTTGACTGTTGATGGGTGTGGCTGGGTTCCCTCCCTGTTGGTTGTTTTGCCTGAGGCAACCCAACACTGGAGCCTACCTGGGCTCTTTGATGGGGTTAATGGCAGACTCTGGGAGGGCTCACGCCAAGGAGCACTTCCCAGAACCTCCACTGCCAGTGTCCTTGTCCCCACGGTGAAACAGAGCCACCCGCCGCCTCTGCAGGAGACCCCCGCAACACCAGCAGGTAGGTCTGGTTCAGTCTCCCCCAGGGTTACTGCTCCTTCCCCTGGGTCCCGATGCGCACACTACTTTGTGTGTGCCCTCCAAGAGTGGGGTCTCTGTTTCCCCCAGTCCTGTCAAAGTCCTGCAATCAATTCCCACTAGGCTTCAAAGTCTGATTCTCTAGGAATTCCTCCTCCCATTGCCGGACCCCCAGGTTGGGAAGCCTGACGTGGGGCTCAGAAGCTTCACTCCAGTGGGTGGACTTCTGTGGTATAAGTGTTCGCCAGTCTGTGAGTCACCCACTCAGCAGTTATGGGATTTGATTTTACTCTGATTGCGCCCCTCCTACCATCTCACTGTGGCTTCTCCTCTGTCCTTGGACGTGGGGTATCCTCCTTGGTGAGTTCCAGTGTCTTCCTGTCGATGACTGTCCAGCAGCCAGTTGTGATTCTGGTGCTCTCGCAAGAGGGAGTGAGAGCACGTCTTTCTACTCCGCCATCTTGGTTAATCCTCCTACTTTTTTTTAAATTACTCAATTATTTTAATTTATTCTATTTTACCTTCTCTATTAGATTTTTAGCTATATAACTTTTTAAAATAGTTTTAGTGGTTAATCTAGAGATGACAATATGCATGCTTAACTTATTATAGCCTACCTTAAATGATTACCTCTTAATGAACAATGCAAGAAACTTAAAACAGTTTGGCTCCATTCAGTACTCATTGTGCTATTGTTGTTATATAGTTTTCTTCTATGTATGTTATAAACCCCACAAGACATTGTTGATTTTTGTCACTTTCAGTGGTCTATGGAATTTTTATACTACGTATTTATTCTTTTTTGGTACTTTATGTTCTTTTCTGTAGTTCACTGATTCCATCTGGGATTATTTTCACTCAAACAGAGAGCTCATTCATTTCCAAGGTAAATATTTATGTATGTGAAATTAAATATATCTTATTATTTGTTTTTTCATTTATCCTATTTTTGTGCTATTTTTCTATTATTTTTCCTTTAATGGAATTATCATTATTTTTATTCTGTTATTTCTCTTCCTTTGGCTTGTTCTTTCCACTATGCTTTTCACTGGTGCCTTTTTTGCTACTAAAACTTCCAAGGCTCCTATATGGGTTGATGATGCCCAGTATTTGTTTTGTTTTGTGCAAACAAAAGAAGAAAGAAAGAGGAATAAATGAGAATGATCATAAATGCAAAACCTATATGAAGGTATATATAGAAAAGGTCCAAAATAATTTAAATTGGTATTGTGTTTCCACTTCTATCTCACAGTTTTTAGGGTAACATTAAGGAATATACGATGCAATTCATTAAATTGTAGCAAAACAAACACAGTTCTCTTATTTAGTTCCAATTACCCTATCTTTGACAGCGCAGTTACTAGCTTTGTTGAGGGAATTATTTTTATTGATATTGTTGGGTGGTACACAGAAAGCTACATATTTAAAGTGGTGGACAATTTTTAATTAAAAAGTGTAAATAAAGAATCAAATATTTCATTTTGCTCTGGCATCATAAGATTCATTAGCTTTTTAATTTTAAAAATGTAGTTGATTGGCAATTATTTAGCTTGAGTAACTCAAAATACTCTGCAAATATCCTCTTCCATGAATGTTAATTTAACATTTGAAAGTGTATTTGAGGATATTCACATAATTCTTTGATTTGTAATAGTGAGACAAATGTTGAGAGGAAGACACTAGGAAGCAGGAAGTTTAAGTTCACTTTCTTGATATCTGATGATTGTTACAGGGTTTATCCAAGAGTTGCTCTATTCCATTTCTAATATAGCTAATATATCATGCAACAGTCAAAATAATCATACTGATATTTTTACATGGGAAAATATTTACCAGGAAGATTGACATTTACAAAAGAATCTTAAGGATTATTGTGCCTAAGGGCATGTTCAACTTAAGTTGATATGGCACTTTCAGTGACAAAACTCAAAATTATCATCACTGTACATTTTCCTTAGAAAATTTTGTGTCATAATAATGTTGATTACCTTAAATTATTAAAATATAGTATCCCGCATTTTAATCCCCTTACACATTTTTTGTATTTTGTTTTCATCTGTTGTTTAATCCTTTTTCCCCTTTGAAGTAATTATTGGTTTGGCCAAAAAGTTCGTTCGGGTTTTCTGTAGGCTGCTACAGAAAACCCGAACGAATTTTTTGGCCAACCCAAGATCTTATTTCACTCAAGTTCTTGGTGTAGAACCACCAAATTCCTTATATTCCAGCTAAACATTACTAATGCTCACCATTATTTCCACTTCTCTGAGCTTACTAGTCATATAGCAGACTATATTTCCCAGCCTTGAAAATTGGATGGGGCCACGTGACTAATGCTGGTTAATTGACTGTGACTGGTGGTAATATGTATCACTTCAGGGCTGACACACTTAAGAGCCAGTGTGTCATGCTCTCTTCACCTGCCAAAATGGACCCTGAAGCATCATGTTGAAACGGTTGTGCCATAAAATAGAAAGAAGCAACCTGAAATACTTAGCCACCACAGGGAGAATATTGCCCTGAAAAGTCATGGGGACCTGCAGCAGAATTTGCATGAGTAAGAAATAAACTAGTTTAGTGTTAAAGAACTGAGATTTTGGTATTGCTGTTACAACATAACCTAGTGTATCCTGACTGCTACACATCTTAAAGAACTAAGGTGTAGACATGAGCTGGGGTGGGAATGGGGAGAGCTTTTTGAAATGTGACTCTGCTTCACTCATTATATCTAATATCTTGTCAAATCATACCAATTTTGTTTTTATAATGTGATTTTCCTTTTCCATTTCTACATCTACTTCCAAACCCTCTAAATTTTACCTCACATTAGGTATAAAAGTATAAATGTATTTCTGTGACCAGCCCAGGGCGACACATATTGTTTTAGGGACAACAAAGCTCTCAAGCCCATATTGTTTCATGCTTTTAATTATTATTTATTTTCTATAGAGGTAAAAATATAAAAAATAAATATATATGATATGCAGTCATGCGTACTATAAAATCTTCAGTCTTTAGGAATTATAAGCTAGTGAAACTCACATGTATTCTGGGAAATCAAGACAGTAGTAACCACTTGGTTGCTTATCTTGACCCGTTAATAGGGTCATCTGAATTCTACTTCTGTAAAGAACCATTGTTAAATGAGTAAAATGTCACTATTCTCATTTAAAGATAAAAATAGAAAACATGGAAGAAAATCAAGTTTACGCAGTTTACAAAGAGTATTTAGTATGTATTTAGAAGTGTTGTATGCTTTCAGTTCCTCATGCTTGTCTCTTTGTCATTCAGCCAACTGATGTTCTCATTCCATAAGTACCAGGACAGAGAAAAAACAGAGGTGCTGGTTATTGAAAAGAAATTATCATGTTGCAAGTCTGTACTATTATATGGAAGGAAGAGACTGACAATCCGATAGATTAAATGGAGGGGATACATTTTTCTCAATACCTCATATCTTCCTTAATGTCATCACAGATATGTTTGCATAAACATATCCATTTAACTTTTTTACGGAAAGTCTCTTTGCTTTCTACTTCTTTAAATTATACTAATAATGATTTTATGTGCATTTTTAATTAAACACTATCACACATCTTATTTCTTGAGTAGACATCCCAGGCAAGGAATGAATATATAGAATAAAAGTTAATTGAATCTCACACCTCTATGTAAATAATCTTACATTTGAGATTTAAAAAAACCTCACTACCATTTCCAAAAGTATTTGTTTTATTAGACACATGAAGCAATCTAGTGTCTCTGACCTCTAAAAACTTGTAATTTAAAACAGGCAAAATGGCCATACACATCCATTTGAGGCCTTATATAAAACTGTTAAGACACTAAACAGGTATGTGATTCTGTCTCTTCATTCCCAAACAACTATGATGGCCACACTTGTATGATATTTACCATATTGATCTTTATTTTCTAGTTATTTGTGTGCTTTATATTATATCTTCTACTAATCTTTGTGCTCCTGAGAGGTTGTATCTAATATACCTAAGACTATAATAAATAGCAAATAGGAATTCAATAAACAGTAAATATTAGTTAGGTATGAGAAAAATATTTTATGTCTCTGTGTAAAATGTAAACCAAAATGTTAGAATGGCTAGGATTTTTTTATTCATTCAAATTTGGCATAGTCATAATTATTGACCCCAAGTATGTATTATTTGCAAACAGTCATTTTAATGTATATTCATATTTTAGAATGATTTATTGGCTAGTTCTATAAATTTTAATTAAATGAGAGTTTGTAAATTCAATCAATCAAGATTTTTCAGGATTTCAAAACAGCTCCATACACTCGAACCAATGATCCCACTATGCCTACTAGACCAGAGAAATCTGAACCTTTTTATATTGCTTGTGAAATTCTGTGTACGTCGATTTTCCTTCCTTGGGAGAAAAGCTCTACAAGTTTCATAAAATTCTCAGAGGGATCTGTGAGTCCCCAAATATGCTAAAGCTAGAAACATGATAGTCAGCCTTGACCTCTTCCTTACCTTTACCTCTCACATTCCCATTTACCGTCATCAATTTATACTTCTAAATATCAGTTAAAAAATTGTCTCCTCTCTGACCTTACTGCCTTAGTTCAGACCGTCATCTTATCTCTTAACTGGCTTCTCCACCTCCAGTCTTATACCCCTCCAAGGGAAGAAGCACTCGAAAGTTGGCAAGATTAAAGAGAGTAGATGAGAGAAAAGGTTTAATTTGTTAAATTATTATCAGGAACAACAGAGAAATGAAACCTGATAGGAGTAGCTAGTTGCAAAGTTTCCAAAATAAGTAAATATCCACCCCCTTCTCACACCTTGCCCACGATAGAAATAGTTACTGTTCCTATTGCTACTGTACTATGGGCATATCAAAATTATAACAATTTCTAAACTGCATGAAAATTCTTTCTTATTCATCTATTTCTTCCACTAGACTGTGGTCTCTTCCAGAATATCAATCATTTTATTCACTTGTCTTATTACTTCCTCCCCCCCTTTTCTTACTAGCATATAAGCACTGTGAAGAATTCAACAGATGGGAGTAAGGGGGAGGATAGACTTGAAGGTTGGACATTGTCACGGCCTTTTGAATTTCTGTTGTGTGGATATTGTTAAAAGTGAGACACGTAACAAATTTTAGTTATATTTAGAATGCACCAGTCTAACCTGGATCCCCATTCCTAGGTGATATCAGAAGAAGATACAGAGTGATTTTCTGGGATAGCTAAAGATTGCTTAAAGTGTTAATACTGTATTAGCTAGTTCTGTAGAGACATTAGCAGAAAGAGGATAATGATTAGTGAACTTTCTCAAAAAACATTGCTCTTGATTAACTGATAATTATAAACACCATTGTAACCTAGAGATTTCTCTAATGAGAAATTAAATTCCCTAAGGAGAGTTAAAAACTCCTGTTACTGATGAGGAAAATTTTAGGTGAGAAGAGGGTATCATTCAAACTAGTGTTTTCTAGTAAATTTAATCCAAGGGATAACGAATTTGAATTACTTTAGGTAATTTTTAGGCATTTTTTTCCAATTTTATCTTGTAACTATATTAAAAAATTTTGGCTAGAACATAAGCTCTACTGCATATCATTTGTAGCTTCTTCTTATCTTAGTATAATATCAAATTCCAATAAATATGTGTTAACTGACATCAGATTTGTTTTTTATACTTTTTTACTCAGGTATAGCATACATTTATTAGGTAAAGTATACTAATTTTAATAGGAAAGCTTTGTTATTTTTTTCATATGTATACAACCATGAATCCACCACCCAAATCAAGTTATAGAACATCCCCAGCACTCCAAAAAGTTTCCTCAGGGCCCTTCAGATTCAGTACCCTACTAGATGTATACAATATTCTGACTTTTATCACATTGATAATTATCACATTGATAGTAAGCTTAAATTAGCCATTTTTAAAGTATCCTTTAATAGGGATTATATTTATTATGTGAGTTCATTCAGTAAACCTCCAACTTTGTTCTTGTTTTGTCTAGGCCTTTTGCTTTTCCATATATACTTGATAACTAATTTGCCGATTTCCACCAAAAAAATCTCCTTGTATTTTTTTTTTGATAGTTTATGTGTCTTAGTGAACAGGTCTCATCAGTTAACACACATATATAACAGAACACAAGTTATGTATGTACACCTTGATGCGTTATTATAAAATGAACACATTCGTATAACCAGATAAAAGGAAGAGAATATCACTGGACACCCTCCTTGTATTTTAATTCAGATTGTGTTATATAAAGAGATCAATTTGGGAAGAGGTGAAATCTTAAAGTACAGAGTTTACCATACATGAAAAAGGTTAGCTTTTCTATTTTTCTGGTTTGCTTTAATTTTATCTCATCAATAAACTGTTGATATCAGTATGGAGATTTTGCTCATATCTAATTAGATTTATTTCTGGGATTTGATTTTTTTAAATGCTACTATAAATAGTGGGTTTTTTTCAAATTTTATTTTTCCATTTTTGGCTTCAGGTATATAGAAATACAACTAATACCGTGCATTGACTGTTTACCAGCAACTTTACTAGATCCATTTCTTAATTCTCATTATTTGTATACATATGAAATCATAGTATCTATGAATAAAGACAGTTTTATTCCATTCCTTTTAATCTTCACTCCCTTTATTTCTTTCCCTGGCCTTCCTTACTGCCGTGGCTATGAACTTCAGTACAATGTTGCATAGAAGTGACGTTGATGGAAAACATTTTTTTAAATCTTTTTAAGCTGCTTTTCATCCCTTTCAAAATTCCTTCCAACTTCAATCATTTTTCTTCAGCCTGAAAAACTGCCTTTAGTTTATCAGGTAATGCAGTTTTTCTGATTCTAGTATTTCAGCTTTTGTTTGTCTTTATTTTGCTCTTATTTTTGAAGTAAATTTTATATGGATAAAGAATTCTAGGTTGGAATTTTAAGAAATCTTTTAGCAACTTAGGTATACAATCCCATTGTCTTCTGACTCTACAGTTTCTTTTAAAAAAGTCAGTCATCAGTCCTATTATTGCTCCTTTGAAGGTAATTAATTGTTCTTATTTATGCCTGCTTTTAACATTAGCTCTTTTTGGTTTCCAGCACTTTAAAATTGGTGTCATTTTCTGTGAATTCATCTTTCTTTGGGTCCGTGGAGTTTCTGGAATTTGTGTGTTGATATCTTTAATTAGTTTGGCAAATTTTCAACCATTATGTCTCTCCATATTGCTTCTGGCCCAGGCTCTCTCTCCTCCCATTCTGTCACTCTAATTACATGCACATTACACCATTAATGGTGTCCCACCTATTTCTTATGCTCTGTTCTGTCTACTTGTTTTTCTGTATATACTTTAGTTGGGATACATTCTATTCACCTTTCTTTGGGATAATGAATTCTGTTTTTATCTATGTCCAGTCTGCTGTTAAACCCATCTGAGTTTTTAATTACCAATATTACTTTGTTAACTTCTAAAATGTCCATTTGACTTTTTTTAGATCCCAGTATCTAATGATAATGTTCATATTTTCATCCATTTTGTTAATCTTTCCTTTATTATCTTTGACATATGAATGATTACTTTAGTCCTTGTCTGTTAATTTCAATATCTGAATCAACTGTAGGATTTAAAAATTTTATTTTCCACTCTTTATCCTGGGTATTTGCTGCATTTCCTACACTCAAACTTCTCATAATTTTTCATTATATGCTTGTAAGTGTGTATAAAAGAACTGTAGAGACTGGAGGTCTCCCAGAGGGTTCACCCTTTCATTTGTTAAGCAAAAAAACTGAGATGCAGATCACGTCAATGAAATCAAGGACTGATCTGGGTAAAGACTGGATTGCAGCTTTAATTAGACTCAATCCACCTCAGGTTTCAATAATCTCAGTGGTGATATCCAATGTATGATGTATCTTTGCAAGCTTCTACTTCCAAAGGGACTCTATCTTCCAAGCACTTCAAGACTGTTTGAGATACCCTCTGCTTTTTCAGTGACACCCCTCACCTAACCTCCTGTGCTGCTGTAACACTCAAAAATGACCCAGTGGTTAAATATTAAATATTTTAAAATTGAATATTTTAAGGTTTTGTCCCTCTCTTGATTTTACATTGTCTTGCTAGCTCTTACAGCTACCCAAAGTTCTTCTGGGTTTTCTTCCTCCCAGGAAGACAGTTGTGCCTAGGATAAATCATATTATAAGCCCCAAACTTAGCTCACCTAGGAAGCATTCTACGATATTTGAACTGAGACCTGCCCCTTTCCTCCCCCTCCTCAGTGTTTTGAGGTGAAAACTTCACTCCAGATTAGTGCAGCCAAGAACACAGGGCTCCTTCTACCCTTCATTCCCAGAGGGCTACCTTCCCAGGAAGGGTAGGGAGTCAGCATTTCTCACCCTGCCCCCAGATACCTGTGGCTCAGGCTAAGTATTGGTGAGTGTGGTTGAGAGATAGGAGCTCCCTTCTTTAACTCAGCCCCCATTTATGCATTGGAAGCTCTTCAACAACACCACTGGAAATACTGGGAATACAAGATCATCCCTGACTCAGCTCCTGCTACTGCCACTCTCCAACTAGTGCTCTTAATTTGGGGGTGTCACTCAGAGAGAAGAGCACCATTATCCCCAAACTCATCTCCAGAGCCAATTAAGAGATTTTGTCTGGGGAAGCAGATGGCCATAAGGACAGAGAGCTTCAGTCTTCTCCCAAAGGAAATGACTTCATTTGCAACAGAATGTGGAGAAGCTTGAAGGACATTCTCAAAAACAGTGTTGGTTTTAGTGAAAGGTAATTGGAAGGATGTTGGTAGTTGCATTGGAAATATAGGCTAAACTATAGGCCAACTAGATTGCAGGAGAAAACCTAGGAGACAGCTGGCAAGAGCCATCCAGGGGTCAGAACATATCTCAGACACTGACTTAAGGAATTGTCACTTCCAGAGAGATTGAATTTGAATTGATGGGTCTGCTCAGCAATTTATGCCCCAGGGTATTGTTGAAAACAATAGTGAAATCAGCCAGCCTTAATATCTGGGTATGGTCACAGAAAGGGACAATCAAAGAGAGCCCAAGGAAATCCACTGTTATTCAGCTTGACTGCACACACCCAAGGCTGAGGAACAAAAGGCCTCACACTGAAGGGAAATTGATTTCACAGAAATAGTCTATCCAAGTCAAAAAAACAATTAAGCAAACCAAAAAAAATTTTTTTGAAAAAAGACCCATAGTGGGGGATGGGGGTGGGGGGGCGGGGCATGGAATCAGTATACAGAATTACTACAGCATATTACCTTGTATGTCCATGCTTAAAAATTATGAGACATGAAAGGAAATAAGAATATGTGATCCATATATACGGAGAAGAAAGCAAGTGACAAAAACTGTCGATGTGAGGAATGTGATGTCAGATTTAACAAATACTTTAAAGTACCACTGTAAGTATGACCAAAGAACTAAAGAAAATATCTTTAAAAAATAAAGTTATGAAGTCAGAGTCTCATCTAATTTAAGATATCAATAATAAAATAGAAATTATTTTTAAAAAAGAACCAAAAGAAAATTCTACATTTGAAAAATCACAGTAACTAAAAGGAAAAATACATTAGACAGGTTCATCTACAATTGTAATTGGCAGAAGAATGGGAGAACTTGAAGACAGATCAGTAGGTATTATGCAATCCAAAGAACAGAGAGAAAATTAAAGAAAAATTTACACTAGAAAATATTTGTTTGATACAAGAGAAAGCAATAAAAGAGGAATAGATAAAAAATAAGAGATAATGCATGTAGAAAAATACATTAAAATGAAAGATGTAAATCAAACTATATCATTAATAATATTAATATGAATAGTTCAAACAATTCAATAAAAGACAGAGGTAGTAAGAGTGGATACCAAAGCAAGAACTGACTGTATGTTGTGTACAGGACAAAATAACCCACAAAATGGGAGAAAATATTTGTAATTCATATGTCTCTGATAATGGCCAAGTATCTTGAATACAAAAAGAACATTTTTAACTCCATAACAAAAGATAAACAGCCAAAACAATTGAAAATATGTATTCAAACAAATGCTTAGATATGAATACTCTTTGCAGCACTATTCACAATAACCAAAGGTAAAAAACAACCCAATGTCCATCAATGGATGAATGTATAAACAAAAGTGATATATTTATGCAGTGGTATATTATTCAATAATAAAAAGGAATGAAATACTGATACATGTTACAATATGCATAAACTTTGTAAAAATTGACAAAATGATTGTAAATTCGTATGGAACTGCAAGGGATCAAAATAGGTAAACAAGCCTGAAAAAGAGTAAAGTTGGAAGACACACTTCCCGATTTCAACACATGCTACAAAGAAACAGTAATCAAGACAATGTGGTGCTGGTATAAACATAGACATAAAGATTAATGGAAAAGAATTGACAGTCCAGTATTAAAATCATGTGTCTGCGTTAACTTTCTTTTTTTTTTTTTTTTAACATCTTTATTGGAGTATAATTGCTTTACAATGGTGTGTTACCAACTGTCTTTCAACAAAGGTGCCAAGACCATTCAGTGAAGAAAGAGTAGAATTTTCAACAAATGGTACTTTGAGAAGCGAATGACCATATCGTAAAGATTGAATTTGGACCATCACATCACACCACTTACAAATTTAACTAAAAGTGGACAGAGACCTAAATATTGTGGACAGAGAGGGTCACCTGCTATTTCAGTAAACAAAGGATACTGTGGCTATCAAGCCACCAGCCACTGCAGCTGCCCCTGATGATGCACCCTGAGGGGAGTTCCGGATGGAGGAAAAAAGGTTGCCTACCACCAAGCTGTCAGCCTCAGCAGCCACCAATGGTGTACCCTGAGGGGATTCAGAATGGAAAAAAAAAAAACAAAAAAAACCCAGGGTACTGGCTCTAGATAGTTAAGGTGTAATATCAAAGGAATAATTTCAGTAAACCCAGACTCTTGCGTCTTCCTATACATAGAAAAGCACTAAATTCATTAACTTGAGATGTCTGGTTTTCTTTAATTAACAGTAGTCTTTTGGTGTTCTGGCCCCCTGGGTTTTTCTTCTTTTCTTTTCTTTTCTTTTTTTTTTTTTTTTTTACTAATCTCCTATATATCTTGGCTCCTCCGTTACCTCTTCGGAACAGTCCCTCAGAACTATCTGATAGTCTCTAACCCAGGCTTAAGTCTCGAGTAAGTCCACCAAATAAAATATGATTATCAACTTTTAGGTTGTGCCTTTTTTTTTCAGTCAACAATATGAAACCTAAAACTATAAAATTCTTAGAAGAAAACATACAATAAGTCTTCAAGATCTCAGATTTGGCAGTGGATTCTTAAATATGACACCAAGTGCATGAATAACAAAGGAAAAATAATAGATGTATTAGTCAGGGTTCTCCAGAGAAACAGAAACAATAGGATATAAAAGGAGATTTATAATGAGGAATTGGCTCACACAATTATGGAGTTTGAGAAATCCCATGATCTGTCACCTGCAAGCTGAAGACCCAGGAAAGCCAGTGGTTTAATTCAGTCCTAGTCCAAAAGCCTAAGAACCAGGGAGCTAATGATGTAGATCCCAGAGGGCAGGAGAAGATGAGGTGAGATGTCCCAGCCTGTGATAGTTAATTTTATGTGTCAACTTGCCTGGACTAAGGGACTCCCAGAAAGCTGATAAAACTTTATTTCTGAGTGTGTCCATGAGGATGTTTCTGGAAGAGATTGTCATTTGAATCAGTAGTCTGAATAAAGAAGATTGCCCTCAGCAATGATTGTGGGCATCATCCAATCTGTTGATGATCTGAATAGAATAGAAAAGTGGAGGAAGGCAAATTTGCTGTCTTTGTTTGAATATATATATATATATGTTGTTTTTCGGAAGACAGTATATATATATGATCAAAGGATAGATAGATGATAGATAGATAGATAGATAGATAGATAGATAGATAGATAGATAGATAGATATAGATCCCCCTCAGTGTCCCTGGGGGATTGGTTCCAAGACCCACCATGGATATAAAAATGTGCAGGGACCCTGAGGGTCCCATAGTCGGCCCTCTGTATCCACAGTTTCACATCCACAGATTCAGTCAACCACAGATTGGGTAGTACTGTATTTACTATTGAAAAAAATCCATGTGTAAGTGGATCTGTGCAATTGAAAGCTGTATCGTTCAAGGATCAACTATATATATTATATATCCTATTGGTTCTGTTCCTCTAGAGAACCCTGACAAACAGATTTTGGTACAAAAACTGGTTCTGGAACAGAATTTTAAGGATGAGTTTCTCTGATTTGGTTTCTGGAATTGGGTCTCTAATCTGATTAGATTGAAAAACACTAATGAGTCTGTTTCCGGTAGAAAAGAGAACACTGATAGTCCATGGAGTGCACTGTTTATAGAATTCACAATCTATCTTCATTGGATACTCCTAATCAACCAAAGAAGCAAAGAGCTAAGTGACTCTATATATGATACTTTTGAACATTTTTGGAAACACAAGGAATATAATGACATTGGTTGGTTGCTCCTAATGTCTCTGGACAAAGTGGTGAAGGAAAAGAATGAGCTCAGGGATTCTAATTCTCAGCTCAAATACTACATAAATGATCTAAGAGCATCTATGTGTGCCCTGAAGAAGACCCTTATCTCCTGTAGCTTGCTGGGCTGAAATTGCTGAAGATGAAATGCAGAAACTCATCCTGTGATTGAATTAAATGCAAGTTGAACTCAGTCCTGCAAAGTGTCTACTGTTAAAGGGAAAACATTGATTGGCAAAGAATGAGATCCTATTGATTGAGATGGGGAAGTGTGGGAAGAGCCTGATGGAGCTGGAGACATTGAGCCCCTAAATTCTGCTGAGCCTTCTTTGCCAGTGGAAGTATCCTCCCTACCTGAAATGGCAGTGGCATCTCCAGCCCCAGTGATAGTGGCCTCCCCACCCACAGTGGTATAGCCTCCTTTCTACTTCCCTCTGAGAGGGTTAAACCTGCATTTCCTGAGGAAATGTTAATGGCCTCCTCTAAGGCAGTTGCCATGCAAGACAATACTGGTTCTTCTCAGGATTTACCCCCACCATCCCTCTTTGCTTCTGAACTTATAATTAGACTCAAGTTCCAGAAGGTCCCTAATGGTTAGGAACATAGTGTGACCCATGAGTGATACCTTCCAAAAGAAATACTTGAATTTTCTAATTTATACAGAAAGAAATCCAGGAACATGTGTGGGAAGGGATATCCTACACTAAGGGTGTAGGATAGTGTTGGAAGGAACATAAAGTTTGATCAGGCTGAATTTACCGATATGGGATCACTAAGCAGAGATTTTTGCATTTAATGTTGCAGCTCCAGGAGTTAGAAAGGGCTTTGTATGTTTGGTTGGTTGGCTGAATCATGGATCAAAAGATGGCCTATGAGTGAATTGGAAATGCCTGACCTCCTTCGGTTTAATGTAGAGGAAGAGATTCAGAGACTTAAGAGTCTTTTAATACATCTTTGTTGGTTGATATGTAGACAGCTTGGTGCTAACAGTTGATGACTAAAGCTAACCACAGAGAATAATTCAAATTCAAATTCTCCCCTCCTCCTGAAATAAATTATATATGGCATAAGGTAAAATATAAGTGTTTGTATAAATGGGCAATTTATTTCACCTTATTGCATCATAACAACTTCTTTCAACTCCTTGTAACTGTTTATGTACAGGTATGATTTTTCAAATGCTCTCCTTTTGGGCATGGACTATATTGTGACTTTATTTGTAATCATAGTGCATAGAAAAGTGTTTTTCACATGGTAGATGCTTAATAAATATTTGTTTAGTAAAATAACTGAATACTGTAACTTCAGAAATGGTACGCGCATTTCAAGTTTAACTGAAGTTTTTTACAAATATTTTGTGTAAATATTTATCTTTAAGCAAAGTGAATTAATAAAAAATCCAGCTTTTCCAAATCTCTGGGGAGATGTTGAAAATGTTTTCTATTTTTTCAATGTGTAAATTAAGTTTTCTTTAGATTGAAGTTTTTTGACCAAGGCTAAATATTACTTCATAACAGAAAGCAAAGAATGACTAAGCACCTGAATAATTCAACCACATATTCAAGGCTTCTTAACATTTACAGTTATAGATCTCTTGAATAAAGCACCCAACTTCTTCTACATATTATATCTGCTCAAGAGGGCAACATAATTGGAACTCATGTATACTTATTTGAAGAACCCTAAGCCGGGAAGGAATTAGATTGTGGCAGTAGAGGTTGTTTACTATAAACCAATGGCTTAATCCCTTGTCCTTAAATGAGTATCCTAAAGTTTTTTGTTTTTTGGGTTTTTTTTTTGCATATGAAGAGGTAACAATTCCATAAATTTGCAGCAGTGCATCAGTCTTTCTGCCACACTTTCTTGTTGTCAATGTTTAATGTGTGATCCACCCAAACATCAATCCTCTACTGCACTTCCATGCCTAATGTGCATGTACGTCTCTGCCTGAGCTCTTCACTCTTCTACTTTCAAAAACGTTTTACTGCACTCTCTGGAACTGGCACTTCATAATCATCAAATTCTTCTGTATTCTTAACAGAATTTGGAATGTTTTTTCAACTAGGCCCTATGTCTCAAAAAACTCCTTTCTCTTTCTTGACATCATGTCTGTCCATTTTTATTTATTTATTTTTCTTTTTCTCCCATAGATCTGACTGCTCCTTCTCAGTCTCCTTTCTAGGCTCCATAATCTTTTTCTGATCATTTGATATCAGAGAATTCCAAACTTCTCATCTGAGTTTGACTCATTTATCCATCTATCTATCCATCCATCCATATAAATAATTTGATATATTTTTCCAGATTTAGATCCCCGATATGAGCTTAAGATTCATATATCCAGTCATCTGACAGATATATCCAATTGGCTAGCTCAGTGGAAGCTCAAACTCAACATGTCCAAGGTAAAACTCATTATTTTCCTCAATAAATGTGTTCTTTCAGTGTTCCATCCAGTTGCACAGACCAGAAAACTAGGAATCATCCTTAATACCTCCCATTCACTCATATCCCATACTTAATCCATCATCAAATTCAACAGATTTTACCCATCCACTCTTCTCCATGCCCTGCATTCTGGTCCAATATACCATCTTCTCTAGCCTACAATACTGTAATAGTTAAATAAATGACCTATTTTCTTTCCATTCTGCTCCCTCCCACCCCCCACCCCCAAACAGTTCTCTGCACTGCAGCCCGACTGATATTTCAAAACACACATCTAATCATATAATCCTTGGACAGGCACTATAGAAAGCCTTGGACAGATTTTACTAACCAAAAGCCATTCTTTCTTCCTTCTAGATGGACCCCAACATTGTCCACCCTTCTCTAAGAGATCATTTCATTCAGGGAAGGTTTGGCCCCTTTCCAGATAGAGTGGGTGAATCTTGATTACTCTAACTCAGTTATCGTGGTTTTATTTCCGTGGTCAAGTAACTGTTTTAGGAATGGGAATGTGATGCATTTCTGTGCAATGAGGTATGAGAGAACGCATGCTGAGCATCTTCTGAGAAGGTTTTACTCTTACAAAAGATTCTGAGACAAGAATGTTCACTGTTCTTCCTCTGAATACTGACATTAGCAAATGCTGCCTAGAACTATATCAGTAATTTATGACCATTGGAGTATTTAGTCTAGGAAGACAAGCCAACAAACATTGGAGGGGTGAAAAACAAAAGGAATCTCTCTTCTTGATTAGTTTGTTAAGTCAGTGAATTAACTAACTCTGAAATCCCTCTATCTCTGGACTTCTTATGAATAAATATCTTTACAGCTTAGTATATGTCTGGTTAGATTTCCTGCTAGCTATAGCTAAAAGCATCCTAACTGGTATACAGATATTTGCTTAAAAACTATCAGTGGCTTCTAAATTACTCTGAGGACAAAATCAAAATCCTTAATGTGGCCTATAATGGCCTGCATAGTCCAGCTACTTCTTTATTCCACAGATTCATCTAAGGTAACTCTGCTTCAGTGTGGTTTCTTGTCTTCTTCGAATTTGTCACATTTTCTGTGTTTTCCTGCCATACGGCCTGTATTAGTTTGCTTGGGCTGTCATAACAAAATACCACAGACTGGGTAGCTTAAAAAACAGAAATTTATTTCTCTTAATTCTGGAGACTGGAGGTCCAAGATCAAGGTGTCAGCAATTTTGGTTTCCCCTGAGAACCTTCTCCTTGGCTTGTGGATGCCTTCTCACTGTGTCCTCACATGGTCTTTCCTTTGTGCGCACACGCCCCTGGTGTCTCTCATGTTTCCTAATCTCCTCTTCTTATAAGAACACCAGTTGGACTGGATTAGGGCACACCCTGGCGGGGAGAGCTCATTTTAATTTAATCACCTCTATCTTCAAATACACTCACATTCTGAAGTATTTAGTTTAGGACTTCTATATATGGATCTGAGGGAAATATTTCCATTCATAATAAGGCCATCGTAATTGTTAATTCCTCTGTCTGGAATACTTTTTCTATCTCCACACTCCCCACCTCCTCACATCTCCCCACACTCAAATTTTCTAGTTTTCTGGTTGAGTCCCACTCATGCTTTATATGCTAGATTAAATAATTTTCTATGAGAATCTTTTCCTAACACCAGATTTCCAAGTCCAGTTTATATTTATAGATTCATTCATATAATGATTTGTTATTATATGTATATGCTACTTCATAATCAGTAACATGAAAGCAAGGGCCATGTTCATTTTGGCTCATCAAAGTGTTTGTAGTTCTTAACATAATAAATGGAATACAATACATGCGCAATAAATAATTTTGAATGAATGTATGCTGAATGAATACTATATCACATAATCAGAAAATATAAATACTATTTTCCAGTGTTAGTTTCTTATTCATATCTGTATCCTCATTATCCAGTACAGTGAGTAGAACATAATAGGTGTTGAATTCATGTTTTCTCTGAAGGAATGAATGAATGAGTGAACGGCTGTCTGTCTTGTGCTTTAGGTAAATATAATGCAGCTTGATGACATGATAGAAACAGTATAAAAAAATTGGAATTCAAATGTAGTCTCCAGATTTATTTAGGCCTTCTTCTCACTTGTTTTCTACAGTACTTACTGCTCTTATGCACAGCACTGGATTCAGCTTTTCTATCTCCACACCATTTCAACTTCATATCATGACTCTTGTTCCCTACCTAGATCCTGAATTTGATACGTCTATTTGGTACTGACCACACATTGATGTTCAATAGTCCTCAAAGACACACTTCTTATTTTCCTATGTCTGATTTCATGTACCACAGCTAAGATGTAAGATGGTTTCACACCCATCATATATAACCTTCTATAACCTCAGAGGCTCATAAAGGCCACATTTTTCCTCAGATTTGATCATTTCTCACATAGAAAGAGGATTGAACAAAATGAAGGTACTTCATTACCCAAAACATATAAAAAGTAAGCATAACATTTATTTATTTACATGAATAAAAGAGCTGTCTTAGCTTTTCAGAAAAAAAGAATTGTGTGTGTGTGTGTGTGTGTATGTGTGTGTGTGGAGAGAGAGGGAGAGAGAGAGTGCTCTATCTCCAGTAAATACCTTTAATAATGAAATTCTTCTGATGTGTTTGAAATATAAAAAAGAGTACAATTACATATGCTACCTCAAATTAAACCGAAAGTTTTAACATCCTCTCTTATGAACAATTATATAGATAAATGGGAGGAAATAATGAAAAAATGGCTCTACAAATTAATAATGAATAATTGACAGAAATGACTGAATGAACACATTTTAAGAGTTCTGCTATACGTATATCAAAAAGATAAAGACAAACGATGGGCATATTTAATTCAGCAAATGTCAGCCTGAAATTATATCTGTATTATTCAGAGAAAAGTTTAAATCATATAAATAAACCCTTCAAAGTGAATCAGTGAAAAATAGATATAAAGGAAGAGATCATCATTTCATCTAAAAGTCTAAAAGAGTGATTAGTGCAGATTTCTGCATTGTTTCCTGGCATAAGGTCAGTGCTTTCAATCATGTCTCTTTCTGATTTGTTATACAATACAAATGTCCTTCAAGTGAGAGGGAATATATACTTTTAGACCAGAGACTCACTGATTATCATTCCCATGTTAAGTTCCTAATGATGCTGGTACAATCTAACCCGAAGATTTATGACATAGGAATTTGGAACTTTAGGTCATAGCTTAAGATGGGTTTTTTCATATATGTGGTCTGTCTAATTTATGCATTTACATTTGAGTTTGTCTAGCATTTCCTCAATTCATTTGTTTCCTAGTCATAAAAATATAATTCCGAATACACACATTCAAGTTTAACTAAAAAAGATTCAACATAGGATGAAGGGAGTAAATAAATAACACTGTATTCATTATCTGTTGCTGCAATACCCCAAAATTTAGTGGCTTAAAACAGCATTTATTATCTCTCAGTTTTTTGTGGCTCAGGCATAGCTTAGCTGGTTCTTGCAGCTCAGGGCTGCTCACAAAGCTTTAATCAGGGCATCTGCTGTGGCTGCAGTCATGGCTATCGGCAGGCCTCAGGTCCTTGCACTCTGTTGACCAGAGATATCAGTTCCTGGCCAGTTTTTATATGGCTACACACCACATGGCAGCTTGCTTCTGAGAGAGACCAACAGAAGGAGAGAGAGAAAGTCTGAAGCTATATTCCTTTCCTAACCAAATCTCAGAAGTGACATCTCATTGCTTCTGCCATATTATTTTTATTACAAGCTATTCAATAAGTCCAGCCAACATTCAAGGGAAGGAAATTGCACAAGTGTGTAAATTTCTGGATGTAAGGAACACTGGGACCCACCTTAGAGATCATCTACCACAGATACCACAGAAAAGCAGAACAGGAGAAGACTGGGGTAAAAGGTTGAATTATAGAACTAGCTATATCACTTTAGATAAAGCATCTTTTTGGTTTCAAAATATAAAATATGGTCATAAAAACCTCTGCACAATTATTTGACTTCTGACCAGTATTCAGAAAATTATATCAACAGTGACTGGATAGCTATTCTTCTTTGTCAAGGGTCAGGAAGCTATGGCCTTCAGCCCTGTTTTTGGAAATAAAATTTTATTGGAATAGCATCATGCCTATTTACATATTGCCTATGGCTGGTTTTGGAATGCAACAACAGAGATGAGCAGTTGCTACTATGACCTATGACTTGCAAAGACTGAAATGTTTACTATCTGGTCCTTTAAGAAAATGTTGCAGGACCATGTCAATGATAATAATTATAGGTCTCTACAAAAAGCCAAGATTTTGTGGAGGGATTTTTCCTTATAGTACAGGCTCAGTTCTCACCATTTCACATCTAGTAAGCAACTATCTAGATAAGTCAGTCTCAATTAGATATTACCCAATGCAGGAAGCTTTTCCTAACCACTAAGCATGAGTTAGATGGCTTTCTCTGTGCTGCTGTGGTACTATGTGCATATATCTGAATATTGCATACTAGACTGTATCTTTTTTTATTGAGATAAAATTCACCATTTTCACCAATTTAAAGTGTACAGTTCAGTGATTTTAAGTACACTCACAATGTTATACAACCATCACCAGTACCTAATTCTAGAACTTTTTCATAACCACAAAAAGGAATCCAGTAGCCATTAAGTAGTCATTCCCCATTCTCCTCTCCTCACAACCTCTGGCAATCTCCTTTCTATCTTTATGGATTTGCGTCTTCTGGACATTTCATATAAACGTAATCATACAATATATGGTGGGGAATGCTTTCACCTCTCAACCAGGCAGTTTAAAACTCTGCCCTTGATGGGACTTCCCTGGCAGTCCAGTGGTTAACACACCTCACTTGCATTGCAGGGAGCTCAGGTTCAAGCCCTGGTCAGGGAACTAGGATGCCACATGCCACGTGGCAAGGCCAAAAAAAAAAAACTCTGCCCTTGCAATATATACATATATAAAATCACTACATTCATTGTACATCTTAAATTTACAAAATTTTATGTCAATTATATCTTAATAAAGCTGAAAAAAACCCTCTGCCTTAGCCTTCACTTCCTGCTTGTGCTGACCCTAGAGATCATCCAGAGGTGAGAGCTTAGGCCTTTCTTAGGTTTACTCTGAGCATGTGCCCAGCCCTGTTCATGAGTGTTACCTTCTAGATTTTCATCTCATTCTCCATTCTCTTTTCCCAAGCCTTTTGGTTTGTCCATTGTTTGCCCCAACTATTATACTTTACCACTGTTGTCTGTGGCTCAGGCATTTGCCTTGAAATGCTTTTGACAAATGCCCCTTGGAAAACTACCTCCATCCTGGGAGAGTTCTTAGTTAGTAAAATAAAGGCAAGGTTTTAAATTTAGCCCTTCAGAGAGCTACAGACAGATCAAAACATGAAGCCACAAATTTTTGAGAATAAAGTCCATTTTGTGCTGTGTGATACTAGGAATCTATACTGGTAATGTGGGCTGTTGCCTTCAAAGCTGCCAGGGAGTAGGGGATGCAGTCAGGATAAATAGAAATGTCGTAAAATCTCTCTTATTAATATTCAGGTGTTTTTTGTTTGTTTGTTTTACTCAACTAAAGCATTCACCTGATTGCTGTAAATTCGTTTCTGGAGTTTTCATAAAGTTGTTTCTCAGATTTTTGCCAGTTTATTCACTATGTTTGTGGAGAGGTGGACTTTTGAGTTCCCTACAACATCACTTTTCCTGACTGAGTATATTTAATCTTAATTATTTGTTTCAATCTCTTTCTTGGGCTTCAATGCCATGAGTCCCTAGAGAACAGAGACTATATCTTGGCCATTTCTGTCTCTCCAGATACTAACAGAGCTTAGATACATAGAAAGCACTATTAAGTATCTGAATGAATAAATTAATATTTGAGTTGAAAATATATCCTATTTTATAGACAATTGCATAAATCTTCCAATTCTGGCAAAACCATTAAGGAAATGGGGGCAGGTATCACTGCTAATGCTTTTGTATGTGTGGATATCAAGGACAGAAATATGGACTCTTTCTGTGCAGCTATTTTGCATCAATGAATTAGGCTACTTATTTTTTTTTTTTCACATCTTTATTGGAGTATAATTGCTTTACATTGCTGTGTTAGTTTCTGCTGTACAACAAAGTGAATCAGCTATATGTATACATATATCCCCATATCCCCTCCCTCTTGAGCTTCCCTCCCACCCTCCCTATCCCACCCCTCTAGGTGGTCACAAAGCACCGAGCTGATCTCCCTGTGCTATGCAGCTGCTTCCCACTAGCTATCTATTTTACATTTGGTAGTGTATATATGTCAATGCCACTCTCTCACTTCGTCCCAGCTTACCCTTCCTCCTCCCTGTGTCCTCAAGTCCATTTTCTACATCTGCGTCTTTATTCCTGCCCTACCTCTAGGTTCTTCAGAACCTTTTTTTTTTTTTTTAGATTCCATATATATGTGTTAGCATACTGTATTTGTTTTTCTCTTTCTGATTTACTTCACTCTGTATGACAGACTCTAGGTCCATCCACCTCACCACAAATAACTCAATTTCGTTTCTTTTTATGGCTGAGTAATATTCCATTGTATATATGTGCCACATCTTCTTTTTTTTTTTTTTTTTTAAGCATCTTTATTGAAGTATAATTGCCTTACAATGGTGTGTTAGCTTCTGCTTTATAACAAAGTTAATCAGTTATACATATACAATATGTTCCCATATCTCTTCCCTCTTGCATCTCCCTCCCTCCCGCCCTCCCCATCCCACCCCTCTAGGTGGTCACAAAGCACCGAGCTGATCTCCCTGTGCTATGTGGCTGCTTCCCACTAGCTATCTATTTTACATTTGGTAGTGTATATATGTCCATGACACTCTCTCACCCTGTCACATCTCACCCCACCCCCTCCCCATATCCTCAAGTCCATTCTCTAGTAGGTCTGTGTCTTTATTCCCATCTTGCCACTAGGTTCTTCATGGCCTTTTTTTTTTTTTTTCCTTAGATTCCGTATATATGTGTTAGCATACCGTATTTGTTTTTCTTTTTCTGACTTACTTCACTCTGTATGACAGACTCTAACTCCATCCACCTCATTACAAATACCTCCATTTCATTTCTTTTTATGGCTGAGTAATATTCCATTGTATATATGTGCCACATCATCTTTATCCATTCATCTGTCGATGGACATTTAGGTTGCTTCCATGTCCTGGCTATTGTAAATAGAGCTGCAATGAACATTGTGGTACATGACTCTTTGAATTATGGTTTTCTCAGGGTGTATTAGGCTACTTATTCTGATCAGATTACTAAACTGGTGGATTAGAGGAAGGTTGCAGACATAACATGTTAGTATTTAGTTATACAATAGAGTCTCATAATTTGTGCCGTGTATTAAATGTAGAAATATTAACTGAAGGTAAGTACACTCAGGTAGACTTATAACTGTTGAATATCTTACAATGTATGTGTCCTTATTAAATATCAATATTAAAACTAGGGTGAGGTCACTAGTGGTGTACCACAGGTCACTATCTTCTGCATTAAAGCAAAATGTAAGGAAATCCATAAACTAGCTATTACTAGATGCTCATCAATCCTATTTTCACTTCCTAAAAAAAAATAGGAAGACTATATTTTTTTCAGTCTCCCTTGCAACTGGTTTCAGTATGTCCAAATGTGTTTTGGCCAATGAAATGTGAACATGTATGATATATGTGCTGGGCCTACCTCCTCACCATCATCATTCATGCTCTCTCTCTTCCCCTTTGGCACTTTCTAAGAAGGAAGTAAATGGGATTCATGCCTCAGATTGTAGTTGAATTGAATTATCTGTGGGGGACCTTCTTATATCTGATAGTCTACGATTTTAGGGAATGTAACCGGTAGTGTGGAGGAGCTGAGTAGTTGAGTAAGAGAGCTGACAATATTAGTCAGATTAAGCTATGAGAAATGCCCTAAAAATTTCGCTGCCTTACAGAAGCAAATATTTATTTCTCACTCGCCTTACATATCCTTTATAGGTAAGTTTTGGCTCTGCTCTAGGACCTTGTCATTCAGAGTCTCAGGTTGAAAGAACAGCCCTCATCTGAGGCATGTATGTCTTGCTGCAGAGCAAAAAGAGCAATGGTAGAACCACCCACTGTCTCTTGTCACTTCTGCTTGGATGGGCCATATATCCCTTCCACTCACATTCTGTTAGCCTAAGCAAGTCACATGAATAAGCCTGACAGCAGTATAGTAGAAATGATAATCTTCCCACCAGGACAGGCCCCAGGGAGATAGTGGTAGACCTGAATAGAGAGGCAGGGAATAATTTGAACAAATAATACAGTCTACCACAGTAACATACGATTATTCCACCCAGGACTGATTATTTTATATGTATAGTAGGCCCATGTGGTATGCTTTTATAGAGTCAGCCCTCTTTCTATTTAAATATCTCCTCTCAGTGTATCAGTGATTCCACCCTCAAGTGAATTAATTTGAATTCCTCTGCAACAGCAATGGCACAGAAGAAATGGCAATTTTGCTTGAGGAAAGCTCTCAGTTTCCATTTTCAATCCCAGATCTATAGAGTGAGAATACTTTAAGTATACTTTAAGGCAAATTCCTATTCCTGAGCCATCACAAAAGGAGAACCTCGTTTCAGATAATTAGATTTTTGATTTGCCAAACAGCTTTGTTACTGCTTAACAACTTCAAGTCCCTTTTTTTCTGGTTTAAACTAAGCTTCATACTACAGTTTTTGTTCTGTTCAATCTTGGTCTTTGTCCTATGGCTGGCTGGCTCTTTATCCAGTTCTGGTTCCTTTAACATTTGATTTTCTTTCTGTCATGTCACTAGTACTCTTTACTTAAATATATTCCTAGTGTAGCTTTATTGCTTATATAGCCTGGCCTGGCTTTTGCTTTTGTCTTCAGTTCCTCAGTTCCTACTTCATTCTGACTGAATAACTCACTCACCTGGTGACCCAACAGAACCCCCTTATTTCTCAGCTACTAGTTTAGACACTAGGTGGTGCTATGCCTTTGTTGCTGGTCTAGGTTTAATTTCCTGGAATTATATCCCTGATTCTGGCAAATGGGATGATTCTGGAGAGTATAGACTGTCAGGAGAAGGGGAAAGTCTTGGAAACCAGGGAGTAGCTGAAAATAACTTGAATATACAGGTGAAAGTGGGCATTGTAATAGAAGGAGGGCCTGGAAGAGATTAAGGGTGACGGAACTCACTGTAAATGTTGAAGTGTCATCCTTAGAGAGAATAAATGAAAACTCTGAAAGAAGGAATGAGAAAGGAATGGGTGCTCTTATAAACAAGTATAAGATGTACGGTATAACAACTGAAGGACTCCATCATGATAGCCTTACTTTTCTCTGTGGAGAAGCCTGAGAGTGAGGGATAGGTGAAGGATAAATGATTTAGCTAAATGAATATTATTTGGAATAGCAACTTTAGGAATTGCTTAAGGTGCTATCTTAAGCCAGACATATATTAGGGATATAGAGCATTAACCAGTGATTAAGTCATATTTTAGGATGAAGAAACAAATCACAGAAAGCAGAAAGTCTCCACCATCAATGTATACAATATTTTTTGTACAATGAAACCTAAGTTAGGGCAGTGGGTTTATTTTGTGTATTTAAAGTTTACCTAATGTTAATCCTATAATATTCCCTGGTTTGTCTATTTATTTTTAAACCCTGGCTGTGCAAGGAAATGGAAATCTGAGAACAATTTCCATGGCATTTTTAACATCCTGAAGCAAAAGACAACCATTTAAATGAATGGAAGGTGTACAACTTCACAGCTGGAAGCTGGATTTGACAGCGAGTACCAGTGATAGACTATTTCCTGTGGAGGATATCACAAAGTAATACAGTAACAGTCGAAACAACACTCTTTCTAACACATTGTACTGGCTTCATTTATCTGTTCAATGAATAGGAAATCTACTTAATCCACAGTGCCAAGAAATGCTATTTCTTTCACCTCAAATGCATTTTTTCACATTGCCTTCGTGATAATGGAGAAAAAAGTGTTATAAACAAAAAGAATGTCTTTTATTCCACAGAATGCTTAATTCATGCAGTGAAGCTACTAGCCGAGGTTTCTGTTTGGTTTTTAAGAAATGCAATAATTTAAAATTCATGTCAACAATGGGGCATTTAGAAAAAAGATTTATAATCTCAATGATTAAATCTATACACTAGATAGTTTTATATGAAATATGAAAATGTAGGGAAATATGGAAAATGTTTGGTGTAGTAAAATCATAATAAGTAAGGTACTTTCATGTGATGACAAACATTATAATGAATTTTTTCTGTTCCTCCCAGATTTAGGATGTTAGTAGAACCTTTTGTGTGAAGTGCAAAGTTTTATTTCATTTTCAAATTTCTATTGTCCTCTGCAAAGCCATTGGTACAGTATTCTCTAAAGCTGTTTGATGTCAAAAGTAAGAAAAATAATAAGCTAGAATGATGTAAAAACTGGGAATATAATAATACAAAGAAGTGCTAATCTGGATCCTTGGTTTGGGAGAGAGTGATAAGGGGATAAGCATTGTTACAGTTTTAATGTCACCATAATGTCTCATCATCACACCACATAGCATGGTTATCCATGTTTTGTCAGATACATTACACGATCCAACCATTTGTGTGCATCAAGATTATATAGGACATTAAGTAAAAGAGCAGAAGTGGATGATAACATTTTCATAGTGAATTCAGCATTATATATACTCTTTTCAAAATCAAGGGCAACTCATAGTCTAAGAGATGCACCAAACATTTTAAAAGACGGAAGGTCATGGATGCAACTAGAAGCTATCGATTTTCACTGGAACTGATAAAATTTTTATTCACTTGGTGCTTTTACAAACTACTAGGCAATATGCATAAATTAGTAGAAAAACATGCTAGTTCTATAAAATAAAAAATAACTATCCCTCATGTCCAGAAAAGAGAAATAATTTACTTGTAGTAAAGTGTGGTCATGGGGCTAGATCTACACTGGAAATTTCTCCCTGACATATTTGTCTTTGATTGATGGTTGTGGAATGCCAACCTATTTAAACACGTATGCACCTACACACTCAATCAAAATTTTGGACATGAATTGATTATTCTTTGACTTTGCTACTTTACTCAGAGGATAAGGTGGTTATCAGAACACTTGCTCACAACTCCCGGATTACTGATATTAGCATTTTGTAAGTTTAGGCAAAAATACATTGTATAGTTTAGATATTTACAAAATAGAGAATTATCTGTCGCCTATAAAAGTCTCAACTAGGGAAAAGACAGATGATACATATATGAAAGGTAGTTAGTAGGAAAGCCTTTAGTAAATTATAAGAACAATAACAATTTTATAGGTGGACTCCTTTCAAGTACAGATGTGCTCTGGAAAAGTGCTTAAAAACACTTTTTAAAAATCTCACAGGATTCCTATTGGAAATTAAGAGGTAAAGAGGGATTGGACAGATTATTATCTAAGGAAACTGTGTGGTAAGGTATTTTGAAAGTGAGTTAACCCATTGGAATGTGAAATATTACCCTTTTTAAATGAAGCTTTAGATTTTTTTTTTCACCAACTAGTATTAATGTTTGGGACTGTCATAATGGTAACATTTGAAAAGGGCTTTGTTCAAAAGGGAAAAAAATTAACAAGGCTTTGATGGTAAATATCCACAGTTCTCTATGTAGATTAGATTATTAGCAATAACATGCCACTCATGTTTTTGCCTCACAAACTTTGCACTCACTCTTCCCACTGCTAGAAATAGTCTTCCCTCAAATATCTATATGAAGCTCCCTCTAATTTTATTCATGTCTCTGCTCAAATGTCCCGTTATCAGAGAAAACTTCTCAGACAGCATATATGTGTGTGTATATATATATATGTGTATATATATATATATATCATACATATACATAAATATATACTATCCTCATCTCTCTACCTGTAGTTATAGATATCTTTGACTCTAATTCAGCACCAAAGGATTTATTCTAGCCTTTCATCTTGCTTATTGGATCTTTCTCAGACTCTCATTATCTACAATATATTTGTTTATTTGTACATCCATAGTGTAGTTATAAGAAGTTTCATAATCATATGCTGATACCCCTGTGGGGTGAGGGGGACAGAGGACAACTAAAGTACATTATGTTTACAACTCCTTTTGTCTTTAGCTTTTTCATTATTCAATCAAAACTGAAGAGTCCATCTCTCCTGCAAGTTCCCTTGCACAACCCTTTGTAATTAACTGCTCTTCCAACCCCAGACCATGGCTGCCACTGATCTGTGTTCCATCAGTATAGGTTTACCTTTAAAAAAATGACATACAAATAGAATCATATAATATGTAACTTTTTGACTGACTTCTTTCACTAAGCAAAATACATATGAGAGTCACTGATGTTGCTGTATCAACAGTTCATTCCTGTTTATTGCTGAGTCATATTCCATTGTATGGATGCCTGACAATATGGACATCTATTCAGAGTTTGAAGGACATTTGAGATGTTTCAAGTTTTTGGCAAATATGAGTAAAATGGCTATATGCAATTACATAAAACCTTCATGTGAACATAAATTTTCATTTCTCCTGTGTAACTGCTGAGGAGTGGGATGCTTGGGTCATATGGCAAATATATGATTACCTTTATTAGAAACTGCCAAACTAGGATTGGAACCAAGATGGCGGAGTAGAAGGACGTGCTCTCACTCCCTCTTGCGAGAGCACCAGGATCGCAACTAGCTGCTGGACAGTCATCAACAGGAAGACACTGGAACTCACCAAAAAAGATACCCCACGTCCAAGGATAAAGGAGAAGCCACAGTGAGAAGGTAAGAGGGGCATAATCAGAGTAAAATCAAGTCCCATAACTGCTGGATGGGTGACTCACAGACTGGAGAACACTTATACCAGAGAAGTTCACCCACTGGAGTGAAGGTTCTGAGCCCTACGTCAGGCTTCCCAACCTCGGGATCCGGCAACGAGAGGAGGAATTCCTAGAGAATCAAACTTTGAAGGCCACTGGGATTTGATTGCAGGTCTTCGACCGAACTGGGGGAAACAGAGACTCCACTCTTGGAGGGTACACACAAAGTGGTGTGCGCATCGGGACCCAGGGGAAGGAGCAGTGACCCCAGGGGAAACTGAACC
Source organism: Balaenoptera borealis (assembly GCF_965194805.1). Lineage (NCBI taxonomy): Eukaryota > Metazoa > Chordata > Mammalia > Artiodactyla > Balaenopteridae > Balaenoptera > Balaenoptera borealis. The sequence continues at coordinate 105,456,754 of NC_138881.1, forward strand.
AGACCTACCTGCTAGTGTTGGAGGGTCTCCTGAGGAGGCAGGGGGTGGCTGTGGCTCACCGTGGGGACAAGGACACTGGCAGTGGAAGTTCTGGGAAGTACTCCTTGGCGTGAGCCCTCCCAGAGTCTGCCATTAGCCCCACCAGAGAGCCCAGGTAGGCTCCAGTGTTGGGTTGCCTCAGGCCAAACAACCAACAGGGAGGGAACCCAGCTCCACCCATCAGCAGTCAAGCAGATTAAAGTTTTACTGAGCTCCGCCCACCAGAGCAACAGTCAGCTCTACGCACCACCAGTCGCTCCCATCAGGAAACTTGCATAAGCCTCTTAGATAGCCTCATCCACCAGAGGGCAGACAGAAGAAGCAAGAAGAACTACAATCCTGCAGCCTGTGGAACAAAAACCACATTCACAGAAAGGTAGACAAGATGAAAAAGCAGAGGGCTGTGTACCAGATGAAGGAACAAGATAAAACCCCAGAAAAACAACTAAATGAAGTGGAGATAGGCAACCTTCCAGAAAAAGAATTCAGAATAATGATAGTGAAGATGATCCAGGACCTCAGGAAAAGAATGGAGGCAAAGATCGAGAAGATGCAAGAATTGTTTAACAAAGACCTAGAAGAATTAAAGAACAAATAAACAGAGATGAACAATACAATAACTGAAATGAAAACTACACTAGAAGGAATCAATAGCAGAATAACTGATGCAGAAGAACAAGTAAGTGACCTGGAAGACAGAATGCTGGAATTCACTGCCGCGGAACAGAATAAAGGAAAAAGAATGAAAAGAAGTGAAGACAGCCTAAGAGACCTCTGGGACAACATTAAATGCAACAACATTCACATTATAGGAGTCCCAGAAGGAAAAGAGAGAGAGAAAGGACCTGAGAAAACATTTGAAGAGATTATAGTCGAAAACTTCCCTAACATGGCAAGGGAAATAGCCACCCAAGTCCAGGAAGCGCAGAGAGTCCCGTACAGGATAAACCCAAGCAGAAACACGCTGAGACACATAGTAATCAAATTGGCAAAATTTAAAGGCAAAGAAACATTATTAAAAGCAGCAAGGGAAAAACAACAAACAACATACAAGGGAACTCCCATAAGGTTAACAGCTGATTTCTCAGCAGTAACTCTACAAGCCAGAAGGGAGTGGCATGATATACTTAAAGTGATGAAAGGGAAGAATCTACAACCGAGATTACTCTACCCGGCAAGGATCTCATTCAGATTCGATGGAGAAATCAAAAGGTTTACAGACAAGCAAAAGCTAAGAGAATTCAGCACCACCAAACCAGCTCTACAACAAATGCTAAAGGAACTTCTCTAGGCAAGAAACACAAGAGAAGAAAAGGACCTACAAAAACAAACCCAAAACAATTAAGAAAATGGTCATAGGAACATACATATTGATAATTACCTTAAACGTGAATGGATTAAATGTTCCAACCAAAAGACACAGGCTTGCTGAATGGATACAAAAACAAGACCCATATATATGCTGTCTACACGAGACCCATTTCAGACCTAGGGACACATTCAGACTGAAAGTGAGGGGATGGAAAAAGATACTCCATGCAAATGGCAATCAAAAGAAAGCTGGAGTAGCAATATTCATATCAGATAAAATAGACTTTAAAATAAAGAATGTTACAAGAGACAAGGAAGGACACTACATAATGATCAGGGGATCAATCCAAGAAGAAGATATAACAATTATAAATATATATGCACCCAACATAGGAGCACCTCAATACATAAGGCAACTGCTAACAGCTGTAAAAGAGGAAATCGATGGTAACAAAATAATAGTGGGGAATTTTAACACCTCAATTACACCAATGGACAGATCATCCAAAATGAAAATAAATAAGGAAACAGAAGCTTTAAATGACACAATAGACCAGATAGATTTAATTGATATTTATAGGACATTCCATCCAAATACAGCAGATTACGCTTTCTTCTCAAGTGCGCATGGAACATTCTCCAGGATAGATCACATCTTGGGTCACAAATCAAGCCTTGGTAAATTTAACAAAATTGAAATCATATCAAGCATCTTTTCTGACCACAACGCTATGAGATTAGAAATCAGTTACAGGGGAAGAAACGTAAAAAGCACAAACACATGGAGGCTAAACAATATGTTACCAAATAACCAAGAGATCACTGAAGAAATCAAAGAGGAAATCCAAAAATACCTAGAGACAAATGACAATGAAAACACGACGATCCAAAACCTATGGGATGCAGCAAAAGAAGTTCTAAGAGGGAAGTTTATAGCTATACAAGCCTACCTCAAGAAACAAGAAAAATCTCAAATAAACAATCTAACCTTACACCTAAAGGAACTAGAGAAAGAAGAGCAAACAAAACCCAAAGTTAGCAGAAGGAAAGAAATCATAAAGATCAGAGCAGAAATAAATGAAATAGAAACTAAGAAAACAATAGCAAACATCAATAGAACTAAAAGCTAGTTCTTTGAGAAGATAAACAAAATTGATAAACCATTAACCAGACTCATCAAGAAAAAGAGGGAGAGAACTCAAATGAATAAAATTAGAAATGAAAAAGGAGAAGTTACAACAGACACCACAGAAATACAAAGCATCCTAAGAGACTACTACAAGCAACTGTATGCCAATAAAATGGACAACCTGGAAGAAATGGACAAATTCTTAGAAAAGTATAACTTCCAAGCCTGAACCGGGAAGAAATAGAAAATATGAACAGACCAATCACAAGCAATGAAATTGAAACGGTGATTAAAAATCTTCCAACAAACAAAAGTCCAGGACCAGATGGCTTCACAGGTGAATTCTGTCAAACAGTTAGAGAAGGGCTAACACCCATCCTTCTCAAACTCTTGCAAAAAATTGCAGAGGAAAGAACACTCCCAAACTCATTCTACGAGGCCACCATCACCCTGATACCAAAACCAGACAAAGATACTACAAAAAAAAGAAAATTACAGACCAATATCACTGATGAATATAGATGCAAAAATCCTCAACAAAATACTAGCAAACAGAATCCAACAACACATTAAAAGGATCATACACAATGACCAAGTGGGATTTACCCCAGGGATGCAAGGATTCTTCAGTATACGCAAATCAACCAATGTGATACACCATATTAATAAATTGAAGAATAAAAACCATACGATCATCTCAATAGATGCAGAAAAAGCTTTTGACAAAATTCAACACCCATTTATGATAGAAATTCTCCAGAAAGTGGGCATAGAGGGAACCTACCTCAACATAATAAAGGCCATATACAACAAACCCACAGCAAACATCATTCTCAATGGTGAAAAACTGAAAACATTTCCTCTAAGATCAAGATCAAGACAAGGATGTCCACTCTCGCCACTATTATTCAACATAGTTGTGGAAGTCCTAGCTGCGGCAATCAGAGAAGAAAAAGAAATAAAAGGAATACAAGCTGGAAAAGAAGAAGTAAAACAGTCACTATTTGCAGATGACATGTTACTATACATAGAGAATCCTAAAGATGCCACCAGAAAACTACTAGAGCTAATCAATGAATTTGGTAACGTTGCAGGATACAAAATTGATGCACAGAAATCTCTTGCATTCCTATACACTAATGATGAAAAATCTGAAGGAGAAATTAAGGAAGCACTCCCATTTACCACTGCAACAAAAAGAATAAAATACCTAGGAATAAACCTACCTAGGGAGACAAAAGACCTGTATGCAGAAAACTATAAGACACTGATGAAAGAAATTAATGATGATACCAACAGATGGAGAGATATACCATGTTCTTGGATTGGAAGAATCAATACTGTGAAAATGACTATACTACCCAAAGCAATCTACAGATTCAATGCAATCCCTATCAAATTACCAATGGCATTTTTTACGGAACTAGAACAAAAAATCTTAAAATTTGTATGGAGACACAAAAGACCCCGAATAGCAAAAGCAGTCTTGAGGGGAAAAAACAGAGCTGGAGGAATCAGACTCCCTGACTTCAGACTATACTATAAAGCTACAGTAATCAAGACAATATGGTACTGGCACAAAAAGAGAAACATAGATCAATGGAACAAGACAGAAAGCCCAGAGATAAACCCACACACCTATGGTCAAGTAATCTATGAAAAAGGAGGCAAGGATATACAATGGAGAAAAGACAGTCTCTTCAATAAGTGGTGCTGGCAAAACTGGACAGCTACATGTAAAAGAATGAAATTAGAACACTCCCTAACACCATACACAAAAATAAACTCAAAATGGATTCGAGACCTAAATGTAAGACCGGACACTATCAAACTCTTAGAGGAAAACATAGGAAGAACACTCTGACGTAAATCACAGCAAGATCTTTTTTGATCCACCTCCTAGGTAATGGAAATAAAAGCAAAAATAAACAAATGGGACCTAACGAAACTTCAAAGCTTTTGCACAGCAAAGGAAACTATAAACAAGACGAAAAGACAACCCTCAGAATGGGAGAAAACATTTGCAAATGAATCAACGGACAAAGGATTAATCTCCAAAATATATAAACAGTTTATGCAGCTCAATATTAAAAAACCAAACAACCCAATCCAAAAATGGGCAGAAGACCTAAATAGATATTTCTCCGAAGAAGACATACAGACGGCCAAGAAGCACATGAAAAGATGCTCAACATCACTAATTATTAGAGAAATGCAAAGGAAAACTACAGTGAGGTATCACCTCATACCAGTTAGAATGGGCATCATCAGAAAATCTACAAACAACAAATGCTAGAGAGGGTGTGGAGAAAAGGGAACCCTCTTGCACTGTTGGTGGGACTGTAAATTGATACAGCCACTATGGAGAACAGTATGGAGGTTCCTTAAAGAACTAAAAATAGAATTACCATATGACCCAGCAATCCCACTACTGGGCATATACCCAGAGAAAACCATAATTCAAAAAGACACATGCACCCCATTGTTCATTGCAGCACTATTTACAATAGCCAGGTCATGGAAGCAACCTAAATGCCCACCGACAGAAGAATGGATAAAGAAATTATGGTACATATATACAATGGAATATTACTCAGCCATAAAAAGAAAGAAATTGGGTCATTTATAGAGACGTGGATGGATCGTACAGAGTGAAGTAAGTCAGAAAGAGAAAAAGAAATATCATATATTAACGCACATATGTGGAACCTAGAAAAATGGTACAGATGAACTGGTTTGCAGGGCAGAAATTGAGACACAGATGTAGAGAACAAACGTATGGACACCAAGTGGGAAAGCGGTGGGGGTGGGGGTGTGATGAATTGGGCAATTGGGATTCACATGTATACACTGATGTGTATAAAATTGATGACTAATAAGAACCTGCTGTATAAAATATATATGTATATGATTCAAGTCATCCAATGAAAAATTAATTAATTAATTAATTAATTATTTAAAAAAGAAAGTGCCAAACTACCTTCCAAAGTAGCTGTACCACTTTGCATTCCCACCAGCAGATAAGAGAATTCCAGTTGCTAATAAGTCTTGTAGTTTTCAGCATACAGATAATGCAAGCATCTTGTGAGATTCATACAGAAGCATTTCATCTTTGGTATTATTGTTAATGATGATGTTTTATTAATTTTGAATTCTAAGTTGATTACTAATGTATAGAAATACATTTTATGCATATCGACCTTGTTCCTATGTCCTTGTTAAACTCACTTGTTTGCTTTAGTATCTTTAGGGTAGACTTTTTGAGGATTTTCTATGTAAACATTTGTACCATCTGCAAACAGACACAATTATTTTCCTTTTCAATCTGTGTACCTTCATTTCCTTTTCTTATTGCATTGCAAGTACTTAGTACATAATGTTGAATAGCAGTGGTGATAGTGAACATCCTCGTCTTATTCCCAATATCATGGGGAAAGAATTCATATTTTCAGCATTTAATATGATGTTAACTGTCAGTATTTTGTTGATGCCTTTGGGTTAATCAAGCTACCTTCTATTCCTAGTCTGCAGGATTTGTTTGTTTGTTTTTAATCAGGACAGGTTATTGGATTTGTCCATTTTTTTTTCTCTGCCTCTACTGAGGTGGTCTTATGGTTTTTCTTCTTTAGTCTGTTAACATTGTGATTTATATTGATTGATTCTAAGTACTGAACCAGCTTCACATTTGTCAAGATTTATTACCCTTTTTGTATGTTACTAGATTTACTTTTCTAATATTAAGTTGAGGATTTTTCCATCTATGTTCATTAGGGATATTAGTTGGTGATTTTTTTTTTCTTGTAATATCCTTGGCTAGTTTGCTACCAAGGTAATACTGGTCTCATAAAATGAGTTGGGAAATAGTCTCTCCTCTTCTATTTTCTGGAAGAATCATTTACAATTGGCATTATTTCTTAATTACTTGGTAGAGTTCAACTGGGTCTCTAGTTTTCTTTGTGGGAAGGTTTTAGACTACAAATTCAATTTATTTAATAAATACAAGTCTAAAAAGAGTATCTATGTCCACTTCCATGAACTTGGTATTATGGCTTTTAATGGATCCTTCCTTTCCATCTATCTTGTCAAATTTATGGGTATAGACCTGTTCTTACTATATCCTTATTATCCTTTAAATGTTTGTATGTTTTGTAGTAAAGTTCTTCCCTAATTAATTCCTGATATTGGTAATTTGTGTCCTGTCTTACACGTGCTCTCTCTCTCTCTCTCTTTTTCTTGGTAAGTAAGGCAATTTAAAAAAAAGGTTTTTTTCAAGGATCTAGCTTTAGGCTTCATTGCTTTTGTCTGTTTTTGTTTTCAATTTCACTGATTTCAGCTCTCATCTTGATTATTTCCTTTCTTTTGCTTGCTTTGGGTTTAAAATTATCTTTTTTTTGGTTTCTAGTCTCTAAGTTGGGAGGTTAGATTACTGATGTAAGGACTTTTACTCCTTTTAGTATAACCATTTAATGATATAAATTTCCTTCTTAGTACTGCTTCAGTTGCATCCCACAAGTTGGGATATGTTATGCTTTTAACTTTTTTTAACGTTCCTTGAGACTTCCTTTTTGACACATGGGTTATTTAGAAGTGTGTTGTTTATTTTCAGTATATTTGTGGATTTTCAGATATCTTCCTTTTATTGATTTCTATTTTATTAATTTGTCAGAGATCATGCATTCTATGATTCCTGTTCTTTTAAAATTTATGCTCTATTTTGTTCAATGTTACATGTGCATTTGAAAGAAATATATTCTGCTCTTGTTGGAATGAGTGTTCTACAAATGTCCATTAGGTCATGTTGGTCGATAGTGTTTTTCAGATCTTCTCTATCCTGACTGATTTTCTACTTGTTCTATCATTTACTGAGAGAAGAGTGTTGATGGCTCCAACTACAACTGTAGATTTTTCTTTTTCTCCTTCCAGTTCTTTCAGTTTTTGCTTCATGTATTTTGAAACTTGTTGTGAGGTGCACACACATTTAGAATTGTTATGTCTTCTTGGAGAATGGGCCTTTTTATTATTATATAATGTCCTTCTTTTCTCTGATAGTATTATTTGTTCTGAAGTCTACTTTGTCAGACATTAATAAGGATATTCCAGCTTTATTTTTTATCAGTGTTTGTGTATATTTTTGTTCCTTTCTTTAAATCTGTCTATCTACCTATTTATCGTCTATCTAGTGGCTTTCCCGTAGACAGGATGTAGGTTGGTCTTGAATTTTTTACCCAATATGGCAAACTCTGTCTTTTAATTCCCACATTTAGACAATTTTACCTTTAATGTGATTATTGATTTGGTTTGATTAAAATTGACAATCCTGCTAGCTGTTTTCCGTTTGTTTCATCTTTTTTCCTCTTTTTTGCCTTCATTTAGATTAATTGAGCATTTTTGTGATTCCATTTTATCTCCGTTATTGACTTATTGTCTCTCTCTGTTAAAAAAACAGTGGTTATCCTAGAGTTTAAAATATACATATTCAATTAATTAGAGTCCACTTTAAATAATATACCACTTCATGTGTAGTGCAAGGTCCTTACAATTATATGCTCAAAATTCTTTCCTCCTATTTTCTGTGCTATTTTTGTGATAATTGTCACTTTACATATGTTTTAAAAACACAGTGCTAGGGTACTATTTTTGCTTTAGATAAGTAATGCAAAACATAGAAGCAATAAAGCAATTAGAATAAAGACAAAAATAATTTTTACCTACATTTTTTTCAATTTCCAGTGGCCTTTATTTCTATGTGTAGATTCAAACTTCTTCCTGATATCATATTCCTTCTGCTTGAAGAATGTCCTTTAACATTTCTTGTAATGTAGGTATGTAGCAATACATTCACTCAGATTTTGTTTTCAGGGAAATTATTTCTTCCTCATTTTTGAAAGGTATTTTCACTAGGTATAGAACTATGGGTTGAATTTTTTTAAAATTCAGTACTTTTTAAGTGTCATTCCAATACTTCCTGTGTTGTATGGTTTCTGACAAGAAATTTTCTGCAATTCTTATCATTGTTCTTCTGTATATAATGTGTCCTTTTTTTTCTAAATGACTTAGATTTTCACCTGCTTGAACATAAATCTAGTTTTGTGTGTGTATACCTGTGTACATGCTTGTGTGTTAGTAATTATTCTACTTGGCTTTCTCTGAGCTTCTGCACTCTGTGGTTTGTTATGTGGCATTAATTTTGACAGATTTGGTAAAGGCTGACTATGGCTGGAAAGATAATATAGAATCCCTGGGGGCACAGGCGTAAGGGTGTAATGAGTACACATTCATCACAGGCTCTTCTCCATGGGTGTCACTGGACACTCAAAACAAAGATTGGTGAGATCCTGACAAAGCATCCCTTGTAGTACAAAAGTCTGAGTGAGAGAAATAGCAGCAGCAAATCCAATATTTCTCCAGATATCTTTTTTAAGATATGTTTTTAATCTCTTTTCCTTTTCGGATTTCAGTTACACATATGATAGATCATTTGATATTGTCCTTCAAATTTTGACTGCTCTGTATTTTTATTTTCACCTTTTTCTCTTTGTGTTTCTGTTTGGATAATTTCTGTGGGCATATGTTCAAGGTCATTGGTCCTTTCTTCAGCTGTGTCCAGTCTACCGATGAACCCATCAAAGGTATTGTGTATCACATTTACTGTGATTTTCATTTTTAACATTTTACTTGATTCTTTCATATAGTTTGCATTTTTTTCTCCTGAAATTTGCCATCTGATTTTGAATGTTGTCAGTCTTATCTAGAAGAACCCCTAACATATTAATCATAGTTATTTTAAATTGTCTTTCAAATAGTTCCCACATTTCTTTCGTATCTAATTCTGGTTTTGTTGACTGCTTTGTCTCTTGACAGTATGTTGTTTTTTAATTGATTTTAAAAATACACCTGCTATTTTTGTTGTTTTTGTTGAAAGCTGGACATCTTATGTAAGACAATAGAGACTAAGGTGAATAGTTCTTATGTCGAGAAATTGGCATGCCTTTGTATTTACTAGGCTTTTAGCGTTTGTGTGTATGTGAGTGTATGTGTGTCATTCTAGTCAAGAGTAGATTGTGGAGTTTCTTGCTGCTGTTTTTAGTCTTGTTAAGAGGTGTGCCAGGCTTTAAATTCCTCAAGTGATACATTAGTTCCGGGTGGGTTCTGGTTGCCCAATGGTTTTTATCAATGTCTGCTCCACAGCTTTGGGTCTTCCTTTGGGCTGTGCCTCAGGGAGAGTCTTCTTTCAGGCTCTTATAACACTTTCATCATTATTTCACTGTCACTTATCACTTGATTCTGATTAGCCTGATGATGGAGAGTGTTTTCTGTTGTTCTAATTAATCCTCTATCCTGGGCAAGAACTGTGTCCCTAGGTCTTGGAGGTGTGGCCTTCTCACTACTCTTGCCCCTCCCAAATATAGTTCTTGGCCCATCCTCTTGCTCTCCCCAAGGGTACAGTTTTGTTTTGTTTTTTTCTTATTCTCTTCTACCAGCTGCAGTACATTTTCACCAGTGCCCTAAGGGTGACAGTTTGTGTTGCCCTTTCCTCTCTCACAGTTTACAGTTTTTGTTCCATAGATGAAATAAGAGAAACAGATCTGGGTAGGATTTGCTGCTGCTATTCCTCTCACCCAGACTTGTACTATGAGGGATGCTTTTTTTTTCTTTCATAGACTGAGGGATGCTTTCTCAGCATCTCACCAATATGTTTTCAGTGTCCAGTGACGCCCATGGAGAAGAGATTGCAGTGAGTATATACTCCCCTTATACCTGTGCCCTCAAGGTTCTATATTCTCTTTCTAGCCATAGTCAGCTTTTACCAATCAGTCAATAATTTATAAGTTTAAAAAAAAACTTTTAGAAACTTTTAACTTATAGAAAAATTGCAAAATAGTAGAGAGTTCCTGTATATGTGCCATTCATCCAGCTTCCCTTTATGTTAACATCTTACATAACCATAGAACATTTATCAAAACTAAAAAATTATTCTATATAAAAAATTGTACTATACTATTCACTTAAAAATTGCTTAATTCTTCTTAATAGTGTCTGGCTACATCCATCTTCACATAAGTGCTTGTATCTTATCTCTTATTGCCTGTCTTTCCTTAGATTTAAAGTTATTTGGTTGTCTTGTGACCTCAGCTTTCTGATAGGTTCAAGAAAATTATGAATTTGCAGGATATATGGCTTTGTTGTTTTTGTTGTAAAGGTAGAAGTGATGCTCTTTCCAGTTTTGTATATTCCAAGTAGAAATTGGGAGTTAACAAATATGTTTTAAATGAATGAATAACTGAATGAATGATCTGTTGTTCACAGGTAAATTTGATATACAATGGAAAACAAAACAATTATTTAAGTATTAAGGTACATCAAGCAGACTGAGTATTTTCTAACTTAGTGTGTTTATGTACTAACGTAGTAATCCATTTGGGAATCTGTCATAGGCTAAATCTAAATGTAGTATTTGCAAACACTTTACAAAAAATGTTTCTTCTTTTTTAAGTAGCCACCCTTCTTAGAGGATAGTTTTTTGTTTTTGTTTTTTCTCAAATTTGAGATCGTCTTTTTTTTGTCAGTGGATACATCTACAGAGTGAAAATATAGAAAGTGATAGCTCTAGGTCCTTGAGCTCTGATTTGGAAATCTTTTGATAAAAGCTCAGATATGCTTCAGATTAGTCACACTATTTAAATGAAAAACTTCTCTCCTTACACAGAAAATAAATTACATAGATATGAACTGTGGTAATATATTGGTAAATCTGACCTTGTTACATGTCAATGTGCTGCAACCACAATGTGCATTTTTGAGTCCTTCTGTTTTGGCAAATAGACATTGGGTGTTTTAAGATATTGAAACACTTAATGTTGTCATTGTTATCACTTAAAACATTTTGGGGCACAACTATGGAACAGATGGATTATTTTTTTGAAGACTCAAGAAATTGTACCCAAATTAAACATCTTTCATAATGTGAGCTATAATTCTAAAAAAATAGTTTCATGGTTTTTACAAATGAAAGGGATTTTAGAGATTACTTAATTCAATGTTGAGGGAAAGGAGATCCACAAATGCAAAATATCATAAAAGATCATATGTCCAATTAGGAAGGAATCTGTTCAACTTTGAATATTGTCACAGCATGCCCAGGGTACTTTTTATCACATGCATTGCTCTTTTGTTTGAGTGCTTGCTTTAAAAAAGCCTACCAGGGGCTTCCCTGGTGGCGCAGTGGTTGAGAATCTGCCTGCCAATGCAGGGGACACGGGTTCGAGCCCTGGTCTGGGAAGATCCCACATGCCACGGAGCAACTGGGCCCGTGAGCCACAATTACTGACCCTGCGCGTCTGGAGCCTGTGCTCCGCAACAAGAGAGGCCGCGATGGTGAGAGGCCCGCGCACCGTGATGAAGAGTGGTCCCCACTTGCCGCAACTAGAGAAAGCCCTCACACAGAAACGAAGACTCAACACAGTCATAAATAAATAAATAAAAGAACGTGAATTTCTTAAAAAAAAAAAAAAAAAAAAAGCCTACCAGAACTTTTATATAAAACATCTTTTAACATCTTTTGAAACTGTCTGTAGATTAATTTAGTAGTCACACAAGAATATAAGTCTCATTACTTTCAAGTCATGCCTCATACACTTAAATTGTTGGTAGAAAATATATATAAGGAGAGATTTATATTAGCCAAATGCTCGCTTTTCTCTTTCATTTTCTTCCTCTCTCTCTCATCTGTCTCTCTCTCTCTGCACTGTTGGCACACATGACAAGCATCTACTGTGCATAGTTATTATACATTCCCTCAGATTCCATGCTCATTAAACTTAAAGGGTATGTAGGATGGTAATTGCCACTTAATCTGCACTCTGTTTTGGAGGAAAGAAATTAACATATATTTATTTTGCGAATACAGCAGTGGCTACAATCGAACTGATTTCACAAGACACTTTTCCTTATTTTAATGCAAACAACTGTGACAAATTTTAATATATATCAAAAAACTCTTATAGAGAAAATATATTGTACAGTGATATTTTCCATTTTCTATCTTTTGTTTAAAGGAAACTATTCCTATTTCTTATGACGTGTTAGGCCTCAGATAATAGTATATAACTTTAAAATATTGAGTTTTTTTTAATGAAGACATACTATCTTTTGTTTACAAATAAAATATAAAAACCCAGTTGCTTCTAATGGTATAATTCTGTACAGTTTTATTCAACACATTTATTTTGCAAATAAAATCTACAAATCTACAGATCTAGGTAGGAGGTTCTAATAGTGAAAAAAAAAAGGGCAAAAATCCCTGCCATGCATTAATATGTCACTGGGCATTTGGTTGGATGTGGCTGAGTCATTCAATTAGGACAGAGTTTGAGAGGAGGAGCTTGGTCAAGCTGCTGTGTAAAGCAGGCAGTGATCTTGTTGATGTAAACACTATAAAGAGCATCTTCAGGAGGAGTGAGAACGGGTGTGGCTCTCCTACTACACAGTGATCAGGTGTAATAGCTGCCATGAGGGCGATATCAGGCATCTAATTAACCTCCCTACAACTATCTCATCACCCATGGTTAATGGGCAATGTTTCCCTTGGATGGATATCCTATAGAGGTACACTCGCAATTGTGGTAGACTGCCAGAAGCATCTGCTTATTTGGAGAGATTTTAATGGGTGTGATTCCCACACTTACCTGCCCATTGGCATTGACCACCATGCCCTCCACTGGTGCCGACATACTGGCTAATCCTGCCCAGTCGAACCAGGTGTCAAATCCATAAGACATTAGTAAGGTTTCTTCTACCAGTAAGCCATAGACCATTGGTCAGACTGCTACAAAAGAAGAAAAACAATGATAAATAACCCTTCTTCTGTTGCTTGGCAATATGATATCTTTATTTGAAAATTCTCAGTGGAATATGGCAGAAATAATTTCCTCACAAAAAGAAAAGCCAATGGCACATCGTAATGCTTTTTGTTATCATTTCCATTCCCTTAATAGATTGGAGTAAAAGGTACTGGTTCTGTGAAGAGAGGAGAACCTGCATGCCCGATGTACAAGCTAGTCAGGACTTGGATAACAGTGCAATTATCCAAGATGGAAAAGGAAAACATCAGCAAAACACTGATGTTGAAGGGGAAGTAAGGAAAACCCTGCATAGATTAAAAGGACACACAGAAGAAGAACCAAATGCAACACCATTGTAGGTACTTCAAAGAACTCTCCATCATGATGAAGAAGTCCTATTAATGCCACCAGAAAGAAACTCATTGAAGAGGTCATTGCATGGAAATGAAATTCCAGAGTAGTATAAAGTGACCAGACGTGGAGAATGATTTCTTATGCACGATTCTGGTGCTCAAGATGAGGAAAGAATTCTTATTTACACAACTTTGACAGTATTCAATATTTAAGTGACAGTACATTATTCAGTGATAGCACCTTCAAGATGGCACTAATACAGTTCATTCAGTTACCTACTGTGCATGGTGTAGTAGTATTAGATTATACTATGTCATTGATTTATGCACTAAAAATGAAAAAGCAAGAGGACGCTTACATACATACATACATATATATATGAAAGTACTTACATTTGCATGGAAAAGAAATCTCAACATTAATCTTTCATTGTGTATGATGGATTTCAAGGTTGCAAATATGAATGCGATTCAACTGTTCCTACCAAATGCCCAAGTAAAAGGATACTTATTTCACTTTTCATAGTCATTGTGGTGAAAAACATCTTCTTTGGGTCTAACACGTGAGTATACAACAATGAAGACTAACACCAGTACATGAGCATCCATGAGGTTTGGACTTCCATTTATGCCTTTGGAAGATGTAAATGAAACTTTTGAGTACATTTTGGAGAATGCAGAAGAATATTTAGATGACCTAATGAATTATATCCTTGGAAGTCATGGCAGAAGCAGAGGAAGAGCAGAAGCTCCAAGATTTCTGCCAAAAACTTGGAATGTTTATATATCAGTACTGAATAGCAATCACAGGACAAGTGATGCTGTGGAAGACTGGCATAGCAAATTTCAAAGCTAATGGTAGTGCATCATCCTTAAATTTGGAGATTTATTGGAGTGTTAAAAGATGAACAGCAAACGAACAAGTTATCACCCAGGTTCTTGGTGGTCACACTCAAATACAACCACCAACTTCATGACGATACCAACAAAATCAAATTCCTATAACTGAAATTGTTAACAGATATAACAAATATAAAGCCGATAATCAAGTTGATATATACCTGAGATCAGTTGCTCATTGACTTAAGACTAACCCTGCTAAACTTCATGATGAAGAAGAACAAAAATAAATGTGAAATCCAAAATTCATCAGGAATTACAATAAAAATAATGTAAATAAAACTCTAATGAAGTTAAATGTTTGTATTATTTAATGAATCATGGACCAAATAGCTCATGGACATTTTGGACAGGACCAAATTTTAAAGACCTTTTCGTGTGGACCAGATGTCTCAATGGGCATTTTGGACAGGGCCAAATGTCCTACAAGTTTTCAAATAAATTATCTAAACCTATACATGGCTGTAGTTTAAGTACTATTATTATCATTACCAATGAGTAAAGTAAGGTTCATAAAATTTCAGTAGCTTGATAATAAGCTGCTAAGTATAGGTAATAAGTTGTATAAGCAAAATTAGAAACTAGTATTTGGTGTTTGACTTTCCAGCATGGGTATTGTGACACTGGGATCCCAGAGTTTCAGAGCCACATGGTTATGTGACTGGATAACAAGTTTTGAGATTTCAAGTCTCTTTTTGTCTTACTTATACCAGATGCTAGCCAGACTCTATGTTTGAAACTTTCTCAATAACTCTTGATTCTCAATTACTCAATCATACTTCTTGCCTTTCTTTCATTTAACTCGGAACCCAAGTTACCTAGGGTAGGGAGGAACCTGAAACAGCAACTCCCGATGGCCAATAACAAAAGATGGTTTAAAGTATGTGTGGGACTCCAGGCAGGGACACCTCATTGATTAATTTTGAAGATTACCTGTGGAAACACTTATGTTAAGGGCAAATGGAAACTTGTCTTCTCATTCCAAAGTAGCTTCTGATGTTTAGTACTATATAGAAATTTTTAGTACAGATATTTCAGAGACATTTTAGAGTATCAATTTGTATTTCATTTGTTTTATCTCAGAACTACATGAAATTCAGGAGATAAATTTATACCTATATTGTTTCAGTCTATAGTCCTAACACCATTTTAATTGAAATATCAGTATTACAATAGCCCTATTATCCTATTTATTAACTATTCTCTAGAAGTTTATATTTTTTCACATATCCACTATATCATATTGAAAATAGTTAATTATATTCTCATCCAGTTATCTTTGCAGCCTCCTGACATAAAAGCCTGCTATGATTTGCATGAATTTTGTTCCCTCTGGACTTTACTGTCAAGTTCTTTTGACAATTTGTATTTCTTATCTCATATAACCATACTATTTGGTCACTTTAGCATCTTCATTACTAAAACCTTTATCCTGTTTCTTTTCACCAGCCACTCTCATTGCATCCCCAAAGCCAATTCTCACTCCTTTGGTGTTACCGATGAGCCTGTGGCAGAGACTGGCTAACTACTGACCAAAATGATTGCTTTCCATTTAGACTGGATTTCTGCTAGATTGAATTTCTCAGCCTCTTGTGCAGTTAGGTCTAGCCAATGGAATGTGAGCAGAAGTAGTGTATGCCACCTCTAGGTTTGATCTATAGAATCCTCCATACAATCTTTCATTCTTTCCCTTTCTTTCCATCCAGAGACCCTGAGAACTTAGACAAACACATGAAGGAATGAACTTACACCCATGAATGACTATGAAAGCATAATTCTCATTCCCTCATAGTGCATATTGTCACAGTGGCTAGTACTTATTAAGCATTCTACAAATGTTATCTATTTTGATCATTAAACCAGGCCGTATCTTTAAAGCATTTCCTTTTCTCTTCTACCTCTTAAGGCTACTGAAAGAGATAACTCATAGATAGGTAATGTTTAATTATTTCAGTTTTCATTAATTTTCTTTTTTGGTTCTCTACCACCATTACATTGTATTATATTGTCTTGGGGAAGATTGTATTGTGTTGATATCTTGGGCTTACCTATAATCTTCATGAATGTGGATGTCTAAATCTCTCCCCAGATTTGTGAAGTTTTCAGCCCTTATTTCTTTAAATAAGCTTCCTTCCCCTTTCTCCTTCTCCTCTCCTTCTGGGACTCCAGTAATGCATAGATTATTTCTCTTAATGATATCTCATAGTTTATGTAGGCTTTCTTCACTCTCTTTCTTCCTTCCTTCCTTCCTTTCTCCCTCCCTCCCTTCTTTCTCTGACTGGATAATTGCAAAGAACCTGTCTTCTACTTAACAGATCCTTTCTTCTGCTTGATGCAGTCTGCTGTTGATGCTCTCTATTGCTTTTTGTTTTCATTTTATTCATTGTATTCTTCAGCTCCAGAATTTCTGTTTCTTTTTTTTAAGATTTCTGTGTCTTTATTGAACTTCTCAGTTTATTCATGTATTGTTTTCCTGATTTCACTGAACTGTCTTTGTGTTTTCTTGTAGTTCACTGAGTTTCCTTAAGACAATCATTTTGAATTCTTTATCAGGAAAATTACAGATCTCCATTTCTTTGTTTTGGTTACTGAGAAATCGTGTCCCTTTGGTGGTGTCATGTTTCCTTGATTTTTCATGTTTCTTGAATTCTTGCATTGCTGTGTTCGCATTTGAAGAAAGCACTCACCTCCTCCATTCTTTACTGACTAGCTTTGGGAGTAAAATTCCTTCCATCAGCCCTGTTGGAATTCTGAGGGTCTTCTCAGACCTTTTCTGTGGGTGCCCTTGCTCCAGAGTTCTCGTTCCCTCTTGTGGCTGAATTATTAAGCTTGTATGCTTTCTCTCAGTCCTGCAAACCCAGGCCAGGTACTGAGAGCATCCCTTTTTCTTTCCCTAGAGTGTTACTGAATGCTCAAGTTTGTGTAATTTCTCCCAGTCCAACGTACTTTGACCAGCTTTCTGTGCATGCTCACTACCCATTTGCAAAACCTTGCTCTTGCTGCCATTGGGCACATGCACAGAGATCCAGCCATGGAGTGGGAGATGTGTGCAGGTGAGCCGTATAGAGCTTTGAGTGTGTCCATGGGCCAGTGGAAGAATCTGCAGACATTGCATACCCAGTAGCTTGTAGTCAGACTTCCTGATGGAGTCTGCAAACTGGTCAGCAAGATCTGTGTCACTCTGATGACCCCTGAGAGCCCTATCTGCTGTTCTCCCACCTGCTTTCTGCTTTCCAGTCACACAGCACATGTCAGTATTCTGAATGGGGTGAGAAACAAATGAGTCTCTCTGGTAGCATCCCACATAGCTGGGGAATCTGGGTGGTCATTCACATGCTTTCATTTCCCCCCACAGGGAAATTGTGGGCTAAGTAGGTCTCTCTGGCCCTAAGCTGTACCACCTTGGAGGAGGGTGATGTGAGTAAAGTGAAACTTCCTCTTATTCTCTTCAGTGGTCTAATCTTGCTTTTTTTCTTTTTGCTCCAGTGGTGTTCTTATACTTCTCTGCTGGACTCCTGGACTTTCAAAAAGACTCTCTTATCCATGGGTGATTGTCTAAATCAGTGTTCCTTGGGGAGAAGATTGTAGAAAACTCTTATTCTGCCATGATGATGACATAACTCTTAACTTTTTTTCCTGGTATTCCTTATACAGAAGTTTCTATCTGCAAGGTGAACTCTGTCCACATTTCTGTCTCCATCTTACCTTATAAATATGAAAATAACATGTGCATGGATTATTTTCTTTTTCCCTATTATTTATTTTTATAAACCTGACTTATTGATATATTTTATTTAATCGCAAGTATTGGCAGACATTAACAGGTCTGATGATTCCAGTTAACACTTATCTCTCACTTCTTTGACTCTAATGCATCTATTGTTTCTGTTACTCAAATAGTACCTTATTAAGCAGCATTATTAATAACTGATATATTCGAAATAATTGGTGTACATGAAATTAGATTATAAACACATTAGATGGAGGTGCCTAATTTTTTGTTACTTTAGTTTAAGTTAGGATAGCACTATTATATTTCCAAAACACTTAGTATACTGAACACATAGTAACAACTCAATTAACCATTGTTGATTGATTACAAAACAGATATTTAAGATCACCACAACGATGTAGGAAACAAGAGAGTTAATTGTGTGTGTCTCCTTGAGAAAAACTTTTATATTTTCTAAGGCAGCAAACATGTGTTGCTAAGATATCATGGAGTCTTCAAACATGGAAGAGTAAATAGGAAAAGAAAATGGTAAAACTTGCTAGTAAATCTTCCTGACCCAAGGCTTTAGTTAGTTATATGTAGTAGTTTTTCTTGCCAATATTGAAGAATGTTAGAGACCCTAAGTAAGAAACTACACATAGAAAAGTAAAAAAAAAAAATTGTGTTCAAATCAAGCTCTGCCACCTATTGTGAATGTGGGCATTCTCTTAAGTTTCCTGAGCCTCAATTTTCTCATTTATAAAAAATGAAATGCCACCTACATCTACAATTAAATGAGATGAGGAATGTCCCATTCAGGGTAAATATAGAAATATTTTCAAGTGGTTTTATGGTGCAAGTGTTGCTTACTTTCCACCAAAGATATAGGAAATTATTGTTTATTTCATAAAATAATCATTAATTTTAATATGGATTTCTAATAATATTTCTTTAAGTGCTTTTAAAAATCAGTGTGCTTTACTTTTTTGGTTTATGTAACCATTTGAGGAACATGGTTATATATATTTTGAATGTATGGAATTTTAAATACAAATTTACACATTTTATGAAATAAAGTAATAGCTGGTTCAGAGTAACATTTCTCTTTCAGTTATTTAGACATAATCTTAATAAAGTGTACTTATAAAAAGAAATGTCTTTTAACTACAAAATAAATAGGCTTCTACGTACATCTATGGAAAACATTTTATAAATTAAATGTAATGATCTAACTAGGAGATAATCCAGGGAAGGTAAATCTAACCAACACAGGAACCTTTTTGGGGGCAGAAAAGCCATCTCAGGTTCAATTCAATCAGAGGGCATAGGTAATTTCCCTAAGATTCCATCCAGAAATCATCTTGCCTCCAGTTCTACAAATTACTAATTTCAGAGCCATTATGTGGAAAGCTTCACAGACTCCAAATTTGGATAGTAAGATAAGTAATTACCAAAATATTAATGTGCCACAGAGAAATGATTTAGGTTATTGATGTGGTCTGGCTATACACGTTTGAATTTCTCCTTCCCACAAGAAAAGGAAATCACTGTGTAGCACTGATTCAAAATATACTTGAATGTGTTATGTATAGTAAATTCAATTCAATTCAATTTAATGAAGATATACTATGCCAAAGTTGTGTGTATTAAAAAAAATGTAAAATGAATCCCTGTCCTCAAAAAGCCTATAATTATACTAATAATTATAATACAAAGGAAATACTTTAGGTATAACAGGAGAAATAGAAATGCTGCAGTATCACTCTGGCAATTTAAAGGAGAAAAGAAAAGTGAGACCGAGAGAGAGAGAAAATTACTAATAAGATTTAAAAGGGCTTCATGAAAAACGTGACAGAGAAAGGACTGTAAACCTAGTAAACTTTTCCATCTTAGATATCTTAGATGTTTTCAAGTATAGGATAGACCAGTGTTATTCAAACCATTATATAGAACCCTTGATTAAATTTCAATTTGAATTTTATCATTTAAAATATATTTTTACTATTTAAAAATAAGATACAAACTCAAATGTATTATAGATCTATAATACATAAATTCTATATTATCCATCTGTTTTTGCATGTTTTCTACTTTTTCCATGAAAGCCTTTAGAATATTATTCATAGTTTAAAAAAATTCCTGGTCTGATAATTCAACGTTCCTGCCATATCTGACTCTGGTTCTGATGCTTGGTTAATCTCTTCAGACTGTGTATTTGCCTTTTAGAGTGCCTTTTAATTTTTGTTGGAAGGGGACATGATGTAGTGGGTAAAAGGAATTGCAGTAAATCAGTCTTTAGTAATGCAGTGATAAGGTGTGGGGGGAAGGGAAGAATTTTATAGTCTCATGATTCTGTCTTAGTTTTTTGGTGAGCTGTGCTCCTGGACTATGAACTTGACCAGTGCTTCTCAGTCTCCTCCCTTAGGTGGGGCAGGATGGCTAAAGGGAGCTGAAGTTGGGCAACTCAGGTTGGTTAGGCTCTAAAAAAACCTCAGTAAATTAAGCTCTGGCTAAATAGTTTTTCCTGAGGGCAGACTTTATTAAGAAGAACAGAATGATCTGGCATACTTCAAAATGGTTCCTTTTTCCCCTCCCCTGCCAGAAGCATGAGGAAAATTTTCTCCAGTATTCACTGTAAGGGGGTCCCTCTATGACTAGGTCTCCCTGGAGTTTTTGTCTCTCAGACTTGTACATGCTGAGCCTCCAGCACATCATTCATTACAGTTCAGGTTTTCCTGTCCTGGCACTGGTTCCTGTGGAGATTTCTGCTCCTTGGTTTCTGTTCTGGTATGTAGTGATTCTCTGTATCCGCCTGTGTTTCCTTCCAGTTTTGGGGACAGCGATTTGCTTGTGACCTCACTTTTCTGATCAACCTAAGAAGAGCTGTTGGTGTTTCAGTTTGTTAAGCTTTTTACTTGCTGGAATGCAGTGGTGACTTCTAAGTTCCTTATATGCTGAACTGGAAACCAGAAGTGCCCGTATGTTTGTTATTTACAGTTTCCTATTCTGTACTGAAATTCTCATTTTAAAAATATTAATTATAGTTATTTAAAATTTTGTGTCTGGTAACCTCAACATTTAAATATCCTATACATCTATTGATAATTCTATTATCTAGTTTTCTGTTGATATTGGTCACCTGGTCTTATCTGCTAGTATGTTTATTGTTTTATTACATGCCGGAAATGGCATATGAAGTGTTTTAAAGATACTTGGAGGTTCAGAATTACAGATCTTCCTCGACTTATGATGTGGTTATGTCCTGATAAACCCATCATAATTTGAAAATATCCTAAGTCGAAAATGCATTTAATAACCTACCAGACACTGTAGCTAGCCTACTTTAAACATGCTCAGAATACTTATACTAGTCTACAATTTGGCAAAATCATCTAACACAAAGCCTGTTTTATAATAGTGTTGAATATGTCATGTAATTTGTTTAATACTGAACAAAAAGTGAAAAACAGACTGGTTGTATGGGTACAGAATGGTTGTAAGTGTATTGATTGTTGACCCAGCATCACAAGACAGCCACATATCACTAGCCCAGGAAAAGGCCAAAATTCAAAATTCAAAGTATGGTTTCTACTGAATGCGTATCACTTTCGAACCACAATAAAGTCAAAAAATCATAAGTGAAACCATCGTTAAGTTTAGGAGTCTGTATAGTCTTTCCTAAGAGAGGATTTGCTTTTGCTTCTTACTTTCATTAGAATATGGACATAATACCCGCATAAATTCAGTGATTGGTTACATTAGAAGCTGAATTTAATCCTTTATGTGGTCTTGTCTATGTCCAGTTCCCTGTTTTCCTGAAAGATAAGCCTTCAAAAGTCTAAAATGAAAGCCAGGTGTGTTTGAGAGAGACTCCTCCTTATGGAGCTCTGAATTCTGGTTGTCTCCCTTTGACTCATGAGACTGCTCAAAGCACTGATGGTTTCTCAGCCTCTCAGAAGCCGTATAATAATTGGTTAATGCATTGAAGGGAAAATTGAACTGAAATGCCTTCCTTAAATTTTTTTTTCCCCTTTGTTTCTGGATTTTGGCCCTGCAGATTCTGGCTGCCTTGGCAGCTCACTCATGCCTTCAGAAATATTTTAAACGATATTTTCCACAGCTTTTCTAGTTGAATTTTGCAGAATGGCTTGTTTGAGTCAAACTGATCTGTCACTTCTGGAAATGAAATTCTCCTGTATATATTTTGATATGCTATTTGCTACATAAAGTTTCATGACTGAATCATTTAACCGTATTTGCAGTCTTCCTTGGTTGCAGGAGTTATTTATTTGTCTTGGGATTCAGGTTGGGAAGGAATATATTCTTGGTGTACTTTGTTGAGTATTTTACTCCCATGTCATCTAATTTCCTCTTGCTCCTGTTAGCAATATCAAAGGGCCGATCAGTTCAAATGGCTACTTTTTTTTCTACCTTCTAAAGATATAACACCAATACATAAAAAGCTTAAATTCGTATAATATTTTGAAATGGTAATAGATTTTTATTGATTTAAATTAGGCTTCATGGCTACAGGTTTTTTTTTTTTAAATGTATCACCTTGAGTAGGCTACATTCCCTGTTTATTCAATCAAACATTAATCTGGGTGATGCTGTGAAGTTATGTTGCTAATGTAACTTCCCTAATCAGTTGACTTTAAGTAAAGGAGCTTGCTCTGGATAATCTGGGTGGGTCTGATTTAATCAGCTGGAAGGCCTTAAAAACAGTGCTGAAATTTTAGAGAGATTGAGAGAGGCGGAGAAAGAGAGATGAGTTCAGCCCGTGGACAACAGTGTAGGCCCATGCCCGTGGGATCCATCCTGCCCTTACTTACAACCTGCCTATGGATTTTAGGTTTCCTTAGCCAGCCCCACAATCATGTGAGCCAAGTTATTTTAATAAGCCTGAAGATTTATTAGGAAAGAATCTGAAGCTTTCATATCTATATCTATATCTGTATCTGTATCTATATCTATACATCTTTTATTGATTCAGCTTCTCTCTTTGAATCCCAACTGATAATATGTCAATGAACATATTCTTCAGGAAAAAAATCAGGTCATATAGTGTAAATGAACACAAGAGTATGCCATAGCCATGAAATGGAATCTGTGGTATTATATTTAAATGGGTTTCTTTGTCCTGTATCTGACAGAAATGACTATAAGATACAAAATTAAGTTAGACTTTTTAAATTAACTTTGGGAATAGAAATGGAAATAGAAACACAATTAATGAATATGCTAATTTCACCCCATGAAATGTCAGGGGATAGGTGATCTTTATCCATGGCTTAAAAATGCATACCAGATTAAATTGATGATTCCCATAAATATTTTTTTTTCCAAAGAACAAAACATAAAAATGCTTTTTCAAGGTTAAACTTAAAACAATGGGAGACAGACATCAATTTATTATCATTGAGATTAATTAAATATGAGATATTATGAGAAAATATTGACTAAATACCAGAAGGCTGTATTGATGCTATAAAAGGGTAGGCAGCTAATAATGATTCTTAATAATGCCCAGTGAGAATAGAATCCCACCACTCTCTATTAGTACACACTGTTAGTTCTTTTTTGCAAAAAAGCTAGCATTACCATAATAAGCATGTAAAACATCATAAATAACTAAGTGTGTATGCAGGAATAAATTACTTCTGCTCTAAGAAACTATAACCAGAGGGAAAAAATATTCTTCTGGATTTGGGCAAGCAAAGCTCTGTAGCAAAATGAAACATTAATTCCTTGGAAAGAATTTGAAGTTTTAAATTTGGAGTGATTCCCTTCAGAAGATTTTATAAATCTGTTTTTAAGTGAATTATTTAAAAATAAATCGATCAGTAGTTATCTGAAACCTTCTTTTGAACTCAGTTAAAATGAAATCCAGTGTTCCTTAGTTGCTCAAATTGGCAGTTTTTGAAAAAGTGGGTTACTACTAAAGCTTTGGTTCACATAAAATTACTCTTTAAGCATATGCAAAAGACATCATTATTCATCTACCAAAATGTATAAATAACATAATAAAATCATGTTTAAATAGTTATTTTAGCACATATGTCTGGGTTAGGCTTAGGTCCCATATTTTGTTAAGGGTTATAGTTCCAACTAAAATTTTCTTTTGACCTTCAAGTGTTTTATACTAACCTCTACCTTCTGTAATGTCATTATTCATAGCTGTTAAGCAGTTTCATAATATTTAAGTGTATGGAGACTGATTTGACATCCTAACAATTTTACAAAAACAAAAAAGTAAAAGAGCCAAGTGAAAGTTGAAAAAAAATGTAACAATATGGCAACCAACAGTCCACAGCATTTTTTTTTCTGGAGTCAACTTTAACAGGACTTGAAGTATTATAACTTTGATGATTGCTATTATCATCATTTGCTCATTCAGTAGGAGGCCATGTACTGTACAATAGGAATTATCAAGAAAATACACTTCAAGTATGCTACACAAACTTGTTTAAAACAACATGGAATAAATGCCAGCTTGTATTTTACTATGACGGGGTTTTTATTAACAAGCACTGGTGAGACAGAGCCTTCTTTGAAAATAGAAATGCTACTGTACCTAGTTCAATTATTTAGGTCCAGGTTTTAATAATTTTTAATGTGTCTTAAAAGGAGAATTTCATGACAAAAGAGAATTTCAAATATCCTTTTCCTTTCTAAACTGCCCTTTGAAATAAAAGTAGTTATTTGACGCTTGAGAAATACTTCCTATCTTAGATAATAAGTTGGATTCTCTCCTACAAACATTTACCCTTGACTCACCGTTCATTTATTGATTTTAAAAGAAGACCCATTCCTGATTTATTTTGTATATTTGATTTCATTCTGGATTATATTTGATAATTAATGCAACCCCCCAAATCAACATACATCATGCTCCTAATTGAGGGGGGCCAACTCTGTAGATTCTTAATAACACTCAGGGTATTGTGAGTATCTGAAGCATATTGATTAATTTATCAAAAAAAAAGTAGCACTGTCTAAATGAATATTAGTACTTTGAAAATTTAGGAAACTAAGAGAACCAAGGCTCTTATTTTCTATGTGTACAGTATGCTTTATTTCTCTCTAGAAATTATGAACGTCATCAACCTCAAAAAAGGTTGCCTATTTCCAGTATATACTATCTCCTCTCCAATACATACATATGTTCACAAGGCCTCACTTCTTTTGTTAAGTTTTCTAATTAAATAACTTTGAGTTAACAACACCTTTCTAACATTATTTTCTAAATATCATAGATATACCACACAAAGATAACCCAATGCACCCAAAGTTTATGTATTTTTAATGCTCTATTATGTACTATTTTAATATAGCATAGGCATGTTTCTGCATGAACTGTAAACCTGAGAACCATATCTTACCAATGTGTAAGTTGTTCTCTGGTAACAGAATGCTTCACTATCACTTCTCTGGCACAATACTGGCAACTTAGGGATGCCAGACTTCAAAAACCAGTTAACATGAAGTATTTCTCCTTTTATTAGGCATGATGAAAAAAAGAGAAATTCTATGTCAGTTTTGTCTTCGCTTATAGAAATAATAGAAAGGCCCAAGGTTGAGAGAGTGACTTTTTTTGGAAGAACGTCAAGGAAGACTGTGGCTAGAGCAAATATAATAAGGGAAAAATGGTAGGAAATGAAGTGAGAGAAAAGTAAGGGGGATGCAGAATATTGTTTAGTGTTTAGATCATTGTAAGGATATTTGTTTACACTCTATTTGATATTGACAGCCATAGTAATGACAAGATCTGACTTAGATAAATGAATCTCTTTGTTGCTGTGTGAATACTAGACTGTGTGTATGGACAGAGGTGGGGAGAGGGAAGGGTGGGAGCAGATACAGCAGTTAGTAGGCTCTAAGTTGATCAAGAATGATGGTTTCTTGGATCATGGAGCTAGTAGTGGAAGTTGTGAGAAGCTGTTATACTCTAGATTTATATAGAAGTTGGAACCAAAAGAATTTGTTGATGGACAGGATATGGGGAGTGAGAAAGAGTTGCCACTGACTGAAATGGGAAAAAACTGTGGGTGGAATCTTTTTGGTAGGGAGAAGATAAGAAATTAGATTTTGGATATATTAAATTTGAGTTGCCTATTAATAACTTATAGCTACTATGGAGAAACAATTTGAGGAGACCTATAGCATCTACAATCTTCATATTTTCTGATACTTTATTATTAATATATCAGTCAAGATCTCATTGACAGTATTATAAATATTGGCAATCTTGATATTCATTATGTATTATATATACTGTCTTATTGGGAGGTAAAATCTTGGGTTTAAAAAGAAGTCTCTCCTTGCTATCATGGAATTGATCAGAAGTGACAAATGTTTTCTCCAACTAGAAGCTAGTTTAACATTCAGAAAGGGATGGGTGGAAACATTTCTATAACAGGCATGCACCTCATCTTTCAAGTGGAAACTTAGAAACTCAAATAAAAAATTTTTAAATGGGAAAAACTCATGTGTCCATTTGTATTAAAGTACTGAAGGATGCAAAATCTTTGTGATACCCTGTCACCTAGCCTTATCCCTAACTCCCCAGACTTGCGAAAAGAATGTTACTAGCTGCTAGTGAGTGACACTAAATCTCCTATACCATGACAGGCATAATCCTTTGATAAAATAGGCTTCTTTATCTGTAATGTTATCAACTGTCAACCAAAGTGATGTGATGTCCCATCAAGGACAGAATATAATATGATTTGGGTATGGATGCACTAAGTTTTCTTTTGCATGAAATAATCGGATTTAGAGATATCTGACAAGTACTGTAATTATTTAACGTACTTGTGACAAAGTAGCATAATTTGTCAATATTGCAAACATACTTGCGATGTGAGTATTCAAAATAATTGTGATTAAACTACTCTTTAGAAACTGTTTAGAAGAAGATAAAACAAGAATGACAAGAAACTATAGTTACTGACATTTAGAACTCAGGGAGAATTTTCAACCTATCTATAGGGATTGTTTTCATGAAAAATGTTTTTCAGTTCTGATTCTGATGTCACAAAGGTATATGATAGCGGCTGTGCATTTATATGGGACTGTCATATAAATTCTGCTTTTCACATGATGTGGCATACAGCTTCTAATTACCATTTCATCACAATACATCACTCTAGAAGAACTTCATCAATTGTCCTCTCAGAACTTCCTTTTGTTTTTCTTTAAAGAAACCTAGATTATAGGGCAAGTACATTTTCAAATATTTATGTTAATCTTCATTTGAGTCTACTTATGGATGTTTATTCTTAATCATTTTACTTAAACAATTGAACACTTTGATTTCAAATGAATATCATATTCTCATTTCTTATTTGCCTTATGTACTTTATCTGCAACATTCTGTCAACTATGTCTCTATATTTACTTTGATTGTTTTGGCTGTTGTAAAGAAAAAGTTTTGTTTAGACACATGGCTTGTATTGTTCCTCTTCTTGCCTTTAATTTTTAAATTGTATCATACTAGCATAGTCTTGAAATTCATAAATACTGATTTATGAGTCCATGACCAAACACGTAAGGTCACTGAGTCTCCAAAAAATATATATAAATACGTATTTTTGTCATCTCAATGAACTATTGGCCTAGCAGACTGAACAATATGTAACATTAAAAATCAGTTAAATGCCTACTAGAAGAATCGTTTCCTTCTAATACTGCAAGAAAGTTGAGCATAAGCATCATTGTAGAAATATGAATATGAGCTTTAATAAAAGATCAGATCTCAAATTGTACAGCATCATTGACGTAATCTTCCTTTGAGTAAAATGTATATATTTATTTATTTATTTATTACATATATTTATTTATTGAATGTGTACTTTATGGGTACTCTAAAGATGGGACATACTCCACTGTGCTTCAAAGGGCAAATCATTCATGCCCAGGCCATCACATTCAGAAAATCATATTCACTATTTCCTTCTTTTTAGAATACTTGAATCTCTAAAGTATGATATTCGTTCACCTGAAGTTGTTTTTTAGATTATTGATCTGACTCCTTTGTACTTTATAATCCTTGGTGCCTTCAATTAAGATCATGAATTACATTTAACTTACATTTCCATATTTTTACCTTCCTCTATAATATTATCATAAAACTTAGGTCATTGAATTCAGTGTTTCAAATTACATGTAACAGTTGCCTGACACCCTATAGGATATTTCAAAATAAACTAAACAGTTCATAATAATTTGTGTAAATCCAATCCTAATTAGACACAAGCCCAAAATCTATGGGAGTTCAATTTATGCCTAAAATTAAATATTAATATGGATAAGAACAAAATTTTTCAATCGAAGTCTTCATCTATACTAAAATTCATACAAAATGGCAGCTTTAAAACTGGCTGAATACATTATTTACATGTGGTATATTCCTTTTTTCATATTACCAATAACACTAATAGGTAAAATGGTATTCTTCTGGCACCTTAGTAGACATCCTTGTAAAATATAATAGACTGCTACTATTTGGAACACTTGTTCCACTTAAGCCAATTAGATCTAATTTAATAAATAAAATTGGATTTAAAATAAGTTTCACCATATTTCTTCTATCTGACTCTACTACTCTTCATAGCAAATCAAGAAATTAGACTTGGAAAATAAGAGGATGGACTTCTCATATACCTTTTTTGGAAATTTATCCCAATACTGTGCTAATTAAAACAAATACCTTGGAAAAGAGTCTTTAATTTAAAGCTATGCTTGATGTCATTCAATGGATTTGGCATCTTGTTTTTCTGTTCTCATTTCCATAAAATGATAGGGAATAGAATTTGGGAAGCTAAATAGCTTCACAAGGCTGAGCTGATGGTCCAGACTTCAGAGACTGTGCTATGGTATTGCTGAATTACAGACTGCCCTTAAAAAATCCCCAACATTACAACCAGGATTCACTTTCAGTCTACTTGTTCATTCTATCGTGGGTATGTATGAGGTCGTCAATACGTCCTGGATTTTGACACTTTACTTTTTTAACCAGAGAGTGGAAAGAACTTGCTGGATATGGTGCTAAAATATAGGCGTGTCCATTTTTCAGAGAAGAAAGCTTGCAGAATACCACCTTACTTACCAGCTTCTCAAGGTAGAACTGACGATGAAATAGGAGATTATGCTTGACAGAGATGTTATTTAAACATGTCAAACATCTAACATCTAAATAAACATAGATGCGGCATTCTCAGACTACCTGAGTTGAGCTGATCAGATTAAACCTGATTTGCAAAATGGCTTTGGTAGAAATGTAGTCCCATCATATAGCAGTTTTTAGGTCATTACATTCAGTTCTCTGGAGAGAGCCATAATATTTTCATCTGAATTTGCTGGCAAGTTTGGACAGCCCTTTATAACTGTCATATGTTAATTAAATTGGTAATACTCATCATCATATAACCTTCCAAGTTGACTACATCACGTGGTACCTCAGATCACTGGCTGCATAATTTCTAGTATGTTTGCTAAAAATGCCTCATTACTCCAGTTATACCTCAAGCTTGAGCACTTAAGCTTAAAGGATTGTTTCTAAGGGAGAATTGAGACATCTCCATTCCTGATTTGTAGAAATAGTGTCATCATTTCTATTCAATTAATTAGTATATATTTCTATAATGCTAGTCCTTGTTTGATATACAAACCAAGCCAACTTAAAGTATTTTCAGGGTAAGGGAAGCTAGTTAAAAATGATTTAGTTACTTCTCCTAAATTATTGTAATACAGTTAAATAATAAGCCCAATATATCATTTTAGATGATAGTAACGTGAACCTTTGGAAACTACACATCCCCTCCAAACACGTTGAAACTTTATAGGAGCTATCCATCTGTCAAAAGTGAATAATTTTGCTCGTAATCTTTTAGAATATCTCATACTCTACAGTTTTAGACAACTGTAATTTTCAACACACTAATCCGCCCCACTTGAAGAAAATCCTAACAGAAACTTAATAATAATTGTTATAATGACTGTTGTAATCTGTTTGGCATGAACCAGCCTAATAATACTCAAGTTCTTTTCCTCTTACATCCCCCAATATATTTTAATTTCATTTTCCACTAGTGCTGCATTGTGTTTCGTTCAACAGGCGGGACTGTAAAAATAGCGTTCAGCAGTACTCTCTGGCAGGAAGTCAGAGGTTTTAGAGACATTGGACAAAGGATACATACCATGTGCTATGTAGTTTAAAGATATGTATATTTAGAATGTTCAAACAGTGTTAGTAATGTAGTTCATATAAGAGAACAGGGTGCGTGTTTTAGGAGTTGCATATAGAGCCTGTGACTTTTGCATTAGAAAGTTAGCCTTACTCTTGCTGAAAAGTAAGTCTTGGTCTTAATATATCACTAAATTAAAAGAACAACTATGTTCTACAAATTAGAAAGCATTAAGTAATAAATGTTAGGTTAAAATTGAAATTTTTTTTAGGTTTTTAAGTTCAAAAAAAGGAAAATTTCACTTTTGTGCAAAGAAATGTGAAGAATAAGTTATTTTAATAAACCATAATCACTATAAGAGAAAAAGCATGTACATTGGACTCAGACAAATCTGGTTTGAATTTGAGCTTTACAGTTTACTACCTGTGCGAGCTGGGGCAAGTTACTCAATTTCTCTAAGCTTTGGGTTTCTAATCTGTAAATAGGTATGAGAAAATTTACCTCCCAGTTTGTATTGAAGATTAAGTGGGAAACTGAATATAGAATGATGTAACTCTGCATGTTTATTGTAATATGTAGTAGCTTATTAATGTATGTTCTGTTAACTGATTTCATTCACTTATTGTAATGAGATTAGATGTCTGATAAAGCCCTATCCAGTTCAAGTTTCTCGTCCTTGCCCTGTTGCCTGCCTTTGCCAGATTTCACCCTTGACTACCTAATTTTACATTTTTTTACATTGCGGTTTTCATCTTATGAAAATTTATTTGAGGATTGAGTTTTCCTTCCATAATGTCCAGAAGTCACAGTGATTTAAGCTATTTATAATTTAGGGCATTCAAAATAAATATATTTACCAACCTATGGTATGTTAAAATATGGACCCTCAAGCACTAGGTAATGAACAACAAAAACAACAAATCAGAAAGAACCTCTTTACCTTTTAATAAAGAGCCTGGAATCTTAGAGAACTAGACATAAGGTATGACATCAGGACCAGCTGGCCTACCATGCCTCTTGAAAATTAAAGAACAGAGTTAAATATGCAGGGATGAGGCAGCAGTGTGATGGAATGGGTTGGGCGGGGATGAAACAGTAAAATAAATGCCTTGTAAATCAGAAAGTAGAAAATAAGGGATAGTAATGGGAAAATCTATAAAGCAGTGTCATGGGTGAGAATAGAAGGGCTGACCCAGCAGCGATCTCTTCAGCATCTGTAAGATGTCCACAGCATTTTTTGATCCATCAAAAATATGAAGCTCCTAATATTTTTTCTAACTATAGTATGCTCAGATTGTTATTTTTAACCCTGGTACAACCCAGTTACATAATTTTTATATAAAGGATTATTTGCTAGTTTTAACCAGGTTCCCTCATAGTTTTTTCTTAGTTATAGTACTTTCAAATTAAAGATATGCATTTTGTAGAATATTGTCAGAAATCCCTAAAACTTCCCCAATACTGTGTGTATGTATATTCAGTTTCATCTAAAAGTTGCTTCTTCTCATCCATTTTCTGCTCTGCATGGAATCTTTGAAATTTAGAACTTGCTAGGAAGACTTCATTTGGAATTGTATGTGGAAATCATTAACACTTTCACCAAATATTCCCATTCTCCTCTCCTTAGTGGCACAAGGCAGGATTGCATTTTCTGTACCACTTCCTTGTGGTTGGATGGAGCTATAACTAGTTCTGGCTTGAGTTGTGAGCCATTTACTTGCCAGTGCAGAGCATTTAATTTGATATGAAAAACCTTCCAGAGTTTCCTTTTTTCTTTGTCACAATGACTGAAACTGTTCAAGCTGGTGATGGTTCTATCTGCCTGGGTTTCAGAGTACGGTGACTCGGAGCAGAGCCCCCAGACAACCGTTAATAGACCGGTATTATGTGTGAGAAATACATCTCTGGTGTTCTAAGCTACTGACATTTTGAAGTTGTTTGTTACTGCAGTATAACTTAATTTATCATGATGAAATTATGAAATTATTTTGAGCATCACATGTAAACATCAGAGGTATGCAGTCATGGTGATTCTAGAAAGAAATAATCAATACTATAGCCTCAATGATAAAATGCTTTTCATTTTTTCTCTAAATGGTATTCTTTCAGACAGGAGAGGGCTCCATGCATGAAGCTGTTTTAGTTAAGCCCAGATTTTTAGTGCTTAACATTTTATCAGATAAATACAAGAATTCATCAAGAGAATATAGATGTACAGTTCGGAAACAGACTTAAGTTCCTATATTGCCTGACACTGTATTTCTTTGGCTGAACAAAAATTACAATAGCTTCCAAACGACTTGCCTTCATTTTCTTTTAAATCACCCAAGAACCCCAAAAGTCTACAAAAATAGAAAGAATCTCCTGACATAAAAGGTAGCTAATGACACTTAAAAGTATGTTTTCTCTCCCTCGGTGGGCAGGAGGGAACTCCTGAGTGCCTATCAAACAGCTCCAATATGAGACATCGAATTGTTACACAGAATCAAACATTCCTTAGAGAGCCAAGAGTCACAATTAAGAGACATTAATTGTTACTACTTTTTCTTTTCTGCCTCTCTATTTTCTTTCCTCTCTCTGCCTTTACACATCTCCTTCACATGCGCTTATTCCCTACCATGGCTTTCTTTCAGTTTCCCCACATTTTCATTATATGTTGTAAATATAAAGTATTTTAAGCATTTCTGGAAATAGAAAGTAACAGAAAGGTAATACTAATTTATTTGGGCTTATATGGGTTTTAAATTCCTGGTTTAAGGGATGTATGGAAATAATTAACTTAGACATTTTTTTTACCTTCATCTGTATGGCTAGTTGGAGTTGGCATGCTCTTTACCCAAGATTATTTGAAATACTCACCAGTGGCTTTCCTCAATGCCTGTTTGATATTTTGTTAAATGCGAGTTAACACGCAAATTGGTAATACTGTTCAGAATAAGTGTCATTTTTTTAAGTCTATAAAAGCCTGAGTAGGTACATCTTAAATTGCCTAAAATTCCCACTGCATTCACAAAATAGGAGACAATTCGAGAAAAGTCCTATTGAGAAGGCAGACCTTCTGAAAAGGGATCTGGGTTAGTGAGTTAAAAAGAACCAGGAGAATATATGGATATAGTTCAGAATTTTTTTAGTAGTTGATTTTATTTCTGATGCAACCATCATGTAATTTCTGAAAAACCATAGAACAATCCTGATGTTTCACTTTTTTTTCACCAAGAAAATCTTTTCAAGTTACATTATTAAAAATTTTAGATTACTCTAGAACATAAATAGCATTGAAAACTACCTTGCTCCACCGTTCTTTCCCCTCACACCTCACCAATAAACTTTGAAAGCAGATTTTCATTTAGGGGGAAGAATTGTAAATGCTATAGAATCACAGATGAGGAAAGGCTTCACTGCATTTAGGGAGGGCTTCAAAGAGGAGGCGGCATTTGAATGATAAAATGTAGTAGCTTCTCCTACGGTATGAAGTTTTACAGGCAAAAAGAATAGTACAAGCTGAGACACAGGCATTCAGATGGACAATGTGTTTAAGAACATGTGCTAGGGTAGAGCATATCACATTAGGGAGAAGTCATAGAAGATGAGGCTTGGAAGGAAAGCCTGAGCCAAGCTGGAAAACACCTTGTATATCAATATTAGTCAGGGTATAGTGCAGGAAATACACTGCTTTAGGTATATTTTAAATTCCTTTCTCAAGAGCACACAACTAAGAGTTAACCAGAATTGAGATTTGAATGTAGGCAGGCTTGTCTCCAGAGTTTGTGCTCTTAACGACTATGCTATAGATAAATGTACAGGTAACAGCCTTTATGAATAAAGTACAAATTAAGGATCAGGAAGCAAGCGATAATTGTGTAGAGTGGCGTTCATTACAGTTGTCCTGGGGGAAGTCAGCTTTAGATTAATACTTGAAGTATGTTGTTTTCATGGTGAGCGGAGAGGAAACACAGGTAACAAAGAAGAGCAAATATTCTCATACCTCATTTCTCTCTTCTCTCTCTTTTCTTCCCTCCCCTAGCCTTCCTTCTCCTGCTCCCTCTTTCTCTCTCTATCTCTCTCTTCTCTCTCTCTCTGTCTTTCTCATCAGGGGGCTTGGAGATAGAGATCGGAATTCAAGTCACCAGGCCATTCTAACTTTGTTTATAGTTTAAAAGAATAAATAGTTGTTTCTGAGGTATATTTTGCAGGTAATAGACAAATAGAAGCATACAATGTATTTCTCGATCATATTTACAAGCAACAAGTGTGTGTGTCTTTATTTCTCTTTAGATCCCTCACTGTGTTGTTTTTATAACACATTGCAGATCTGCATTACAATTACATTAACGAAGAGCTCCATTGCCATATCTACTTATTACACCCAATTATAAAACCTGAGCTGCTTGGCAAAGGAAATCTAATCACATAGAGGTGGTAGACTGCATTCTGAAAATGAGTCTAGTTGTCATGTACAGTAAATTTTAATACCCAAATTCTCTGTAAATTGGGCAGTTTCATGAAATTGAATGAGGAGGATCTATTTAATCAGCTTAAAAGTATGAAATTTGAATTCATTTGCACTGTAAAAATAATGGCTGTATCTGAGATAAATGCTAAAAGAACATTTTTACTTTTATTCTAATTAAAGTTCCTGCATTTATTAATTTTACTTCCATTTAGATGTTTTAAGGCTT
The DNA here is from genome assembly GCF_965194805.1 of Balaenoptera borealis. Taxonomy (NCBI): domain Eukaryota; kingdom Metazoa; phylum Chordata; class Mammalia; order Artiodactyla; family Balaenopteridae; genus Balaenoptera; species Balaenoptera borealis. Next base: position 105,491,906 of record NC_138881.1, read on the forward strand.
TTAAATTCTGATTGAAATTGTATATTCAGCAATAAACGTTGTTAATTTGTGTCTCCTATTCCAACATTCTCTTAAAATGCAAAAAGAAAACTAAGTATCTTGTTTTTAATAAACACTTTTACCGTAAGTCTCATATTGCTTCTGTGGTGTACAACATGGACCAGCTTTGGTGATTTACCATGTGTGGAGTAACTTTAATTCAATTATTTGTTCTAAATTTTTAGCATTGCTCGAATTGACACTACCACACTATACATAAAATTCCATATCTAAGAATGATTTAACAATCATAGTTAATTTCAGTATTCAAACTGCTTAGTTTCTCCACAACATTCGCCATTGTCAGTAAGTCCCAACTCCTAGAATGTTTCTTTTCCCTTGTTTTATAACTACTCTCTCTTTTTTCTCCTACCTCTTTGAGCATCCTTTATTTGTTCCGATCACTTACCCTTTCATTTAATTCTGGGCTTCCTTGGGCTCTATGCATGTCCATTTTTATATTCTCATTTTGACAGTCATTTCTGGAAAACATAATTTCTTCCCTTGTCCTCAGTTTTTATCTGTATGCTAATCAAATTTTTAATTTTTCATTTAATGGCTCTTTCCTGTATTTAAGAAATATTTTGAGCACCTACTATGTGTTAACTATTTTGATGTGCATCGGGTTAAGCATAGTCCCTATCTTCTAAGAATTTACAGATTAATGAAGGATTCAGGCAAATATATGTGGGGTCCTTTAGTCCAAGGCAAAGGCTTTGGTAAGTACTTTTGTGGTTGGATCAAAGTATATAGGGGTGGGTGTTGTGAGATGTGAGGTATAAAGTTCTTTTTAAACATTTGAAGAAATATTTTGCAATCGGGTTATTTTATTAAAGCAATATTTAATCTGGATGTACATATACATATAAATATTTTGTAATAGTGACAGAAATATCTTAGCATTAGTAATATCCATTATTTGCTTTAACAGCTTCTGAAAACCAAGTTCAGTAGCGCCTTATTAATTTATTCTCAGGATATTCAATATAGATATATGATTTCATGTGACAATGTTATTAAAAATCATGGACATTAACATAGAGATGTAGTCATTGATTATCAGAGTGAGAGTTGTCTTACTGTTAAGCATTTTAAAAATATGAGTTGGTGATAGATATAACATGTACTTATTCACTTGGCTCTTCACCTATATTCTTATTTTACCTATTACAGCTCATTTCATCATTAAATATTCTGAGAGTTATATCCAATGTAGAGATGCAGTTTGGGTTTAAGAATTCTTTGGGAAAAATGTTGGCATAGGAAAGACCCCACTAATATTATCTTGCTATAAAATACATTATTAAATGCCTGAAGCTATTGGTAATAAGTTCTAAAGGCCAATATGTGAAGGGCAGAGACAACTACCTGCACATTTAAATATTCCTATTTCTTAATGGCAGTGCAGGAGAAGTTAAAAATCAGTCATCAAATGATGCTCTGAATCGTATCAGCAATTTCTCATGTAAGTGACATGGAAATTGGAGTATGGAGATGTGGATAATTTATGAATTTTAGTGCCACCTGTAAATGCAGTCATGATTTTTGCTATTATATTCTATTTCACCTTTAGTTGACTAATGAAAGGATACAGATAACTAAAGGATTTCTTGTTAAAAGCAGAAGAGCAAGCCTATCTTTAAAACATCAAGAAACCTAAGTGCTGAAGTACTAGCAATTGAGTTTTTAGCCCTGGATATTAATAAATGCTCCTGGAGTAAATTTCGCTCATTATAGGGTTGAAAGAGATAATGTGGTCAAGAGGACAGACTCAGAAGCTAGACTGTATTGAATCAAAACTCAGCTCTCTCACTCATTGGCTGTGTTATCTTGAGCAAGTTATTTAACCTTTCAATGGCTCAATTTAGTCATCTACAAAATAAGGACAATAATTAGAATACCTACCTCATAAAGTTGTTGTGAGGATTACAGAAGATTAACATAGGTAAAAGCAAGTATCTATCTATCATCTATCTATCTATCTATCTATCATCTATCTATCTATCTATCTATCTATCTATCTATCTATCTATCTATCTATCTATCTATGGCATTCAGACTCTGTTTGCCTATATACAGATAAATATAACTGAATTCTTAAAACCATACTGAGTCAGGTACTAATATTATTCCATATGCCTCATAGGAATTTTTTATGGAGATAACATTTTCCTTTATTTTACATATGAGGAAACTGAAAAACTGAAGTACAAGGTCACATACCTAGGGAATGGCTTAGTCAGGATTCAAACCCAAGTAACCTGGTTTCAGACTCTTGTTCTGTTATGCATTACGGCATACAACTTCCCACAGGAACTTTTTAAAGAAAAACACCCTAATACAAATATATTGGAAATTTATTTATGATAAAATAATGAGAAATGGGAAGGTAGGAAGAAGATGGACAAAGAGTAATATGGCCTGAACTTTCAGTAAGCTATTTAAATCAATTCTTCTTTCTATACCTCCCAACTTTCTGCAGGGTGTCCATGAGAACCCATTAAAAAAATATAACCTATATATAGCTTTCATAGCTTTCCTTCATTCTCACTTGACCCTCCATTCATAGTATGTGATGCTGAGTGGGAGACTTATTTTCTTGAAGTAAAGTGAGATCTAAATTCATCGTCCTCAAAGTTATACTTATGGCAGGGTTATGTACAACTTGCCTTCACATATAATTGGTAACCGTGAGTAAACTCATATATAAAAATCATTGCATAGCGTTTGTAAGAATGATGTAGACAAGGCAAATCTCTTTTCAAGATAATCTTTAGATTTTCAGCCCCAAAGCTACACACATATTTACAAAGATTGAATTCAACCTAATCTACCAAAGACCTGAATTCCAAAGTCCCAGTGGGAAATGTCAGTGGGGAGAATGGTAGAACATTTTCTTATGTCCCAATTTTAGGTTCTTACTTTATTTTCACATAATATTGGTAAAATTAGTTCCAACTCCTGAAGTATATGTAGCACTGGGAAATAGGTTTTATGTTTGTATTTTTTTGTTTTACTAAGATAAATATTTGCCTTGTCAGTATTTTCTGATCAAAAACCTTCCCATCATATATCATAAAGTCTATTATACAAGTCAGAGATATATATTATCAGCAAAAATAAAAATGATCAGGGAATTGAGGACAATGGTAAGAGTGGAGTTGGAATGATTGACTTTGTCCTGTGGCACGGGTATGGAGTGATTTAAATCCAGGAGATCATTAAAGTAGTATGATGGTGGTCTGAATATTTCAATGTTTTTGAAGAAAAGGTTTACTAAGCGTGAGAAAGTGGAAAAGAGGTGATCACCAGGCAAGGTTATCACAGATGTGTATCTAGGTTCCAGTAAAATCCTTTGTACACAGGAGTACTTCAATAAATATTTGTTGACTGAATAAATGAATAATGCTGTGTATCTGGGTCATCAATATTGATCTTAGTGTAATTAAGGGTGTTGGTCGAAGTTAAGGTGGAAGATTCTGCATTTACTGTTTTTCTTTTCTTTTCTCTTTTTTTACACAAGATTCCACGTTCTAGTGCAAATGAGACATTTTGGTGAATAAGATGCACCTCAAAATTCTCAAACCACCCCCATAACCTTAGTAATTACTCAATGCATTGTCATGATCACACCTGAGTTTACATGTGGTAAATCACAAAGCATCAATCTATAGTAGCAATTAGTCAAGACAGTCAATGCATTCTAAAGATGCAGCAAATTATTACTCAAGTTTCTTTATAATGAATAAGTCTGTTATATTCCTTTAAGTAGGTATGATTTTGTAGAGAGTAAAAATTATTCAGTAATTCTCCTGGCACAACGTTCTGGTACAGTGATTATGTAAATTGTTTACCTATTGCTAACAAGTGCTGGAATGGTACACCACCAATAATTGTTGTAAGTTGTCATTAAACATGACAAGATTCCATCTGAACTGTGAGATAAAAGACACGGCTTGGAAAGCACATTTATTGGTACTAAAAAGGAGTGGAAATGAAAGAAGAATAGCATCTGAAGACAGGTTACAGAATCCACCTGAAAACATATAGTCTCACCATGATTCTTCAACGTGATATTCAGAGTAAAAAAAAAAAAATCTCATAATTGGCTGTAATAAAGCCTAAAGTAAATTCTTTGAAAAGTCTAAATGGGTGGTATAGTATCTGAATCCTTTTGCATCTGAAGATTTACTTCTATTGCCTTCACACATGGAAGTCATCATGGCTGAATACAAAAGACATGTCAAATCCTTTTGCCACCTCTAGATTTTGCCTCTTTAGATGTTGTTACATTGCCTTCAGGACTAAGATGTTACAGATAAATCCAGAGCCAGCTTTCTTTTTTCTAGATTATCTTTATTATATTTTCCCCATCTCAGATGCCTGCAGGACTCTAAAATGTATCCTTATAATGTAAGAAATTAACCAGAATACATTTAGATAAGAGTTTCCTTTCATTATTTTTTCTGGAAATTTAGTAAGCCCTTTCAAGGTACGTACATGGGTATTTTTTGAATTCATAAAAGTTGTCTTCCACTATATTTTTAATAACTTCTGTAACATGTGTTCCTCAGATACATCAGTTATTCATAGGCTAGATCTCCATTTTCTTTCCTTCATAGCTCTCATTTTCCCTCTCATTTTCATCCCTTTTTCCTTTTCTCAGGACTCCAGTAAAGCTTCCTAAGTTTTTATTCTGCATTACTAATTTGATATTCTGCAGTATATTTCTTCTTTTTAGTAACTCCAATACGCATTTAATTTCCTAATCTTCTATTGCATTTTTAGTTACATTGAAACCCTTACTTATCTTGCCCATATCCCTTCTCACCTATTTTTGTTGCCTGCACATCTCAGAATGTTGTCCCTATGACTTTGTGCTTTTGTATCTCCAAGACATGTTTTTTCCCCCAATGTGTTTAGGATGGCAAAGAGTTTTAAGATATTTTCTTCTGGATCTTGTAGGGACTCATTTTCTCTTCTTTTGAAATTTATGTTCCATTTCCCCAGTCCTGTGTGATTTTTTTCATAACCCATGTGGTGAGTTTTTTCTCTTTACTCATTTTCAAATGAGGCAAGTTCTCTTCAGACAAAATATTTGGCAACAGAACCAGCGAGTTGTCTGCCTTTGGTCCCAGTCTTTCCCAACTCAGAGAATGGTTGAATAGCTTTTTTTGGTCCATAGTTAGAGGATAGGTTAATGCCCATACATTTAAGTCCTATTTCCAGTTTTTAGCTACCACGTGCTTAACATAGCTTTGCTTTACTTCAGTAACTTTTTTCCTACCCGTAACCTTGTTCCATAATGTACAATAAACATTTATAATTTTTAGTCTCCAGTTATCGCAGTTTATTTGTGAGTCTTACATGTTCCCAGGATAAAATACATTACTATCAGTTCTGGGAGCTGCTGTCTTTCAATGAACATAGAAAAATGCATGAGGGTAGGCATACTCTTTTTGCCTCATAAAGTAGCAACTTCACATTAGAGATACGGTTGTCCAGAGTTCTGGTTAGTATAGATCCTGGGACTCTGGGCCATCAGCCATAGTGTAGAATTGCAAAACCTCACGCATCTTACTTTCATGAGGCAAACTTTTGCTCATAACTTAGTCTGGTCTCATTAACCCAAATACTGGCTTTTTTGTTTTGTTTTGTTTGTTTTGATCTTTCGATCTGTGTGTTCTCATCATTTTCTGTGGATTCATAATATTTCCATAGGAAGTTGGGAGAGACTTCAGCAGGGGCTAAAGTTCAGATACATTTTAACCAGAAATTGCCAATCAATTATTCAACATAGTATGTGTTACAGATGGATAAAAGAATTTGGCGGAATTGGTGGAAATTAATCATCACTACTGGGGGAAACATCTCAAAGCTCTGTTATTGGTTGTTTAATAGTTTCATCTTTTTAGACGGATAGGACATTACACTCACAAAAAGCTACCTTGATCAATAAATGAAAAAATAGTGGCTCCTTTCAAGTAGTTTCAGAGTAAAAATATAGCTTAGACAATCTACTTACTACAGTTGTTTCAAGTGGCATGGGTATCTCATTTTTCTAACAAAATATAAAATATATAATTGGAGTTAATTTGCTTAACTCATGAAGGCTGTGGTAAGATTTAAAGTTTAACCTTATAGTATTAACGAACAATTTATAAATTCATACTTTACCTTGACAATATGAAAGTATTGCTGAGTATATTAAAAATATGTCCCTACACACATGAGTTTAGTTAACCAAAAACCTCAGCACTTTGCTTACATTAGCTGCCTTTTCCTTACCATACCTAGAAAAAAATACCACTTTATCTTCCATATGCCTCATTCTCACCATATCATCTGCTAAATCCAAGCTGGCATCATCATCAGATCGGAGTAGACTCCTTCAGTGCTTTCCTTGTACTTTGTGTTAGTAGCCAAACGCTCTTTTGCTTTGCCCAAATCGTCAAGTCCATCTGCCATTAGCCTCTCCAGCTCATTATGCCATCTGCCAGGCAATGACCTGTCACTCCCCTTGGTCTAGATGCCACATTGTATGTGTCTGGCATCTCCAAATAATCCCTACTGTCTCACATTCTTTCAGAATACAGAGAAATGACTCAACCTGACATTTCAAAACTAGCTAGAGCTGGAGCAGAAAGAACTGGTATTTTACCCTGTGAAGCATTCCAACTATTCAACGCAATAAGTATTTTCTCAAAATAGCAGTGGAGTGCTTCACTGTAGAATAAGATGGTCGGGATTTTTTCTAGGGAATACCGACTGAATGGGAGGCAAATATTCATTTACATTCAGTGACTTTTCTGAGTAAACATGAGAGCAGTTTTGAAAGGGGTATACGTTTAAAAGCTTTAAGTTAAAATTTAGCCTTCTAAATACAGTGTTAACATTACTGGGAGACAGAACAGAGTAGAAAAAGAAACACAGGCTTTGAGGTAAGAGAGCAATGATGGAATCTCAACTCTCTCTTACTAGCTCTAGGACCTTGGGCAATGTTTTTAGTCTTTCTGAGTTTTAGATTATTCATCTGCAAAATGGGGATAAAAACATATCTCACAGGATTGCTGTAGGAATTAACTAAAGCTGTGTACCCCAATGCATTATGTTAATTTTAATACACTTAAAGTCACTCAGTTACCACTTGGTTGGTTTTTAGGGAGGCTCAACACTAAAAAACTTACTGACCTTACCTAAGTGACTAACTCCTAGAGGGTAACTTGGACACTGAGGAGAGAGCCTCCTACAGTGCAAATGAGCTTCCTTTTATTTTTCGTATTGAGTTCTGGTGTTTAAATGGCGGTTAGGCAACAAAATATAATGATACCCCATCAAAACCATAAAACCCTTTATATATTGAACTGCCTGTTTCTTGGGCATTGGTATCTCTAGCTCAATTTAAAATTTGCGTTCCTTCATTTTCTGATGGGTGGGGTATAAAAGAACCATTGAATTGAATGAGAGATCATTAACAGCTGTGTCAAAGATAGCAGCAGAAAATCTTCAAATCAAAACACACACGCACACACAGACACATACACACACACATTTTAAAATGAGAAAATATACCAGAACGTTATTTTGAAACACACATTTATTAAAAAATAGCATTCATTATTTAAATATCATGAAAATCAATTCAATGAAGCTATGATGAACAAACTGTCATCCTGTTATACTAACATTCACTGAATAAAAAGATAAAAGAAACATAAATCACCTACTACCACAAAACTCATTAAGATGAAAGTGATGTACAAACCTTTGCTTTTATATTGTAGCAGAGGACAGTTTTCCTGACGTGTAAAATGGCAGTTTAGGTATTTTTATAAAATCATTGGGAAAAATGATGACATATTTTAATGAACTGCATGCTAAACAGTCTCCAGTACAAGTAAAATGAATATACAAGTCTAAGACCTACACAAAGACATATGCATCTGTATATAGATATGCGTAGACAGAACAGTCCACTATTTTGTTTAAGATTTTAAATATTTTCCCTTTTATTTGAGCAAAGAAAATATTCAGTGTAATGTATATAGATCATATTCTATATATTCAACCTAAAATGACCAACACCAACAAATATCTCTCACTACCTTAGGTCCCATCTATCACAGCCGGAACTCTCAAAGACACTACATTGAAGATGATTCCTAAAAATAGAAAACATTAGCTTATGAATACCAGAGATGAACAAGAAAAAAAAACAGTAAAAATTTAAAGGCAGCGTTTTGGACAGGCCTAGACTGCCTGCCATAATATTTGCATATAGTTAACCCCTGTCCTGTACCTCCTTACATAATGCCTGAAAGTTTTGCTACATCTCTTGGCAATATTAAACACTATTATTAACTAGTTAAATCATATTGTTTTCTTAAAATTTCTTAGCTCAGATCTTCGCACTAAGGGGATGAAAATATTTTTTAAATGATACGTTTTTCTGAGGGAAAAGAAAGTATTGATTAAAACTTTATTGAGACTTTTATGTTTTTAAATTACTTTATAATGTAAATATCCATATACCTGCATATGAATATTATCATATATGTAGCTGCAACCTTTAATCTCCCCAGGATGTCCTATTTCTAATTTCCAAGTACTTTATAATCAATCTATATTTTTTTATTCAATGAAAGTATTTATTGAGCACCTACTGAATGTGGGGCACTATACTGGGTGCTAGGAATACAAGAGAGAACAAAATGCTCACGGGTCCTGTCCTCATGGAGCTTGTAGAATTACTGTACCCACGTTAAAATTCAAAGAAGGGACAAAATTGTGGTTTAGTGTGATTTTAAGGAAAATTTATATTAGAGTTTTCTGAATAATTGGCCCTAATACAGGGCCAATTGGTTTATAGTTGACTATGTGTTTTACAACATTCTCTGAGCACTTCATTGGGTTATCATACCTGACTATTTTTATCCAGTCTGTCTCTTCTCATAAACAGAGCCAATGTGAATGTACAGATGTGACTTTATAAATAAAGCCCTAAGGGTTTATATTTGTCATCTGTCATTCTCAATGTCGAGAAGGAACCATATAAAGTATATTTGAGTAGGTAGCTATCTTTGTACCTATCACTCAGTATAAACGCAGATGTCACCCCCATTTTAATGTTGTGTTTCCTAGGATCTCAAGGAGGAAGGCACCTTGAAGTTTTCTGATTCGATAATACAGAGATGTGTTCCTTTTTTGTGAAATTTTGAAGGCCTTTTTATCCTATGTTTACAGTATCATACAACTTTATACTTAGTAGTGCATATATATTTTGAAGCTTCAGGTTAATTATTGCTTCACTGTTATTGTGTTTATTGTTAGTATTTTATATTTCAAAGTAAGGAAGCATACTAAGAAACATAGAGAATGCTGCATTTAAATTTAACCCTATTAAGAACCTTCTACACAGTGTCTATTTTAAATCTTTCACAGATACTCAAGATTGAGATCATATTTTAGACAACTACAAATAATCACAGAATAACTATATAAAAAGATTTTCTCCAACTACATAGCATAGATTCTTTATTCACTGAATGGTTGTTCAATTCTTTATAAATTATGTAGTATGATATATAGATTTATGAGAATAGATTGAAGTCTGTTATTTATAATTTAAGCATCCTTAATTTTTAATGTAAATATAATCATGAAACTGATTAAACATTTATTTAATTAAATTATAATACAATTACTTAGCAACTACCTTAAAAGGTAGATAAAAAGGGTGTAGAAAATATGACTAATAATTAGTATGTCTAGACATGAAGTGATATGAAAAATATAATCATGATATAATATTGATTTTAAAAGCAAGATAAAACAGTATGTAAAGTGTAAGATTAATATGTAACTATATTTATACACATAGAAATATATTTCACTGTAGAAAGGCTGAAATCATACTGAAATATTAACAGTGTTAATCTTTGAATAAACACTGTAGGAATATGGAATTCTTTTTGTTTTCTTCTTCACACATTTCTGTATTGTCCAAATATTATAATGTGGTCCTGTATTTCTTTACAACTAAAATACATCTCAAACGTGACTTGTAAAAAGGAGATAAAAAGTTATATAGATTTTATAATGATTCCTCTTAAAAGTGGTTATAATTAATCATCTTGGTGCTTTTAATGCTAAGTTGTATTTATCTGGAAAATCCACTTATGTCAAACTACTCAATTCTCCACAAAGCCAAAATGAAAGAGACATTCGTATATTCAGAATTAGAGTCCAGATTGTCATATCCATAATGGTTCTAGTCAAGTAACAAGACTGTGGTGTATGGGAACACTCTATAAGTAAAACATTCCATTAAGTGTTCCTGTCCAAATATAATAGGCTACCAAATGAGACAAAACCTGCAAAAGCACTCTGTAGATTAGAGAGTGCTATACAATTGTTAGTTGTTATTAATTTTTTTGACACATCAGTGTTCATTTAATTAAGTCAGTTAAAATTTATTCGAACAAAGGCACACTAGTAGAAGAGCATTTTCATGCAGAGTAGCTTTGTACAGCTTGTTTTATGTTTTACCTCCCTTCATATTCACAAGGTTGGATGCTTCTCATACCAGTTTTAAGAACTTCTTCATAAAGCTTAGAAACTGATTGGAGGATGGATGGAACAGGCAAGAGAGAGCTCTCACTTCAAATAAGTCAGAGCCTATTACTTTGTCAGCACTATGGCATTTGCTGGTTTGCTTTAAAATACTGAAATACAGCATTAGCCTTAGGTTATGAACACTTGTAAAAGAATCTTTAAAAATATACAATATGGTCAAGTATGCATCCAAAAAAATAGTCCTCCATGATGCTACAGGCTTCAAAATTTATGAGATCAAGTTATTAAACTAGACTAATAATCAACTATCCTCCTATTAAGTGATCCTTAGATAAATATTTTGCAGTCGGCCAAGCCAATAATAACTTTTATTTTAAAAGAGTTGTAAACATTTGTCCTGAGGTATCAGGAGCCCCATGCCAACAGTGAAAATGCAGAATAACTTTGATATATTTTAGAAATGAAAAATGATAATGAAAAAAGTAAAGCTCATAACAGCATATATTAGAGGAAAGGAATAATGAAAAACAAATATATATATATATATGTATATATTTATATTTATATTCTCCCACCCCCCCCACAGGTAAACATTACTTACACATTGTAGAAGTCATCTTTTAATATTTTACTAGACATCTGCCTCCTTGTTGCTTTGTACTTCTGCATTTTCTATTGAAGTCGAATTTATATATAGCACAATGCATACTTCGTGAAGAAATTCTATCTATGTATGGATACTCTTGTAATCTTATCTAGAGCAATAATTGCATTTTCATCACCCCCAGAGATGCTGCTTTCCAGACAAGATCTTTCCCAGTAAATACTCCTCCAGTGTTAACCACTACTCTGATTTCTGATACCATAATTAGTCCTTGTTTGTTCCAGACCTCATATAATTTGAATCATATAACATATACTCTTTTGTACCTGGCTTCTTTTTTTGTTTGACATACTACTTTTTTAGTTTCATCCACGATGTTCCATATATCAGTAGCTTGTACTTTTTATTGATGGATAGTATTCCATTTTGTGACTATACCACAATTTGTTTATCTATTCCAGCTTCATAGATATTTGGGGTGCTTTTAGTGTTTATTAGTTGTTTTGACTATTATCAATAAAGTTGCTAAGAGCGTGCTTGTACAAATCTTTCCTTAGACACATGTACTCATTTTCATCTTTCTTCAGTGTGTACCTAGTAGTGAATTGCTGGGTCATGGAGTAGATATATTTTTAATTTATGAGATTGTCAAATAACTTCCCAAAGTGATCGTGTAACTGTTTTATACTACAATCAGCAATATACGAGTGCTGTCTCTGTTTTTAATTGCCTTAGTAAGGTTTTTAGCTAAAGTTATTAATGTAAGCATTACTTAAATGTCCAATTTTTAATTGTTTATTCACATATTTTGCCTACCAGATATCTTCTCATAAATAAGGTAGAATATTAATAATAAGTAAATTAATATATAAGACTGCAAGTTCTTTGTAATTGACTTTTAAGTGCTAACTTTCTGAACTCCTATATAATTTTCTCTGTACCGTCCTTAAGGTACTTATCACTTTCTAACTTTATTCAGAGTTTATGAAATCTAGACTAACTTTCTGAATATGCCTGCCTACAAGCATCAAAGTGGGTGAGGCCACATGGGACAAATGACCTCTCACCAAATCCCTAGGAATGCAGAACTGATTTCAGAAGGATAGAGGCAATGGGACAATGTAAACAACTGCTAGATTGGCCCACTAACAAGATTCAGCTAATAGAGTACACATGCAGTAGAGCAAATGTGCAAAGGGCAACAAGATTATGGAAGCTGTTGATGAGAAACAAATCCTTTGTGATCACTATTAATTTGATAGAAAGGGCCATACTAATGCCGATAAACCTTCAATTACTGAGTGCTTACTATATGCTTATTTAATTTAATCTTCAGATTAAAGTTAGGAAGCAGCTACTGCTATGACCCCATTTTATATATGGAGTAATTAGCTAATGAAGGCTCAGAAATGTTAGGTAAATTACCGAAGGTCAAACCAATAGTAAGTGTTATAAACTAGGACTGGAACCTGGGCTATGACTCCAGGCCAGGGCCAGTGCTCTCTTTCTGACATAATATTGTCTCAGAGATGGCTTTGCTAGATTAATGTTTCTTAGAATTCCATAGAGAGACATACAAACCAGAGTGAAATCAGGTCATAATGAGTTACCAAAATACACAACTGTGAAAATGTCAATCATAATGTATAATATAAATGTATAAATAAGTATTGATTATGTAGAGCAAGCTGTATGAATCAATGGTAGAGGGATACAAAATGTATACATATGATTTGTGCTAATTAAGGAAGAATTCTGCAATAGAATATTTTTTAAATCAAGATTTTAAAGGAAATCAAGTATAAATATGGCTAGGGAGAATGGTCATTGAGCAATTAAGTGTAACCTGTGGAGGCAGATATAAGAAGTAAGAAAGTTTCATTAGGGATGAGAAGTTACTTTTCTTGGCTGGAGAGCAGATCATGGTAGAGAGTATCTAAAAATAAAGTTGGTGAATTGTAGCATAATGAGATGGGAAAGTGAGAGCTGATGGAGGCCACAGATACCTGATAAGAGAAATTTTACAAAAAACAGTGGTAAGGAACTACAGGCTTTTGAAAAGGGAAATGACATGGTCAAAATGGTTTTAAAGTAAGATGATTATTTCACTGAGAAGCAGAGTTTTAGAAAAGGCAGAGGACAAGCAAACCAGCTACTCTTATTTTTCATAAAATTAAGCCTGAGGTTTTAATGTGCTTTAACTTCATCTATCAAATATATTTCCTATTACAAAATATATCTTGATCACAAAATGATTTAATGAAACCCAAAAGTTTAGAATGGCTAATTTTTAAAATCACAAATAGATAAAAGTCTACACAAGTAAAAAGATAGTATTCTTGTTATTGTCATTCTATATTTGATACATTTGCCCAACCCATAATGAGAAGGCTAAATTTAAGTATAATTTTAAAATTTCAATTTAAGAAATTTAAAATATTTTTTTGGATATAAAAACCTCCAAAGGGAGGTTTTATTTATGTTATGTTATGGAACTACTTTTAACTTTTGTAAAATATATAAATGGCTTCTAAGGAGGATACAATTTGCAGGATCAGATGAGTGATGCTATGCTAAATAAAATATGATGAAAATAAATTATATTGGTAGCCTGGAAATGCAATTAACTTTTTCCTAAAAAAATAAGATTACAATTTATGATATTTTCTGGATTAATATATTTCTTTATTTAAACAAAAGCTACTTATATTTCAGTAGCAAAATAGTAGTGTAATTCACACAGCCAATATAACAGCAAAGCAAAGTTTTCATTTGGAAACTGATTCTTTGTTGGAAAACACTCTTCTAAAGTCATGGATGACTTCACTGATGAAAAAAATGAGAGAGTGAAAAGCACACAATGCAGTGCCAATTACGTTTGGTTCTATAGATATTTTAAGCCTTCCATTTATAAACCTGAAGAGGAATGCAATAATGAGGCAGCTTGATCTGATTGGCAATAAGGGCCAGGTGTTGACTACACAGAGAAGTGTATATCATGCCATTTACTTTGTAGATGGCATATAGAAACTACAGATGACTACAAAAATACTACTTTTGTCTCCTCAGCTTTTCATTATTTTTTTTAAATATAGGTTTTTTTCAAAACTGCTCACAAGTCAAATTTTGCAGGACTTTGTTTTCAAGAATGTAATATCAAGGAAACTCTTGCCTCTCTAATCATCTTTTGTCTAACTTTTTTTCGTATTCTTAATATTAAATGTAGCTCTAATTTTTTCATTCATTTATTCAGCATTCATATACTGAGCAATTACAGAATGCGAGGCATTATGCTAAGTGTTGCAATAATAAATATGAATAAGACCCCGAGCTATTTTCCAACATTATTTTCTTTCTTTTCTCTTTCTTCTTTGGCAATGTGGCTCTGACCTTTCTCCCAAATTCCAGTCCTGTATTTCCAATTTCCTGATTGATAGCTTTCTGGGTGTCTCATTGATACCACAAGTTATATATATCTAAAACACAATTTATAATCTTTTTTTAAATTTTTATTTTATTTTTATTGGGGTATAGTTGTTTTACACTGTTGTGTTAGTTTCTACTGGAGAGCAAAGTGAATCAGCCATATGTATACATATATCCCCTCTTTTTTGGATTTCCTTCCCATTTAGGCCACCACAGAGCACTAAGTAGAGTTCCCTGTGCTCTACAGTAGGTTCTCATTAGTTATCTATTTTATACATATTAGTGTATATATGTCAATCCCAATCTCCCAATTCATCCCACCCTCCCTTTCCCCCCTTGGTGTCCATACGTTTGTTCTCTATGTCTGTATCTCTATTTCTGCCTTGCTAACAGGTTCATCTCTACCATTTTTCTAGATTCCACATATTTACGTTAATGTACGATATTTGTTTTTATCTTTCTGACTTACTTCACTCTGTATGACAGTCTCTAGGTCCATCCATGTCTCTACAAATGACCCAATTCCATTCCTTTTTATGGCTGCGTAATATTCCATTGTATATGTGTACCACATCTTCTTTATCCATTCATCTGTTGATGGACATTTAGGTTGCTTCCATGACCTGGCTATTGTAAATAGTGCTGCAATGAACATTGGGGTGCATGTGTCTTTTTGAATTATGGTTTTCTCTGGGTATATGCCCAGTAGTGGGATTGCTGGGTCATATGTTAATTCTTTTTTTAGTTTTCTAAGGAACCTCCTTACTGTTCTCCATAGTGGCTGTATCGATTTACATTCCCACCAACAGTGCAAGAGGGTTCCCTTTTCCCCACACCCTCTCCAGCATTTATTGTTTGTAGATTTTTTGATGATGGCCATTCTGACCGGTGTGAGGTGATACCTTATTGTAGTTTTGATTTGCATTTCTCTAATAAGTAGAGATGTTGAGCATCTTTTCATGTGCCTCTTGGCCATCTGTATGTCTTCTTTGGAAAAGTGTCTATTTAGGTCTTCTGCCCATTTTTTGATTGGGTTGTTTGTTAAAACACAGTTTATCATCTATTGCATCATAATTGTAGTCTTTGTTAGTCATTTACATGATTTCTATTTTTTATCTTCTTCACCTTTCTACTCATTCTATATATTCAATTATGACTTCTCTTATAATATAACCCATCCTGCAAGCATATTCAAAATCATTGATGGGGACTTCCACTTCTGTCCATGATTCCTCTGTAAGTTAACAATGAGAAAACTGGGCAAAATATATGAAACATATGCTTTTCTATATTGAAATGTCAAAACTCAGATGATTGGAACTCCTGCTTTGAGAAAAATGAAAATGGAAAAACAGGGAACAAATTTACCTTCCCACCTGGAACAAATAAAATTCTGGACAAAATGTATGAAACAACATTTTCTGGACATCAGACATTAGTCAACACAGGACAGTGATTCCTGAGAGGAAGGAAATAAATGAGGTGAGCCCTACAAGTGCCCCAGCTTACCTTCTGGAGAGAGGTTCCATGTTGCAATGCCGTGGCCAGAAGCTGAGAGGACCCTGACAGTCTCTCTGAGTTGAAAAGCTGAGTGGAGTGACCAAACTGGTAAAAAAGGCTAGAGTTCACAGGATAGAGTAATGTAGAGGCAAGGGTTGCATTGAGAGAGTGCTCTGGATATCTGAAGAGGGTTCCTCTTGAGTCTTGAGCCAACTATTGATCAGTTCCTGCATGTGCTAAAATCTACCTGAGGCCAAAAAAAAAAACACCACCCATAAGGAGCAGAGGGAACAATCCATGAAAACTGCATAGGGCCAATAAAAGTACCTGTTCCCACCAGCCAGCAGAAATCATTGTAATTCATAAGGAATTGGTACAGTACTCAGAAGAATATTGCCTCACTAGTGGGGCAAAAGTATCCCTAGACTAAAGGCTATTCTGGTCCCACCTAACAAACTTAAAAATAAGGCTTGAAAGAATCAAGCTGAATCTCAATAACTTAACTATGTCTCAGAATAAAGATCAAGAATATTCAGAGGAACACAAAAAATCTGGCACTCAGCAAGGTAAAATTCACAATATGTGGCATACAATAAAAAATTACCCAGCAAGCAAAAAAGCAGGAAAATATAAGCAATAATAAGGTAAGAATGCAATCAATAGAAACAGATTTTTTAAAAGACAGAGATGATACGAGTCAAAGTCATTAAAAGAGTTACTATACACATATTTAAGAATGTAAAGGAAAGGTCAAGCATGTTAAGTAGAGACAATGAAAATATAAATATTCCAAATTAAATTCTGGAAATGTAAAACAAAATATCTGAGATAAAATATACTGATAAGATTAAACAGATTAGACGTTGTAGAAGAAAATATTAGTGAACTTGTATAACTAGCAGTAGAAAATATCCAAAATGAAACAGAAAGAGAAAAGAATGGAGAATAAAATGAAAATAGCATTGGGGAGCTCTGGAACAACTTCAAGTAGCTTATTATATGTGTAATTGCAGTCCTCAAACGGGATGAGAAAGTGAGGGGCAGAAAAAAATATTTGAAGAAACTATGGCTGAAAAATATCCAAGTTTGATGAAAACTATAATAAACCCAGTGATCCAGAAATTCAACAAAATCTAAATATATAACATCAATAGCATAATCCATAAAAGAAAAAATGATATATCGATTTTTATAAGAATTAAGATTCTCACTCTTCAGAGCTCATTAGAAGAATGAAAATACAGGTCAAATATTGGGAGAAAATGTTTTGTAAATCTTACATCTGATAAAGCAGTGGTTCCCAACCTTTTTGGCACCAGGGACCAGTTTCGTGGAAGACAAGTTTTCTACGGACTGGGGTAGGGGTTGAGGGGGATTGTTCAGGCGGTAATGCGAGCAGTGGGGAGCGGCAGAGGAAGCTTCGCTTGCTCACCAGCTGCTCATTTCCTGCTGTGTGGCCCAGTTCCTAACAGGCCGCAGACTGGTACTGGTCCGCAGCCCGGGGGTTGGAGACCCCTGTGATAAAGGACTTGTATACAGACTATAAAAGAAATCTCTCAAAATGCAATAATATGAAAGCACACACACAATAAAAATTACCTACAGATTTAAACAGACATTTCATCACGTAACATATACAAGTGGTATGTAAGCACATAAAAGATGTTCAGCATCATTATTCATTAGTGAAATGAAAATTAAAACCACAATGAGATACCACTACATCCCAACCAGAATGTGTAAAGTTAAAAAGTCTGACCATATAAAGTCTTGGTGAAGATGTGTAGCAACTGGACCACTTAAAGACTGCTGGTTGGAGTGTAAAATGTCACAACTGCTTTGAAAACACTGTTTGACAGTTCCTAAAAAAGTTCACCATAAGTCTTCCAATTGACCTAGGCATTCCACTCCTAGGTATATATCCAAGAAAACTGAAAGCACATGTACACACAAAGACTTGTATGAGAATGTTCATAATGATTTTATTAGCAATACTCAAGAACTGAAAACAACCAAATGTCCATTAATATGAGAATGCATAAACAAAGTCTGGTGCATGTAGACAATGGAATATTACTCAGAAATAAAAATTAATTAATTATTAACATGTACCAATGTGGACGACTTTAAAAATAATTAGCTTGAATCAAAGAAGTCAAGCCAAAAAAAGAGTATATATGGTATTATCCCATTTATTTAAAGTTCTAGAAGTTGGAAACTATTCTGTAGTGACATAGAACATATCAGTGGTTGCCTAGGGTCTTGGGTAGGAGGAAGAGTGGGTGGAAGGGTTTCAAGGTATAAAAAGGAAACTTTTTCAGTTAATGGAGAGTTCATTATCTTGATTGTGTTGATAGTTTCATGGGTACATGCATATATCAAAACTTATCAAAGTTTACATTTTAAACATGTCAACCACATCTCAATAAAACTAGGGGGAAAACCCAACATTATCTATCATTATGGAGCAGACTGGACAGATGCCTCTGAGGCTATAGCCCCTTCAGCACCATCCAAAGTTCTTGCAAGCCTCAACTCTTCCCTCTGTGGTGCTGGTATGTGGGGAGGAAAGAAAATAAAAATGTAGTCCATGAAAGGACAACAAATGATGTGAGTCCTGAAAGTGTCCCTGGGTCACAGCAAGAGAGAGAAATCCCAAGCAGATAGCAGTGGTTTTACTTTGTTGAAAATTCAGAGAACAATGTTGAGTGAGATTGAGGCAGAAGACAAGAGAATAGAATAGCTATGCAGAGAAAAAGTTCTAAAAATCCACATAGGCATCCCTGAGTCTGTTGCTAAATACTATGTGACACATGGTTAAAATGAAATTCCACAAGGCTGGGTAAGAAACTACCAGTGAGTTGCAACCTGAGCAATTCCTAGAATTCACATAGGGCTGGGAATCATTCTAATTCCCACCTTTTAGACTGCATAGTTTGCTTGAATATCCAGGGCATTTGGTAGAGACACCAGAAAGGTCACACCTTAGTAGTGAGGCTAAAATAACACTAAATTTAAAGCTACTAGAGCTATCACCATAACAAAGCTATAAAACAAGCCACAAAAGGATCAGTTTGACTCGCAATTAACCTAACAACCTAAAAAACAATTTTCAACATCCCTTCAAGGGTGACAACAAAATCCAGAAATTGAACAACACAGCACTGCAATGTTTAGCATCTAATCAGAAATTACTAGACATGTGAAGAAGTACAGGAGAAAATATCATTCAATAGAATACATTATATTCAATACATGATACAGGTTGTATGGTTAGCCAAAAAAAAGGGGGGGGATTTAAAGGAGCTATTAAATACGTTCAAGTTTTAAAGAAAAGTATGAACATAAGAGATAAATGAAAAATATAATAAACAAACAAAACACTGAGAACTAAAAATACAATATTTGAAACAAGTTTCACTGTATAAGTTTAACAGCAAACTAGACATTGCAGAATAATGATCAGTGAACTTGAAGTTACAGCAATGGAAATTATCAAAAATGAAATGCACAGAGGAAAAAAAAGCTTTAAAATCCATGAACAGAGGGACAGTGACTTGTGTGACACTATCAAGCTGTCTACCATATATATAATTGAAGTCTAGAAAGAGGGAAAGAGGGTAGACAGTAAAAACTATTTGAAAAAATAAATGGCCCCTTTTCCAAATTTGATGAAAATAATAAACTCGCATAACCACGAAACTCAACAAACACAAGTAGAATACATATGAACAACATGCCGAGGCACATCAAAATCAAATTGCTGAAAATCAGTGATACAGAGAAAATCTTAAAATCACCAGAGGAAAAAAGACATTATTATAAAGGAACAAAAGCAAGAATGAATGCAGACTTCTTGTCAGAAATAATGCAAGCCAGAAGACAATGAAACAATATCAAAACTGTTGACAGCAGAAACTGTCAACTTAGATTTCTATACAGAGGAAAATATTCTTCAAAAATGAGAGTAAAATGAATAGTTTTTCAAATAGACAAAAGCAGAGAGAATTTTAGTGAACCTACATTATAAGAAATGTTAAAGGAACATTTAAATGTTAAAGGAACATTCTTCACTCTTTAGAGTGAAGAAAAATGATACTAAATGAAAATTTGACTATACATGAAAACATAAAGAATGATGGGAATGTTAAATATGTGGCCAAATATAAATTTTTTAATAAATTTTAAACACATTGTTGACAATTTAAAGCTAAAATAATAACACTGTATTGTGGAACTTATAAAATATGTAGCAGTGAAATTTTAAGTAACAGTAACACAAAAGAGTAAATGGAAATAGACTATTGTAAACTCCTAACGTTCTTAAATTAGATGTGAAATGCTATATTATTTTAAGACAGATTATGATAAGTTAGAGATGCACATAACGATCCCAAAACAGACACTTACGTGAAACAATATGGAATAGCTATTAAGTAAAGAATGGAGATAAAATGGAATATTAAAAATGTAATAATTGCCCTCAATAAATGCAGGAAATGATGGAAATTTATGAACAAATAAGATATGGACAAATAGAAAAACATGGGAAAATGGTAGAATTAAAGCCAACAGTATAAAAAACTGCATTAAGTGTAAAATTTCTAAACACTTGAATTAAAAGGCAGAGGTTATAAAAGTGGTTTAAAAAGCAAGATCTAACTTTATGCTGTGTAGAGAAAACTCACTTTAAATATAAATATTGATGATTGGTTAGAAGTAAAATGATAGAATAAGACATACCATGCAAACTTTAATCATAACACAGCTAGATTGTGTAATGTCAGACAGAGTAAACTTCAGGACAATAAACATCACCGGAGGCTAAGAGGGGCATTTTATGAGTATAGCAGTTCGATTCATTTAAAAAAATCTAACAGTCCTAAATGTGTATGTACTTAAAAACAGATCTTCATAATACATAAAACGGGAAAAAATGACAGAAAGGAAAGTAAAATAAACAAATCCCACTTACAGCTGGATAATTTAACCCTTGAAAAAACAGAAATCAGTAAGTATGTAGAAACATAGAAAACACTAGCGAAGAACTTGACCTAGTTGACATTTGTAGAACTCTCCAACTAAAAACAGCAGAATACACATTCTTTTCAGGTGTACATGGACATTCGCCAAGGTAGACCATGTTCAGAGCCACCTGGCAAGTCTCAATAAAGTTAAACAGATTGAAACCATGCTGTGTATCCCCATTCCCTCTGAACCTGAATAAAACTAAATTAGAAACCAATAACTAAAAGTTATCTGAAACATACCCAAACATTTGGCAAGTAACCAGCACCATCGGATCAAATAAGAAATCATAAGGGAAATTAGAAAATATCTTGAAGTGAATTATAATGAAAAAAGATATCAAAAGTGAAATACAGCTACTTTAGCTTTCAGAGGATGTTATATAGCATCATTACATACTCATATTAAAAAAGAACTAAATCTAAGATAAATGATTTAGGATGCCACCTTATAAATGTATAAAATAAACAAGCAAAATAAACCTAAAATAGAAGGGCAGAATCAAAATAAGAGACCCATGACAGAGAAAATGAATAAACAGTAGAGGTAACCAAAAGCTGGTTCTTACAAAAATAATCAAAGGTAAGTAAAACTGAAAAGACTCTATTTAAGTGAATTAAGAAATAAAGAGAGGAAACACAAATTAGCAATATCAGGAATGGAAAAGAGAAACTCACTAGCGATGTAACATTTTAAAAGAATAAGGAAATATTATGAATAAATATAATATTTATGCCAGTAAATTTGATAACTTTGATGAAATGGAAGAATTTCTTAAAAGATGCAAACTACTAAAACTGACACAAGTAAACATAGGAAATACAAATACATCTATTAAAGAGAAGGAATTTGTAATGAAATACGTTCTCATAAAGAAAACTATAGGCCCAGACAGTGGTTTCAATGGTGAATTCTATCAAATACCAAGGAAGAAATAATATCAATCCTTTACAAACTCTTTTGGAAATGTAAGAGGGGGGAATGCATTCCAGCTATTTTCATGAGACCAGAATTCACCTTACCAAATTTTTTGAAAATATAAACACCTTAAAAAAAAGAAAAATTAAGGAAGGCCTAAATAAGTGAAGTGTATCATGTTCATGATTTGGAGGACTCAATATAATTATGATGCTAATTATCCCCAAATTTAACTTTAGATTCAATTCAATTATGAATGTATTGACAATCTGCATATAGAATTCATATGGAAATGCAAATGATCCTGCATAGCCAAAACAATTTTGGAAAAGAACAAATTGGAGGATTGAACTACCAAATATCAAGGCTTGCTGTAAATCTACAGTAATCAAGACAGTGTGTTATTGGCATAGAATAGATGTAAAGATCCATGAAACAGAATAGAGAGTTCAGAAATAGAACCACACATATTTGGATAATTAATTGGTTTTACTTACAAGGTGCCAAGGCGATTTGAAAGGGAAGTGTGGTAGGCAGGATTTTGGCCCTCATGACCTTTGCCCCTTCTTGTTATACCTGTGTATGTTATGTTTCATGGTAAAGGGACTTTGCAGATGGAATTAAAGTTATGGACCGTAAATAGGGAGATCGTCCTGGATAATCCACATGGGCCTAATGTAAACACATGGGTTCTTAAAAGTGAAGGCAGAAGTGTCAATCAGATAGATGAGACAGAAAAAGAGGCAGGAGATAATCAAAGTATAAGTGGTACTTGACCAACCATTGCTAGCACTGAATATAGAAGGAGGACACAGGAATGGGGGTGGCCTCTAGAAGTTGGTAACAACCCTCAGCTGACAACCAGCAAGGGAACAGGGGCCTCATACCTACAATCACAAGGAACTGGGCCCTGCCAATAACCTGAATGAACAAGGAAATGGATTCTCCCTTAGAGCCTCCGGAAAGGAAGACAGGCCTGAGAATCCCTTGATTTTGGCCCGGTGAGACCCATGTCATGCTTCTGAACTACAGACGGTAAGATAATAAATTTGTGTAGTTTCAAGCTCGTAAGTTTGTGGAAATTAATCACAGCAATAGAAAACTAACACAGGAAACAATAGTATTTTCAACAAGTGGTGCTGGAACAACTGGTATCCTTATGTAAAAATTGTAGAAACCTCAAATTGTACCTCATGCCATAAATAAAAATTAACATAAAATTAATCAGAAACCTAAAGATAAAAGATAAAACTATAAGATTTATTGAAAAATAGCATATTTTCCGAAACTAGAAGTAGCCAATGATTTCTTATATAGGACACAAAAGGCAGCAATTACTAAGAAACAAACACAAAAAAATCAAAACGATAAATTGAGCTTCGTTAAAATAAAAAAAAAAAAATTCTTCTCTTTGAAAGACACTATTAGTAAAATAAAAAGGCAAAATATGTACTGGGAGAAAATATTTGTAGAACATGTATCTAACCAAGGACTTACATATAGACCATATAAAGGACACCTACAAACCAATAATGAAAAGATAAATAACCCAATAAAAATGTACATGACACAAAGATGTACAAGTGTTTAATAAGCACACAAATAGACCCTCAGCCTTACTAGTCACAAAGGAAATAAGGAGTTAGAATTTAAGTGCACAGGGGCATAAGGAGATGTTTAGGGCATTGGGGATGTTTCTTGACGGTAGTAGTGGTTACATGGTTTTGTATATATGTCAAAATTCCTTAAATTATAGATTTAAAATGAGTACATTTATGTATAAATTATGACTCCATGAAATTGATTTAAAATATGATTTACATGATAAAACAAACAATAACAATGACAGATCCTTAAATGATACTCAGAAGTTTAGCAGATTCTAAGTGTCTAATTTTGCCTTTCAAGTCACTGCCCAATTTCGCCCAAACCCACATTTCCATACTTCTCTCCTGCCACTGATCTGCATACACCAAAAGTGATTTCCAAGTGTCGAGGAAAACAACTATTTATTGTTCTGATATTTTCTATCTTCTTTCCCTTTTTTTCAGACTCTTTATTTTTTCAACTTCTCTATGACACCTTTCCTGAATCCTCCCTTTATATGTACTTCTCTTGATCTGCCCAAAACTTTTCTTTTTGTATTTTCGTTATGTAAATCTTACTAGAACTAAGACATATATTTCATTATCCATCACTGTACCTTGTCTGTTTTATTGCATATAGTAGTCCCTATATAAATAATGAATGCATGAACAAACGACTGAGTGAATACATGAATATAAAAAGGTATAAGAGGCAAAGAAAATTAGGGACAAAAGTGTTCACTGGGTCAACAAAATTTTCAGTTAAATATAATTTTTCTCTCCTATTTTTTGTTACAATTTGCAAGATGTAACTAAAAAATTCAGTCAAGTAGACACTAACATATCAAGTACAAATTGATAATTGTCACAATCCAAAAGAATAGCTTTCAAATAACGAGCAAATCTCCTGGAAAATATGGTGGCACACTGACAACTATCTGCCTTGGAAAATTAAGTGGTCTTTTAAATATCCAAAATTCTTTATCTGTTTCATGCTGAAATGGGGAGCATTGCATGATGCTATCATATATTGTTACATTTTGGTCATTCTCCACTTTTCGGAGTTAAATACTATTACTATATTTCTTCTTCTCTCACCCCACATCCTCCTTTACAAATCCATTATGTTTGGAAGGTCTTTGACATTTTCAATAAGTCTTTTTGCAAAGCTGAATGTTGAAACTATTTTATTGTTGCCATTGATAAAGTATCTTCCCTATTTCATTAAACATTAAGTGAAGACCCATGGGGTCTAAAGAAAATGTATTTCCATTTTTTCTCTTTGCTCTTGAGAATGATTTATGAAGTACAAATACATTCATAAACTGAGATACCATACCCTAGGGAAAATAGCTGGAATTTATTCCATTGTTAGTGGTTCACATTATAGTCTCTACCCAATTTACATGGTGAATTTAAGTCATATTTAACCACATCATGTCATCCCAGATGATGAGAAATAGGAAAAGCAAACTTCTATTTGTTATCCAGATCAAAAACTTGAGAGTAATTTAGAATCATGTGTCTATTTTACACGGTTGAATCTAAAATTATATCACCACAACGGAGTTCAGTTCATTAAAGGGTATTTATTCAGAGGAACAGCCTTCTTCCTGCTGTATTTTCATATGACTTGAGCTATTTATTCAGCTTATGTTTTCACAAAATGACACAGAAAATAACAGCATCACAGAATTGAGGTTGGTTTTTAATCTGTATTTATTGTACCAATCAGAAAAACCATAGCTTGGATTCCTTTTTAAACTTTTTAAATGTATGTGTATTAAGTTATGGTCATCCTGCCCTTGAATTTTCCATTGACTACAACATCATGATGCCCTAAATACTATAGGAGGGTAGGCATACTTTTTCACATCATCCAGAAGTAATTCAGCAATAATCTAAAATAGCTAGTACAATTCTCACTGTGATTACCAAAAATTTAGAGAAAACCTTTAACAGAAGCTGGGACCATCTAAAAAATTGGTACAGTTATCAACATGAGCAGCCAAGGGGGAAACTGCATTTGAATAAAATAGGCCTTTGATTTTCCAACCACCTTCTTTTATTCTATGCCCTTGGTCAAGGTCACTGTCCAGATTAAAATCCTTCTTTGGTTTGTCATTGCCTATAAGTAGGGTTTGCTTGGGGCAATTCCAGTTTATACCTGTAGTTCTGTCATTATCATTAATAGTTCCACCTTTCCATCTCAAAAGTGTTCCAGCTTAGATGATATCAACCTATCCATAGGATAGAATCACTAACCCAGTTTATGAACTTCTTTATAGTCTGGCCCCCCGCTTTACTTCCCACTCTTTCTTTTCTACTTGTACTTTATCCTCCAGAAACAAGAAACTATTTACCCTGAAAATCCCGTGCATTGCTATATTTTTATATTCTTGCACAAATAGTTCCTTCTTCCTGAACTGTACTTCCTCTGCTTTTTTCACATAATGATTTTTTATCCATTCTTAGAGGCACCAACATCAAGTCCTGTGTGACAGCTTACCTGATTACCCTAGGCTAAGAATCAGAAAGCAGTTTCAACTTGTTTTGTTACAAATGGATTGTTAAAGCATATTTCAGTTTAGTGAGAAATTGCCTGGAGCCATTAGCAAAGGAGTTCTGCCACAGGCAAGGGAGAATGTGGCAGGTGAGCCTGCTACTTACTATTCCTTCCCTAAACAGTGTTTGATGCCCCCTGCCCTGTGGTTTGGGGTACTGAATTTATTTATATATTTTATATCACTGTGCTAAGCAGAATTCTCAGCTAGACTCCAAGATTTCCACTCTCTGGTGTACATGCTCTGTATAATCCTCTTCCCTTGAGTGTGGACAGGGCCTGTGAATATGATGGGATGTTACTCCCATTATTAGGGCACTAACTAGTTAAACTTGAGTTCTTCAAAAGGAATATTACGCTGCACGGCCTGACCTAATCAGGAGAGCCTTTAAAAGGGACTGAGCCCTTCCTGAAGTCAGAGAGATTTGAAGTGTAAACCTGAATGATTTTTAGAAAGAATCCTGAGCTCCAGATCAAAACATAGTTCAGCCAACACCTTGATTTCAGTCTGGTGAATCCCTGATCAGAGGACCCAGCTAACCTGTGCCTGGACTCCTGACTTACAGAACCGTGAAGTAAGAAATAGATGTGTGATAAGTTGTTAGGTTTGTGGTGATTTGTGGTGTAGCAATAGAAAACAAATATAATCACTTAACACACTGATTAATATTTACTTTTATTTAGCATTATGTAGTTTTAAAAAAAAATTGCTTAGTAATAATTGCAGTGAGTTTCTTGAGGATAGGGACTATGTTTTATTTTCTTTATTATACTCAATGCCCATCAAAGTCTGTGTCCTAAATGAATATTTGTCAAACAAATGAATGGCAGTGCCCAATTTCCTCTTGTCACTTAGGGCCCCAAGATAGAGCTAACCACATATGTCCAATTAGTCCAGGAAACGCCCCACGTCCTAGATCTCTCCCTCCTACATTTTCCCGTATCCAAATTTACCCGCTGGCAGGGTCTGGTTATTAGAAACCTATTCTCTGCTTTTCATATCAGTAGCTACTACCCTGTCTCAATTGGGTTCTAGAGAGAGAATTAAAATTAAGCACAAATACCCTAAGGCATTCCTTGTATGTAATGAAGTAACTCTACTTGTGCATCTAGAATGGTTCTAGTTCCATTCTATCTTTGGGGAAATTTAGAAAAGAATCACTCAAATAGTTTTTTTTTTTTAATGTTCTGTGTTTTAGATGAGGAACCCATTCACTCTAAACATGAATGGCTTTATGTGTTATCCCTCCTAACACCATTTTTTTTTAAATCAAGAATTCCTGTTTCCACTGGAATGAACATATTGAAATCATGTAAAGCACCATCCAAAGTCACCCATAAACTGTTTTGTAATAGCATTCAAATTCTTCAAATAATTGTACATAGTCCACTTCTAGGACCAGCAGAAAGTTCCAGACCTTTACATCCAAAATTAAATAATAAATTCAACAGCCCTTTCCACTTTGTGAATGCTGATATTTGTACATATTTTTGCACAATTTTAATTACTTCTTTAAGATAATAGAAGTAGACATGGTGTGATGTACATTGCAGAATTGTCCTCAAAAAAGGTGGCAAAAATTTAACTTAGCATCACACAAGGTGAACATTCAGCTTTTCCAGCATTGCAGGACACTTCTGGGGAGAACCACTTGGTTTTCATCTCACAGGGATCTTGGGGTAATCTGTGGAGCTGGACCATGTGGGATCAAATAGAAACAGGGATTACAGCAACCGTGCTCAGATCTTGGCAGACCGTGTTCTGGCAGGTGGTGGCCCCCAAGTTGAGAACGCAGCCAGTGGCTTGGCCCATTTGCAGAGCTTAATTGGTGGCTTTGTCTGGCCAGGGAGCTCAGTAGGTGGTTCTGCCTAGTATGGGTCTCCAGCTAACATATCATACTGGCAATGGAGCCCATTCTATATACAGTCCTCCTCAGGCAGGGAAGCAAGTTCACTGCCCCACCCAACTGCTTAGCATAGCCTCTCGTTCACCCCACCAGGAAGCCTAGCTATAGATGTCTGGCAGTCGTGGAGCACATTCTGTGGCCCACCTGGACAGGGAAATGAGTTAGCAGCCCTTCCCAACTGTTGAGCGTAGTCTCCAGTCCTGCTCTACCAAGAAGCTTAGCCAGAGTACCAGGGCGGCTGCAGAGCTCTTCCTCCAGCCCTGCCTCACAACAGAGGACAGCCTATGGACTAGCACAGTTTCTGAGCAAAGCCTGTGGCTTTGCCCAGACAGGGATGCCAGCCCTGGTATCTCACTTTTTTTTTTCTTTTTAAAATAAATTTATTTATTTTTATTTATTTATTTTTGGCTGCGTTGGGTCTTCGTTGCTGCGCACGGGCTTTCCCTAGCGGCAGCGAGCAGGGGCCACTCTTCGCTGCGGCGTGCAGATCTTTCACCGCAGTGGCCCCTCTCTGTTTCAGAGCATGGGCCCCAGGCATGCGGGCCTCAGCAGTTGTGGCTCGCGGGCTCTAGAGCTTAGGCTCAGTAGTTGTGGTGCACGGGCTTAGCTGCTCTGCGGCATGTGGGATCTTCCTGGACCAGGGCTCAAACCCATGTCCGCATTGGCAGGCAGACTCTTAACCACTGCGCCACCAGGGAAGCCCCTCACTTTTTTGAGAAATTGTAAGTAGTATTGTATTTTAAATTTCGGTGTCTACATGTTGATTGCTAGCATGTGGAAATACAATTAATTTTTGCATGTTTTCATATAGCCTATGATCTTGCTGAAATCGTGTGTTCTATGATTTCTTTTTGTAGATTCTCTGGGATTTTCTATATAGACAATCAGATGTCATCTCCAAATAAGGACAATTTTACTTCTTCCTTTATGATTCATATTTAATTAATTAATTTATTTACCTTCTTGCAATGTCTAGGATTTTCATCACTATGGTAAGTGAGAATTGTGAGCGAGGGCATCCTTGCATTGTCCATGAACTTAGGACAAAGCTTTTTCACCATTACGTATAACATTAGATGTGGTCTCTTTGTAGATAGTCTTAATTAAGATGAAGTTTCCTTCTATTCCTATTTTTCTGTAATTATTTATCATGAACGAGTATTGAATTTTGTCAAGTGCTTTTTCTGCATTGATTGATATGCTCATGTGATTTTTTTCTTTAGGCTTTTAATATGATGAATTATACTAATTGATTTTCAAATATTTAACCAGCCTTGCATACCTGGAAAAACCTTACTTATATGGTCGTGGTGAATAATTCTTTGTATATATTGCTGAATTCTGTTTGCCAATATTAGTTAAGGATGTCTGCATCTATATTCATGAGGGATAATGGTCTGTGGTTTTCTTGTATTCTCTTTGTCTGGTTTCGGTATCAGGGTATTACTAACTTCAGAAAATGACTTGGGAATTGCTGTTAATTCTCCTTTAAACATTTGATAGATTTCTAGATTTTGGGGGGGAGTTATTAAATTACCATTTAAAGTTCATTAATAATTACACTTCTATTAAAATTGTATATTTCATATTAAGTAACTTGAGGTAGTTTTTGTTTTTCAAGGAATAGGTCCTTTTCACCTAATTTATCAAATTTATCTGTGAAGAGATTTTTGTAGTTTTCTCTTATTATCCTTTGATGTCTTTAGGGTCTGTATTGATATCCTTTGTTTTATTCCCAATGTTGATTATATGTATCTTTGCTCTTTGTCAGTCTTGCTAGACGTTTGTCAATTTTATTGAACTTTTCAAAGAATCAAATCTTTAGTTTCACTGATTTTCTCTATTGTTTTCCTGTTTTCAATTCCATTGATTTTTAAAATCTTTATTATATTCTTTCTTCTATTTTCTTTGGACCTATTTTGCTCTTCTTTTCCTAGGTTTTTGAGATGGGAGCTTAGATTATTGATTTGAGACTTTTCTTTTTTTCTAATGTACATGTTCAGTGCTATAAATTTCCATCTCAGTACTGCTTTAGCTGCTTCCTACAAATTTTGATATTTTTTACTTTCATTTTCATTCATTTCAATGTACAGTTGACCCTTGAACAATACAGATTGGAACTGTGTGGTTCCCCTCATGCATAAATTTTTTTTCAATTGTAAATGCAACAGTACTACAGAATCTACGGTTTGTTGAATCTGCGGATGCGGAACCGAGATATGGAGGAACCATGTATACAGAGGGCCGACTGTAAGTTACATGTGGATTTTCGACTACACGGAGAGTCAGTGTCCCTAACCCCCATGTTGTTCAAGGGTCAACTGTATATTTTATTACCCTATGAGACTTCCTCTTTGGCACATGCATTATTTAAATGTGTGTTGTTTAGTTACCAAGTGCGTGGATTTCCCTAATATCATTATGTTATTTAATTTAGCTTGATTTCATTATGTTTAAAGAATACACTCTGTATGATTTCAAATGTTTATATTTGTTGAATTCTCTTTTTTGTCTGAGGATATGGTCTATCTTGTACATATTGTATGGAAACATGTAAAGAATATGTATTCTGCTGTTGTTGGGTAGAGTATGCCATAAATGTCAATTAGATCCTGTTAGATGATGGTATTGTTTTCTTCTATGCCCTTGCTATATTCTACTTAGATATTTTATCAGTTGTCAGGAGAAGGGTGTTAAAGTATTGTGGATTTGTCTATTTCTTCTTTCAATTCTATGAGCTTTGGCTCCTATAATTTGCATTTCTGTTGTTTGATGTATACACATTTAGAGTTTCTATGTGTCCTTGGGGTATTGACTCTTTTATATAATATCCTTCTCTGTCTTTGGCAATTTTCTTTGCTCTGAAGTTGACTTTATCTGATATTAATATAGCCACTTCTGCTTTCCTTTGATTAAATTTTGCATTATATATATGTGTGTGTGTGTGTGTGTATATATATATTTACATTCAACCTGACTATATTACTATATTTGAAGAAAGTTTCTTGTAGACAGAATACAGCTGGGTCAGGCTTTATAAATCCATTGTAATAATCTCTGAGTTTTAATTGGCATATTTAGATCATATACATTTAATATAATTATTGATATGTTAGGGCTTAAGTCTGCCATTGTATTCTTTTGCTTATGTCTTTGTTCTCTCCACTTTTGGTTGACTCTTTTACTTTTCCTACCTTCCTGTGGGTTATTTGAACATTTTTTACAATTCCATTTTGATTCGTTTATAGTATTTTTGAGTATCAAAGGCTCAATAAGACATGGTCCCTGCCCTTGAGGGAATCATAGCGAACAGCAGTAGTTCTCAACCCTGTATGAACATCAGGATAACCTGTTGATATATATATATATACATGATAGATGATAGGTAGATAGACATTATAGAGACATTATATATTATATCTCTAGCTCGCTCGCTCTATCTATCTATCTATCTATCTATCTATCTATCTATCTATCTTCCTGTATCTTGCATAGCGATTCTAATTTTGTGGGACTGAGTTACGACCCAGGGTCTGATGTTTAAAACCTCCACAATTCAATTCTTTTTGTTGTTTATAACAGCTTTATTGAGATATAATTCACACATCATAAAATTCACAACTTTAAAAGTGTGTAATTCTTTGGTTTGTAGTATATTTACAGAGTTTTGCAACAATCAGAACTATCTACTTTCTACCTCTATGGATTTGCTTATTCTGGACCTTTCATATAAATAGAATAATAAAATAGGTGGTCTTTTGTGACTGGCTTCTTTCACTTGGCATTTTTTCAGGGGTCACCCATGTTATAGCATGTGTTATACTTTATTCCCATCTATTGTTGAATAATATACCATTGTATAGATATACCATAAGTTGTTTATCCATTTTTCAGTTGATCACTATTTGGGTTATTTTTACCTAGTGGCTATTATTAGTAATGTTGCTATAAGCATTCTCATACAAATTCTGTGTGGATCCAAAGTTTGATTCTGATATCCTACTAAAACTGTGAACCAGTAATCTAGAGCATCACTGTCTATTATAATCTTCTGCAATAGTGGAAGTAGTGTGTACTGGCAACATCCAAAGCGGTAGCTGCTGGCCAGATGTTATTATTAACCACTTGTAGGAACTGTGGTGAAATTTTAATTTTATTTCATTTTAATTAATTTTAATTTTACTAGCCACATGTCACTAGTGGCTACCATACTGGACAGCATAGAAGAAGACCTGGATTTAGGAAGGTAAATATTGACAATAAAATATGGATTGGTAAAGAATGAGGATGTAGGACAATATAGGAAATTATTTAAAAATTCCATTTTGAGGAGACAAGGGTCAGAACTAGGCCAGTAGTAGCAGGAAATAACATGAGGAGAAAAATCCAAGAGACATCTTAGACTAGACATGAATAGGTTGATGATTTAGGGGAATGGAGAAGGAGGAGTCTAGTCTTAAGCCCTGCTATATGTCTAGGCCTCACCTTGATATGTGTACATCTGTTTAAGCTTGTTTGTTAATGTTTAGCAACATAGAGGCATTCCCTCTAAACTCTGCCATTATTCAATTGACTAAAATCTGGAACTCATTTGTAGAAAAAGTGTATTCACTACAGATGTGAACATGTTAACAGTTACCGTTACAATTTTAAGGATTGCCATTCTTATTTTTTTATTTAATTAGAAGTTTCAATATTTATTTTTACATAGAAAAATACACTTAGCATGCAATGTTTGTGCTATTATTATACTGAATAAGTAACCAAGGAAAAATCTGTGACTCTTAACTTCAGAGATGAATTTGTAATCTACAGAGGTTTTCCTATCACTATTGCCTAAAGATGGATATTCTTCTATTTTATATTTGCAAAGCATATGAGGAACTTGGGTAGCAGTTATGTAGTAGCTACTTTAAAATAGTACTGAATTCACAGTGCATGTTTATTCTTTCAGGTTCTATCATTATGTTATTTAATTGTTAATGGAAAGAGAATTAAGGAACAGTGCATGCTTGTTTTCACAGTGGCAGCTCTAATGATTAGTAAAAATGTAGTCAATAAGACACATTTTATGAAAAAGCAATGAAATACATAATTATCCCTTTCCTCATCTCAACCATGTTTTTCTCAGCTTGTCTTTCAGCTGTAGAATATACTTATAGTACAGTGATAAACAATGTACAGTGATGTAGATGTAAGACATACATTCCCTTTATATTTATTGAATGACTAAGATAAAAGCTTTTTCAGTGGGTTTTCAGAAGAGTGATATATCTCATTTTATTAACTCAAACGTTTAATCCTTGTTCTGCTTCTTAATTAGCTGTATGACATGAGTAAACACATTCACTCTGGTTTAACTTTAATCCTCTATAAAATCATCTGGTTGCTAGTAAACAAGGATATTCAAATTACAACAATAACATGTCATATTTTATCCACCAGACTGGAAAAAATGAAAATATTTAAAAATATCAAGTGTTGGTGAGGATATGAGACAAAAGGAAATTTTATACACCATTTACAAGAATAAAACTTGACACAGCCAGTGTTAGTTTTCTATTGCTGCCCAACAAATTACCACAAACTGAGCAGCTTAAAACAATCTCCATTTATTACCTCACACTTCTGTAGGTTAGAAGTCCAGGCACAACATAACTGGGTTATCTGTTTAGAATCTTACAAGGATGAAATCAAGATCTTGGTCTGCCTTGTTCTTGTCCAGAGACTCTGGGGAAGAATCTACTTCTAAGCTTGTTCATGTTGTTGTCAGAATTCAGTTTTTCGTTTATGTTCTTGTCTTTTTTTTTTTTTTTTTGTGGTTGAAGGACTGAAATTCCCATTTTCTTGCTGACTGTTGGCTGGGGGTCACTATCAGCTCCTATAAGCCACCCACAGATTCTATTATTGTCACTTCTCCATCTTCAAAGCCAGCAACAGAGAATATCTCTTGTGTCAAAAACCTCTCGTGGTTCAATTTTTTTCTCTCCAGGAAGAGCCCAGTCCCTTTTAAGAGTTCACCTGATTAAGTCCACCCCAGATAATCTCCCTATTTTAAAATCCACTGATTTGAGATTTTAATTATATCTGCAAAATCCCTTAACAGCATGATTATTTCTTGTATTGCTGGGAGAAGGTGTATGTATACCTGAGGCCAGCCATCCTTGGGGTCATCAGAATTACTCTTACCCCAGGAAGCTTAGAGTTCTGTTTTGGCAGCATGAAGCAAACTGAAAATGCACACACTCTGTAAAATGACAAGTCCTCTTCATTTAAGAAAAATCTAGAGTAGTTATCTCATGTGTGCATCACAATATTTTTTAAAATGTGTGTATTGCAACATAGTTTGAAACAGAAAATTTGGTAAGAACCCAATTGTCCATTGATATAATACACCAATTGTGGTATAGTCATATAATAGATGATCTAATGGTGAAAATAAACTAAATAGATACATACACATATCATCAGAAGATTGTAATTACATAATGTTGAGTGAAAAAAAGAACAAATTGCTGAATAAATTCAGTATATAATTTATGTAAATTTTGTAATGCACTCAAAATTAAAAAAAGTCATTCTATATATTATAGATGGAAACATTTATATGTATGGACTGACTCTGGATATAACTCAGCATCTTATCACCTCTTATGACCTTGGGCAAATTATTTAATTATTCCTTTGTAAAGTGATAATCCGTAAAATGTGGATTACTATGAGGGTTAAGTAAGCAAATCTTTGGAAAGTGTTAACTGTCTAGCACATGCTAAGTACTTAAGTATTTGTTAAATATATATAAATAGATAACAGTATAAAACCTGAACTGGACAGATACTTGCTGAACTGTTATAGTGAGTGTTTACCTCTGGGGAGGTGAGAAGGTAATTTATAGCATTCAAGGAGGGCTTCTACTTCATCCATGGTTTTACTTTCAGTTAATTCTAGAAGGTAGAAACATGAGTTTTTGTTACATTATGTGTATATTTTGTCATTTTAAAAATTATAAGTCAGGAAATACATTTAAAATGACCATTATAAAAATATCTTGATCCTTAAAAATCAGTGTTACACTATATGATCTTTAATGTATAGACCTACACCTGCCTATTCTTGACCATATATTCTGTAGGTGCATACTCATAATAACAGATGAATAAATTGTCATATTTATTTACCATTTTCTTTTTCTTTATAAGAAGTGACCTTAGGAAAAGCTTAATTGGTAGTATAGATTCTGAAAGGTAGTCACTTCCGTCATCTGATTTCCCATAAGCACTGCATAATGAACAGTATACACTTTGTACCTTGATATTTGACATTTACAATGTCAGAACTAATTGCTGTTATCTGAGCAGCAACTCAAAATATTGAGGTAAAGTGAAGGCTTGATTATTACTTAGATTTGAAGTTTTGAGATTTTTTTAAATGTTTACATATTCTCAAAGAATGGTGGTGCCAAGTTATCATTCATTACTCAATGCTCATACCAGCAAATTGGAAAAAATACAACAATAACAGATGCTGGGGGTGACTGCAGTGCTCTGCCATTAGTTTGACTTGTGTTTTTCATTTTGAGACTGGGTGAATCACCCACAGAGAGTTATAACGTAAAACAAAGAAGATTCAAGATTTTAATAAGACATTACCTTGAGCTCCTCACGTTGAAGATAGTTTATCTCCGTCTGGATGCAAGTGTTTATATATGTGAACACTCACACAAAGATAGAGACCCCAATAAACAGGCATAGTAATGAAATCCCTTTGCAAGTGAAGATGAAATACTGGCTACTACTTATGTATATAGATGTGACACAAGGATCATTATTCTATTGAGATCTTGAAGGTCAAATATCTGTCTCTATCTAATGCTCCTTCTCAGCAGAAGGTTCTGATCCTACTATGATGTCTCTGCTTCTTTGCTTATGGGAAGTTGCCTTTTAAAAAGGGAATTATTTAATGCATGATTTTAGTCTTTTCTTCTATAGAGAATATTTATTTGGTTTTCCAGAACAATATTGTATTCTCAGGTTGCCAAATTGAAAACAGCTAGATGGGCCGGGTGAGGAAGATTATTACTGTTAATAGTTGGTGGTTTGGTCCACATTAGTCTAAATCACTGGTGGTTTGAATGATTCTCAATGAATCGACTCATCTATTTATAGTTACATCAATCAGCTATTATGTTGTGTGTCAATATCGTGAGTAATTACTGGGTAAAACCTAGTGAAAAGCAAGACAAACGAGCAAATTTATGTATATCTCAGTTTTGCTTTATATTCCCCATGTTAAATATTCGTGATATTTAATCCTTTGTAAGTGAAAGTGTCTAGATTTCAGAAGACCTCTGATTAACCATAGGGAAGTATGTGCAGCAAATATGTTTCCACGTGTTAACAGTGCTCAAGTCCTAATACTGAGGAAAAAAAAGACTTTATGAATTATGTTTCTCCCCCGTCTGTGACTATAGACTCAATACACCTTTTAAAATTTCTTAGTGATTATTTTTCTCCTAGCCTCCTATAAATAATAAAACCTCATCAGAGATTAGATGAATATAGTGTAGGACTGGCCTTATTATCAGTTAAGGTTATCAGAGATGGGAATGGATTTAAGTGTTACAGCAATTACTGAGAATATACCTTGGTCTATTCCAAAGCTAAAATTCACCTCTCCCCTATAATTATAGTTGGGAATGTGGAGCTAGAGAAGATTAATGGACATTTAGGTGTCAAGACTCAAACTAAAATTGTGGCATATAATAAGCAGGATGTTTTGGGGGAAAAAATGAGTATCCAAAAAAAACTGAAAGTCTCTAGTGTTAGAAGCTCTTCAAATTAGCCTCTGGCTATAAATTTTATATATATATATGTATATATAATTCATATATATATTATATTATAATTATTATTATAACATATTATAATTTTAACCAGGAAAGGCTAAAGTACAACACAGATTCTTGAAATTGGTAGGCGCTGGGTCATGTCTTCTCTTTGCTCCGCATCTGGATCAGGAACATTTATATCACTATTCTGCAGACACTGTGAGGTAGTGCCTATGTAACTCTCACACTACTTGTCCGAAATCAACTGGTTTGAGGAGATGAGAAGAAATAAATAGAAAACCAGTCTGTCAGGTATTAATGGGACCAAGGGTCCCATGGTCAATTTTGAAACACACTGAAATCTTTATCCTTCTTGGAGAGCATGCAGTTGATTACTATTGCAATTGTTCTGGCAAAAGGCCTCTGTGGACTTCCACATTACACGAAAACGAATTTGTCTCATCTTTAGCGTCTTGCTGCATTGAGCACCATTGATCATTTCCTTCTCCTCCTCCTCCTCCTCCTCCCCTCTCCAACCAGGCCTTTTAAAATGTGTCTTCATTGTTTTTTTCCCCTTATGTTTACTAAAGAAATACATGTCAGTACAGACTGTTCAAATATTACATAAATATATAAAATAAGAAAAAAGTCCCCTATTATTACCATCTCTTAGAGACATACAGTTAACGCTTTTGTATATATTCTTATATATACTGTATGCTTATTCCTCTCATCTTCCTCCTCCTAGTTTAAACAAAAATGGGATTATAGTATGCCTCTGGTTTGCACTTTGCTTATTTCATCTAACATTATCAAGGCTACTTCTCCATGTCAGTAAATAATCCACTCCAGAATGGTCTAGTATTCCATCATTTGGAGAAGGGTCCAGCTAGCCAAGCCCATCCATGGACAGTTCTCCAAATGTGCTTGCCATTTCAAAAATCACTCCTGCTATCGATGCTCTTTTGGATTTCTTTTTTTTTTTTTTTTTTACAGTCATATCATCTGCAAATAATTATAACTTCTTTCTTGTCCAATATTTATACTTTTTATTTTCCTATCTTTTAAAACTGCCATATCTGGAATTTTTATAATAATATTAAATACTGGTGGTGATTTTTAGAATCCTTGTTTTTTTCCTTACTTTCATAGGAATTCCTC
Source organism: Balaenoptera borealis (assembly GCF_965194805.1). NCBI lineage: Eukaryota > Metazoa > Chordata > Mammalia > Artiodactyla > Balaenopteridae > Balaenoptera > Balaenoptera borealis. The sequence goes on from NC_138881.1 coordinate 105,530,040, forward strand.
TGTGAGGAATTTTATTGTTCTATTTAATTCTATTCAATGTTGTACCATTAAAGAGGACTATGGTTCAGGTTTGAAACACAACACACGTACACACTCACCATGTGAAGATTATATTTCTTCATACTTTACTAAGGACTTTATCAGAATTGTAGTAGGGTTTTATTAAATTATTTATTAGAATTTATTAACATGAGCATGTGTCTTATTTGACCTGTTAATATGATACATTGAAATAATAGATTTCTCAATAGTGAACACGCTTTGCATTCAAGGAACTAGCTTCACTTTGCAATGGTATGGTTTCCTTTTAATACACTGATGGATTATATTCAGTGTTTTTAAAAGATACATTTCATTTATTTATCTATATATGTAAAACTGGTCTCTTCTCATTTTGCACAATTTTAGTCAGGTTTTTTATTAATACTATGCTGACCTCATATAGAAAAGAGTAAACTTTTCTCTTTGGGCCCTGAAGTGGCTCAGAATGAAATATTCCTTGACAATGTGAAATAATTTATTTGTGAGGCCATCAGGCTGAGCATGCCTATTATATGTTTATATGTTTATGTGTGTGATTTTCTTGGAGGAAAGGGAAGATTAAACAAGATAGCATTCACAGTTTTCTGTTCTTGTTTCTCATTTCTTCTGGGAAAAAGTTTAGTTATTTATATCTTCTGATAATTTCTTCACTCAGATTTTACAGTTACCCGCCTTATAAATAAATCTGTGCCTGTGGTTATTTTTTCTTTTTCACCTCTAATTCTCTGTATTTGTGCTTTTGTGATCGTAATGCTGAGGAAAAGAGCATCCTCCGCTGGACACCCCCTTTGTCCTTTGGCAGAATGGGAAAAGTGGCAGAGACCTGCGCCTGTGGGACTGAGGCAGGAACTCAAACACAGGCTAGTAGCAGCTGGTGATGAGGTGATACTCCACCTCTGTGAGGCTGCCAGGGCTTTGGCATGAGTGCCAGGCATACCGGTGCCAGCAGTAAAACTGGCCTTTTGTGACTGAGGTGGAGACTCAGAAGTTATTATAATTATAAAATAATTAGAAATATTTGTTGTCTCATGCTGATGAGGTCATGGCATTTGAGTAAAATAAGCCTCTTCTATTTTATATACCCCCCCCCCCACTTTTAAAGGCTCTTCTATTCTGCTTGCCCCTAAAAGAGAGCGTTTCCCAGCGTTTCATATCACTCACCTTCCCAGCAGTGAGAAATCTCATTCTGGAATATATAACCAGTTCTTCCCTGGGTGTGTTATCCTGATGCCAAATAGGCACCACAAATTCAACATGTCCCCAATTGAGTTAATCACCCTCCACGTTTATCATCTGTGGCTATATTTTCTATATTCATTTGTTGCCACTATTCATTTGCATTCAATCTCAGAGCCTTAGAGTCCACCTAAATTCTTTGGCTTTCTTCACCCTTCACATGAAATACCAAATACTGCTTGTTCACTTAATTTTCCCCTCATTTTTCTAATACCTTCCTCCCTCTCCACACTTACCTCAAATATCCTAGTGCAGGCTCTCATCATCTCCTTCTTGGATTTTCTTCAGTGACATGTGATGCATTGAATACAAGTGAAACCAGGGTGCAATAAACAAGGAAACGCTACTAGCTCCAGCTAAGCATTTAAGAAATGTAGTCTTTTGTAATCCATCTGCAGATATGTGAACCTGAACTGTAGGTGTTCTCTGCCTTTGGTTTGACAGTATTTTTATTGCTTGCCCTCATTTCCTCATATTCTTGATCTTTGTTTCAGAACCTACTTGGTACTCTGACCACAAATCTAGTTAACTCAGCCACAGTGGCTTAGAAACAAAGGATCAAGATCAAGTGGATATCTGATTGGCAAAGAGCACAGAATTTGATGACACACTGTTGGCAAGAGTGTGGTAAAGCAGGCTTGCATACATTACTTATGGGAGGTTAGGTTGATAGGACCTCTTTGGAGGGTAATTTGGCAATGGCTATTAAATATAAAATTGACCCAGCAATTTCATTTCTAGGAATTTATCCCTGCAGATACACTTACACATGTGCATAAAGATGTATGCACCTAAGTAATCATTGCAGGACAGTTCATAGTAACAGAAAATAAGAACCAATATAAATGCTCATCAAAAGTGTAATGAAGAAATAAAATATGTTCCAGCCATATTTTAGGGAATAATATACAATTAAAATGAATTAGGTAGATATGTATGAGAAAGACTCCAAGGTTTTGTGATAAAACAGGCACAGGTATGTAAAACATGTGCTACCATTTGTATAAAAATTGCATACACACATACATATGTGTTTATATATGTATAGACTATCTCTAAATGGATAGACACACAAGATGTACTGCTTTTGAGCTATGGGCAGATCAGGGAACTTGGGGTATGAGACTCACTTTTCACTATACACCTTTTATAAAGTATGATTCTTTTTTCATGTGCAAGTATTACTTAGGTTAAAACAAAACAAAACAAAAATAGAGACCAAGTGGGAAGTCTTGATAGATGTAGTTTAAAATATATGAAATATCTGCATATGCAAAATGGCAAACATCCATGCCTTTTCCTCACATGGGAAGTAACATATACATATACACAAATACACAGTATATGTGAGTAGGTGGTTATAAGCACAATATGTATGTTTGTGTAAATGAAAAACAGTGTGTTAAATCATCTTAAAAGCACGACAAGACCCCTAACTGTCCTAACCTGTAGCAAGTATATTTAGATAAGGTATTGAAGATGTCATTGAATCTTTTAACCCATAATAGCATAAGTTTGCTGTTCAAAAACAAACGTACAGAGTACTGTGTGCATAGGTGATATTTCAGCTTCAGTTTCTCTCCTGGAAGATTTTGACTTTGATAAATATATTCCTAGAAGGACAATTACGAAAAAATAAAGTGTATGTTTAAGCATTCAAAAACTTTAGCCTAGCACTTAATTACTAAAATGCTGAACATGTTTTATTTTTTTTCCTGCAATACATCATATACTTAATCCAGATAGAAGACTTATCCAGGTAGACAATAAAAAATTGTCAACACCTGCATTGAGCACAACAGTCAGCCTTTCTCTGTAAACGGCTGCCTGGATAGTGTTACCTGAAATGTAAAGAAATGTTTACCCCAAAAAGTACCTCCCTGATTGTCCTGCCACATACAGGCAGAGTTTTGATTAGCTCTGAAAATCTGTAGCATAAATGCTACCCAAGGAAGCAGGCCATAATATAGCAGACTTAAACAAGAAGGCTGAGGGCCTGGGGGTACCGATGCTAAATTTCTACTAAATAATCAAAACTGTGATTAATAGGATGAACATCATTGTAAGATTTCTTAATGAAGAGAACATATTTTAAAGTATTTTATACGCCAACAATATACAAACAACAAATGCTGAGTTTCCAGCCTCCAAATGAAACATACCCCAACTGGTGGCAACCTAGAACTTGAAATGCATTTTCTAATTGGAGCAGGGCTATAAACCTGCTCTGTTACATGACGGGTAGTTCCTCAGACCAGCCCAACTTTTTAGCACACATTTTCCAGAAATACATCTGAAATGTGTAAAAGACCTGAACATACTGTTGAAATATTGATAAAACTAAAGTACTGAATTGTTGTTGGAACCATGACTACATCAGCCAAGAGAAAGAGCATACGTGAATCACTCAGAGAGAACACAGTTAAGGATTAGTCAAAATTCTTTGTAAGAGAGGCAAAAAAAAAAAAAAAAAATGGTGATATTGGAGGAGGTGCAGAAAAATCTTAAAGCCAAGTTTTGATTGCCCAAGAGACCACTTTTGCCTTCTGTTTCTTTCTCTCTCTTTGCCTAACACACTGAGCAGAGGTAAGTTGGGCCCTTTCCACCTGGAAGATAAAAGCCACACAGAGTAAAAGCACAAACAACAGAGTGAAGGAGGAAAGCGAGAGGGCACTGGAAGGTGTATCTGGGCACTTTGACGACACGGAAGCCAGCCTTAGCTCCAGAGGCCTGCATAGTTCCCGTGGAGGCCGGAAGGGAGAGGCCCCCCAGCGGCGAAGAGCTTCATCTCGGGCCAGTTGTAGCAGTGGGTGTAGAGCGCGTTGGGGAACTCGCCGATGCCACCGAAGTAGTTCACCCACAGGTCATCGTGGTTGAGCCAGCCTCTGCCACAGGTGAGCTTGAGCTTCCTCCCCGTGGGCCCCGGAGAGAAGTGCGGGCTGGCCGAGGCCCTCTCCTCCAGGAACTTCTGCGCGCGGATGTCATAGAAGAGCAGGGAGCCGTGGCCCGTGCCCACGGTGACGATGTGCTGGTAGAAGCTCAGGGAGCGCACACCCGTGCCGCCCTCTCGGGAGCACAGGGGCCGGATGTTCTGCTGGCGCTGCCGCGGATCCAGGAAGGACACGTGGGACTGGGAGCCCACCGCGTACAGGGCCAACTCATCGCAGTAGGTCAGGCACACGTTCTCTCGGCAGTAGGGCAGCCTGATGGACAGCAGCCTGGACAGGTTGCTCCGGGCTTTCCACAGGTGGAAGTAGCCGTCCAGGGACACGGCTCCCAGCTCCTGGTTCCTGCCGCTGAAGGCCAGGGCCCGCACCTTGCGGTTACCGGGGTTGGTGCTGGCCCTGGGGATGGTCTCCACGTCCCTGGGACGGATGTGGGCGTACACGGGGAGGCCCGCGTCGTTGTGCCAGGCGATGCTGCCGTGGGACATGTCGGGGTCCGTCCTCCAGAGCGCCACGGTGCCGTCGCGGGAGCCGCTCACGGCCACCGTGTCGCTCATCCAGGCGATGGCGAAGATCCAGTCCTTGTGGCCGTGGCGGTCGCCCAGGCACACGGGGTCCAGCGTGGGCAGCTGGTAGACGGCCAGGCTGTTGGGGTTCTCGCCCCCGGTGGCCAGAAGCGTCTTGGAGGGATTCAGCTGGATGGCGTGGATGCCGCAGCTCGGCTGGGCGCGGGCCGAGCCGGGCCCGCGGTCCCGCATCAGGGGGATGCGCGTGATCTGGCCCGATTGCACGTCCACCACGAAGAGCGTGTTGCACTTGGTGCCGCACACCACCTGCCTGGCGTTCAGCCACTGCGACGCGAACACCTTGTTGAGCGTGCCCAGCGCCAGCTCGCGCTCCCTCAGCAGCTCGGGCAGCTTCTGCACCGCGTAGCCGCGCAGCTCGCCCTCGAAGCCCGGGAGCCCGGCGCGGCCCCGCGCGCCCACCTCGCGGCCCTTCAGGTAGTGCAGCAGCGAGCGCCGCGCCGCCGGCCGCTTGGGCTTCTTGGGAGGCAGCGGCCCCTCCCCGTCCGCCGCCGAGCCCAGCGACGACGAGCCCGCGGCGGCCGCGTCGAGCGCCGGCGCTTTCCGCTTCCTGCTACCTGTTTGCCGCGGGGCCATGGTGGGCGGCGGGCGAGTGGCGGCGGCGGGGACGGCGGCGTCGGCCGGGGGCCGGGGCGGCCGCGGGGCGCGGAGCCAACGGAGCTCGGGGCGCGGCGGCGACGGAGGCGAGGGCGGCCGGGCCGGGCGAGGAGAGGTGGCCGGGGGAGCGGAGCGCAGGCGGCGCGCGGCGGCGAGGGCGGCGGCGGCGCGAATCGAAGCGAGGGAGGGAAGGGCGGCCGGCGGCGCGGCGGGAGCGAAGTCGGTGTGGGACGAGGACGACGCGGGGGGCGAGTGTGAGGGGGCGGAGGCGGCGGGAGGAGCGGGCGGGGAGCGGGCCTGGGGTGCCGGGTAGCACACGCCGGACTGGGAGGGGTGGGATAGGTGCGGGAGGGAGGGGGGGAAATGGAGCCCGCGAGGAGGGGGAGACTCACCCAGGACCAGCGCTTCGGGACTCCCAAGCCTTCTCCGTGTGGACACATCTCGTGCGCCTGCCCAAGCCCCCTGATATCCTACTTGGGGAGTTTCACTACCCTCTGGACAGCAACCAAGTAGCCTTCTTAAAATCCTTACTTAAATAATTCTGAAAGCTAAAATACAGTCAAGTATGAGGCTAGAAGGAGCGCTGAAGTTATCTGTCGAAGAAACCAGTGTGCACTTGGTGCAATTTTGGGAGACTCTGCTGCAATTAGATAGTGAACTTGACCGGGGACGGTAGTGTTTGGCAGAGGCAAAGAGGCCCTCCCCATTAGGTCTCTCCTGCAGCCCCTCCTGTCTCAGCCCCTCTACTGGTGTCTGTTAAAATTTTTCAACCTATTTTTTAAACCAGTTTTTCCCTGTATTTCTCAAATTGAGTCCCCTGAGCTCCTGCACCAGAATCTTTGAGGGGTGCATTCCAAATGTAGTTCCCCAGGCTCCACTTCCCGCCGGGGTGGGGTTAGGACCCTGTGGCCAAGAGCGAAGCCTCAGGATCTGAGGGGACGGCACTGAGGATGGGCGTGGGTGTTCAGGGTGTAGACTTCTCTGGAACCTCAGAGCTGGCTGGAAGAGGGCTAGGAGATGGAGGGATACCCCTTCCTCTGCTCCGGGGAGGGAAGGGTCAGTCCTCACTGTCAGTCTCAGGAGGAGCCCGGAGAGCCTGGGCAGAGCCCTGTCACGTGTGAGAGCCCCCCTGGGACGTTGGCGCAGGGCCCTGAGGGGTGCACAGGATTTCCAGAATCACAGATAGTGAAGAACTTTCCAAAAGGATATAACCACATAAACACGATGGTGAAGAGTAGGAATTCAGAGCATGGGTTGAGCAGTCTAAGGATTTGGATGGTCCATACGTGGCTCTGCAGCTTCAGAGCAGCCGCAGTGGCAAGCCCATATCCAGGCATGCTCAGTTACGCAGAGCTGCAAGTGCCTGGTGGCTGATACCAACTCTGCACACCCCCCAATCTTCTGCTCTAAAACCGTGTTTGCTCAGTGGGTGCATATGGGGAGGGGAGGTGGATTAACTTTTCTGATCCATCAGTGGAAAGCGTGGGAGTTACTTTGTTGCTGCTTTTATGCCCCTTCACCAAGCCCTTTTTGCGACCCCACCTCAAATGCACAAACTCCAAGTACTTAAACCATGGGTCCTTCCCACCACTCCAGTCCAGCTGCGAAGTCCCAGTGCCCACTCCTCCCCCATATTCCTCCCCATGTTTAATGCGATATCAAGAGGTGGGTGAGGATGGTGGATAGGGAGTGACCTGACAATGAAGAGAGTGCTGACAACTTCGTAATTAGAACTGATGTTACTCGAGAATAACTGACTGCAAATTCCTTTAACTTAACCTACCATGATGTTTTCCTTTTTTTTTTTTTTTAATTCAACCTCAGAAAAATAGATATTTTACAGTAAGACTTCATGGCATACTTTTTACTGTTGTGGTAGAACAAATAGGCTGAACGTTTGGGGAGATATATATATATATATGTAGACAGATACAGACATATTTCAATTGTAAAAATAATTCTTATAACAACTATTATTTATTGAGAGCCTATTTGTGTCATGGGCTGGAGGGCTGTGCTAAACACTTCGAATGCTTTATGTGCATTCAGTCTCACAATAACTTGGTGAGGTAGGTTCTATTTTTATAGCCATAATTTAAAATGAGAGAACTGAGGCCCAGAAAGAGTAATGATGACTCCCCCATGGTCACACAGCTAGTAAATGGTAAAGTCGGGTTGTGAATCCCTGTCTGACTCCAAAGCTTTTAAGACTAACAACTACTCTGTATTATTCTATAAATACAATTTTTCTATTTCTGCCTCTTTAAAAACCATGTAAACTACCCCATCATGGAAATTTTACAGGTATTGCATCTTGTGCATTTTTGAAAGACAGCCACAATTTCTAAAATACATGAATAAATACTGAATGCAAATTATGTATAACACGTTCCATAGAATATTTAAAGGCAAAAATACGATCTCTGAAGCACATTTTTTTTTTACAAATTCTTTTAAATTAATATTTATGAAATGTAATAATATATGCCTACATTTGTTTGGTTTTTGTTTGGTAAAAATAACACCCATATAAATTGTCCTGGTATGTCTCTCCACTTTTTTGATAATATAAATATGCAATATTTATGTATAGTAATGTGTTTGTAGTCAGTGTGCAGATTACTATTTTGTATTGATAAATGAAGTGTGTTAATTTCATCTGGAATACAATACATGAAACGCATTTCATTTCATTTATGTCTACACTTTCAAATTTCTCTGAGCTTTGTACTTAAAGATGTAAAACTTCCAGACCAGAGCCAAGTTATGTTGAGAGATTTACAGTTTTTTATATCAACTTACAAATTTGAACCTTTATTTACATTTTATTGCTTCCATTTTTAGGAAAACACAATGTCTGATAATATATAAAGTCATACACAGTACATTTATTGTTAAAGCAGTAGATGTAATGGCCTGATGATAAAATTTCAGATGTCTGCATGGCCTTCTGAGTGTCAGGGTCTCCATTACTTTTTGTTACCTGTGAAGACCACTGTGTGTATGAGTGTAAACATCTTGTCAGTCCTTACTAATCTATTTGTACATTCATTACTGCTTTGTGCTACTAACATATACCCGGATAAATTTGTATTAGCCTCACCTATCTCCCCTACACGATATTCCCCTCCATTGGATAGGGGCTTTTATGTGTGGTTTCAGGGCACTGTCTTATCCTGTTCTCTAATCACTTAATATGTTTAAGTGTTATTTTCTTAATCAGATTGTAAACTCCTCAAGGGGTTAGGTAATGTTTCCTACTTCTTTCACACCATCACATCCTTGTAGATATACACTAAATGGTTTGTAAAACTTGATTGTCCTGTTGATAAACTAATAGAAGAAAGGAGAGAAAACAAAATGAAATATCAAAAAATTACAAGTAAGATATTTTGAAATCAAATTACTTAAGGGAGAAAGTGAAGGATTTGAATTGATTTGTAATATTGCCACATAACTTGTTTGAAGTTATATAAATATATATATATATATAACTTCAATACAGGTATTTATATTGATCTATATATCTATATATATTCAAACAAGTTATGTGGCATTATTATCTATATCAATTTATCTCTATATTTATATGTGTTTCTTTTCAGCCTACTGGATAATTTTATCAACTGTGTCTACCTTTCTAATCTATGAATGAAGAAAAGGATCTGTCTAGCCAAAAAATGTTAGATTACCAGTTTAAAATTAGTTAAGGCTGAAGATTGGTTATTTTACTGTGATATAATGAACATAAACTTGGTTGTTAAATGTGACTCAAATTATTTTGAAAATATTACTATTTTTCACTTCAAAACTAAAACAGACTCAGGACAAAGGCACTGAAAGAGAAAGACAGGGTAATAAGAAAATTGGAAGGTTAGCAACAAGTCTTTCTGAAGAAGTGTTCAATTCTGAAACTTTCTTTTACACATTCTTCTATACAAAAATAGGTCTTACAAATACAGGCTTTAGAGATTGGAGCACCTTCTCAGGTATAAAGGCATTTGTCTTCAGAAATGGGGTTTATAATTGTTTCTGATACATTGTATATAGATGTAAAGCAAGGCTATCCTCAAGAATATTTTTGACATCTTGTCTATATTTGTATGTATAGCTTTTCCATTATCTTTATCAACTATAAGGCACTAAATAAAAAAAGAAATATAGTTAATTAAGCTTGTTTGAAAATAATATATGATAATGATACCCCATTTTTTATAAGACACAAGGCAAACTATTCTTGAATTATTAAATTGAATAAATTTTCACTTAATCTCTAATTATAATACAACCATAGCATTTCAAGCTGTGGCCTTGTCAAGCCTCCTAAGATAAGCAGCTGTGAACCTGGTTTGCAGTCAGATGGGAGTCTTCCTCCAAACCTCATGATGCAGAAACTGGTAGAGATGACTCAGCAGGCTATGTTTCCCCCAACAAAGGCACTACTAAAGGCATATGCTGTCAGATGGGGGAATAACGGAAAGATTTATCACATTATTTCATTTACTAGAAACAGAATTATAGGGAAAGAGGCAATTTTGACTCTATGACCTCTTCCTTGCCCTTTCTCTCTCTGTCTTCTCTAAGAGGAAGGAAAGTGTCAGAGCCCAAGCTTGGACTTTGTTTATTGAGAGGGTAGATTCGGTGCTGGTGATATGTTTTACGGGAGGCACAACAGTGTAGTGGTTAAGAGAGTAGACTTTGAAGCCACATAACATGGTTTGATTCTGTTTCTGTGGTTTTCTGGTCTTGGAACTGGGTCAGTTAGTATACCTTCTTTGGATTTATTCCCTTATCTATAAACATAGGATAATAACACCTATGTCCTGGGGTAGTTTTGATGATTGAATGAGTTAATACATAAAACCCACTAAGAACAGTGTCTGGAAGATTATAAGCTCTTAATAAATTTCTCTTAAACCCTAATGGCTTTCCCTCCTTTCCCTTATTTAACTTTATGAAGACCACTTGGAAGCTGCAGAAAGGGGGTTTTTGAGTGTGAACTGCAGTGCAACACACACTTACACACCACTACTAAAAACTAGTACACACAGGGATAAAATATTTGGAGAGCTAGCTACTTGTCTGCTCACATACAGCTCAACAATCTCCATTATCTATCCAACCTACAGATAAACATTCTGTCCAATCTATAGGGTTAGTGTTAGTGTTAGGGTTATCTATAGAGCTATAGGTAAATATTCATATGGGAAGAATGTATTGTAGGAACAACTTTATAGTATGCTAGTAGATGATCAAAGGATAGTTTGAAAGGTTTCATTCTATGAACCAGCCAGATTGGGGTTCCTACTGCTAATAGATGTCAAAATAAATATGAACCACTGTACAAAAAATAGATCTTTTCTTTGATTGGGGGCATTTCCCACTGATGCTAGTAGTTAAATTGGACAGAAGTGACTGTAAAAATGTATATAGATCACGCTCTAATATCAGATGGGTACATAAAGGAAGCCCGTGAAGTTCATTGATAAACAATTCTATTCCATGTTCTGTAGTGTTTTAACTGGAGAGAGATACCCAGTTATTATTTCTTTTTATTTTTGTCCCAAACTGACATGGCCAACTTTCTACTTGACATTTTGGACATCAGGAAAGAACTTCAAACTCAGCATGTATAAGCTCAAGATCTTGAATTTGACTCCCATGCACCTGATCTTTTATTGTTCCCTATCTTAATGAATAGCACCACCATCCATCCAGCTGTGTAAACTTGAGTCCTAAGAATTATCCTTGATACCCAGTGCTCCTCATCTTCAGGTCCCATATCTATCTTCTAACATTTTTCAAATCCACTCAATTCTCACCCTCTCCACTGCTACCACCCTTTCCTGAGCCACTGTTTCATCTTGACTTGACAACTACAATAGCCTCCTAACTGATTTTCCTGCAACCACTTTTGTTCTCCTCCATTAAACTCTCCACACTGCAGCCAGAGTGATATTTTCAAAATGCAAATATGGCCACGTCACTGATCTGATTTAAACAAACCAGTGTTTTCCTACTGTCTTAGGATAAAGACCAAAATCTCTAACACAGCCTAAGAGACCCAGCATGATCTGACTTATGTTCTCCAGCTACATTTCTACCTTCTTTTCATTGCCTTTTCTGCTCCAGACACACTGGCCCTTTTTAATTTCTTCAATGGCATTACATAACTTCATGCCTCAGATCCTTTTTTGCATGCTGTTCTCTCTGCCTGGAAAGCTTTCTACCTGCAGGTCTTCCCACCTTTTACCCCCCACAGATACCTGACCTTGTTAAGTTCTTATCCTTCAGATTTTAGGTAAGTTATCACTTTCTTATGGAAACTCTCCTTGACTACCCAGACTAGGTCCAATCTATTATACATGGAGATCCCCTTAACTTTATTTCATGGCATTCACCACAGGTGATATGGCATGGTTATTTCTGTGACTCTTTGTTTAATGTCTGTATCTACCAAAATATTAAATGAAAACTTCGTGAGGACAGAGGCAGTATCCACTGTGCTCACTACTGTATCTCCAGTATTTAGCGTGTCATAGAAATAATCGGTGTTTGCTGAATAATACTGACAGAAATTTTAGAGACCCTGGATCTCTGTTTAACTGGTACATCAGAACCCCAAAACTTCATGCTGTTTGATCAACCACTTCTAACTGAACACAGCTTGGAGGGAAGAACTTTTGCTACCGTCAAGTCAAACATTACCGTCTCCACTATGATCACTTCTTTGACTCTACCAGATAGGCCTAAGAGCATCTTTTTTTGCACAGTACGTACATACTTCCATTATAGCAATTAACTTACTTCATTGCAGGCATTGACTCATCTAATTCTAAAATAAGTGCAAACCCCTTTGAAGTAGAAATATTTTTAAAAATATATCTGGATCCCCAGAACCTAGCACACTGCCTGGCATATAGATGGCCCATGCACTTTTGCTGAATGAATGAACAAATGAATTCGGCCTCTATCCAAACGCTTGCTAATAAAATATAATAGCATTCTGAAGGCTGATTCACATACTTCCAGTTTTATTCTTGAATCACCTTAGGCCACCAGGAGACTGTATCATAGGATCATATTAGCTTAGTATTTGCTGAATCAGTTTCACTCGCTTGCACTTTAATGTTATGCTTTAGGCAGTTATCAAAGGTCATTAAAAAAAATAGCCAAACAGCTATACGGATATTCGTTCTGCATTTATTGTAAATCTGTTATGAAGGGCACTGTTCATCACATTGTTTAATGTCCCCTTTATACAATGTCACACAGAAAATTAATTTCATAATATAATGACAAAAGCCTTTATCTCTGGAATTATTATATTTCCTCCTTTCTGACCATGAGAACTATATAAGAGTGCAGACTATGAAGTCAGAGAGTCCTTGGATTTGAATCTTGGCTCCACTTAAGGGTTTAGTTTTGTGACACTGGGCAAGATAATTTTTCCAACTTCAGTAACTTCATCTGTAAGATGGGGACTATAACACCTACTCTCCATGGCTGTAGTGAAGATAGATATAATGTCAGTGCACCTAGCAAAGTTCCTGGCACACAATATGTGTTCAGTATATAGTAAAAATCATTTAATTTTTTTCCCCTTGGCTGCTAGGAAGCACAGAGACAAACTTGATACTTAACTATAGCAGCTATATCAACTTTTCTACTTTTTCTTGACCTGATTTTGATTTTCTTTGAATTTTATTTTTAAAAGCTACTTCAATTAATTATGGAAAGGAGGCATATAAAGTATATAAAAGGATTATTACCTGTGAACTCTGAACTACAGCAACAACAAAAATCTCCATTAGTTAAAAACCCTAAAGTTATAATTATCATAGACTAATGTAGTATAGGAAATGTTGAGATTTAAGGGAGAAGAAAACCCCAATATTTCTACAAGTGCCCCCCTTTAGGTGCCACAATATATTACATCTCACCATTAGGGATTCCTCTCCCAACAGGACTCTTGAAATGTAAATACATGAATATACATTAAACTATTACTTACTTGTCGTCAGAATCAGTAGGATCAAAGACAGGAAGGATTGCTTAGAGGAAAAGGACATGAGGAAGAAAATAGAAGGGGAGAAAATGGTTAAAATATTTTGAAAAGGGAAAAAAGCTGGAAATGAGGGAAGAATGCAGAATACTGACTTTGCTCATATCCTAATTTCCTTCAGGTAGACCATATCATACTGTTCTTTGGGATATAAATTAAAGAAGAAACAATTACTTTACAATATGTCCCCTAACTAAAGAGACCTATTATGGAATATGCATTTGAAATGATCACAGATATGCTTGTGAAAAAAATGGAAAAAAGTGGGCAAGATGCTAGGACAATAAGGTAGATTACAGTGTGAATGATTAATGATTAATGGTTGTATTTATTCAACAAGGATTTATTACATGCCTGTGATATGCTAGAAGGCATTAGATATTAGGAAATACAAAGATTAATGGGACATAAAGTCTTTCCCTTCAATGAACTGTCATTCTAGTGTGACAAAGAGACAGAATGGAAGGATAGGAGACCAAACTCATTCACCAAACACTTACATGGATAACTACTATGTATCGGGAACTTTGTCAGGACCTGTGTGTACATCACATATACTTTTTAAATTAAAAATTATTATTTACATATATTTGCATCTATTTAAATAGATATACGATATATATATCATACATATAAAATACAATATATATCGTACATATAAAATATGATATATATCGTACATATAAAATACAATATATATATTGTACATATAAAATATGATATATATATAATATATATATTTGTTTATAATAGCTTCCAGTTTTTGATAACCTGTGTTGCACTACAGATTTTACGTATATTATCTCTATACTTCACAACGAATCTGTGTAACAGAGGGCATTCTTTCAATTTTATAGATGAAGACACTCAGGTTTAGTGAAGTAAAGTAGCTAGTAAGTGACAGAGGCGAGATTCCAACCAGACCAGTGTCCTTTCCCCCATCGCACTGTGTCCACTACAATATTCTTTTCTGGACCTTTGCCAGTACCATAAAAGGGGTGAGTGTGGCATGAGGTAAGTCAATATGCTACAGTCTCGGTGCCTGGCCACTGAGTGATTTGGAAAGCTACCCCAATCTGGGTGATCCCCAGCCATCCTATCTTGCCCTGCCAGCATCTTGCTAGTTGTGGTACACAGCCTCTGAGATGGTCCCCAATGAGCTCTGCCTCCTAGTTTCCATACCCTTATATAATCCCCTCCTTTGGCATTCGGCTGGCCTAGTGACTTGACTCTAACCAATTTAATACGGCAAAGATGATGGGATGTCACTTCCATGAGTAATTTACAAAAGACTGTGACGTCCATCTCCCCCCTTCTTCTCTCACTGGCTCACTGTGAGAGAGAAGCCAGCTGCCACGTTGTGAGTTGCCTTTTAGAGAGACTCACTTGGTAAAGGACTTGATGTCAGCCTGCCTACAGCCACATGAGTGGGAGTGGATTCCCCCTCCCCTGCCCCCAGGTGAGCTATGAGATGACTCCACAGCCCAGGCTGACATCTTGATTGCAGCCTGATGACACACTCTGAGCCATAGAATCGCACGTAAGCTGTGCCCAGATTTTTCTGATCTACAAAAACTGTGAGATAATAAATGTGTATTGTTTTAAGCTATTATGTTTTGGGGTAATTTTTTGCATAGCAATAAATAATTTATTCATTGGGGGAAAATGTTTCCCAGATTTGTAAATAGTTGATTCAGCCAGAACAATGGTTGGGCTAGTGACTCAACACGGTAACAAGTACATGACTTGAGCTCTTGAAACATTAAAACATTTACTGAGCATTTACCAAGCACCAGACCCATAGAAGATTATCTTAGTTCTTTAAAACAAGTCTATGGGAGTACTGTATTCAACCCCATTTGGCTGATGAGAAAACTGAGGCACAGAGTTTTCCAAGTTTGCACAGCCAGTAAAGTAGCAGCGCTTTGATTTGCACCCAGTACTGACTCTAGAGCAAGCATTCTTAAATAGATAGCCATGTTGTCTCAACTCTGCTATAATATTCTCAGTACATTTCCTAGAAGTTAGCTAAGTGGTTCTCTCTCCCAGTCTTTTTTGTTGTTGTTGTTGTTAAGGACATAAAAGGAATATTGATGAAATTTAGAGATGAAATTAAACTGGGAAGCAGAATGAATATGAAACATAACAAACATGATTCAAAAATCTCAGTAGATCGGGGCAGTGTTCCAAATCTAGCATGGTGACATTTAATGGGAATATGTGCTGAATTTGCATATTCAAAATTTTTAAGTATAAAAGCAAAATGACATGGCTTCACACTTAGAAATCCATGTTAAAGGACTTTGGGATTTTATTTAGTAATAATCCCAAAGAGTGAATAAGAAAGGTCCTCTGATTTTAAACTGAAATAATAGAAGTGTAGTACGTAGAAGAAGCAAAAGATAATTTTACTCTTTATGAGTACGTTTGATTACATACGAAGGGCTGCATTCAAAATTAGTCACCTTATTTTAAAAAAATTTAGATCCGCTGGAAAAGGGCATTGTGGGGGTGGCTGCTGACCCCCAGGGGACACTTTGAAAACTTGGGGTGATTTTTGTCTTAAAAAAAGTTTTTAGTTGTAACTTACACATTGCAAAATATGTTATTTATTATAAATGTATTTCATTGAATTTCTCATTTATATTAAAGTTCAAGAATTATATAGATTTTTATAGGTGATGTGTGTAGGTAGGCTATATTACCTATGAGTTTAATTTCAGTAAAGGGGATGTAGCAAAATATGGTCATTAAATCTGATAAGCTTGATAAGAACAGCACTGGAACATATTTAGGGCAGAACAATTAGGGTGGTGAGGAGACTTGGAACCAAATCATTGGGAAACTGGAAAGAGTTGAAGTGTTGTGACAGAGAGAAGAGAAATAGTACTCTAGGGTAGCATGAGAGTTATCTTAAATACTAATGGCTTGTCCTGCAGAACAGATACTAGAATTGTTTTATAGTGTCCTAATAACTAAAATGAGATAAACAAAGGAAATTCCAGAGAGCATATTTCAGTGAAATACAAGGGAGACCTCTCCAACAAGGCATTATCTGATAGAATGGGCGGCTTCACGCCATTGAGAGTTGCAAGTTACTACATGTAGTCAACTACTATCTGCTTTAGTGACTAGTACATGTGAGGTGTTCAATGACTATGTGTTGAATAAATGAATAAATTTCATATAAAAGATTCAAGCATTAGAGTGGTCATTTGAATTAGATAAACTCTAAGGTTCTGTCCTACTCTGAAAGTTTGTGATTAAGACTGGAACTGAAAAATATAGGTATGTTATATATCTTTGTAAACTATGAATTTCAGAATGGAAGGCTACACATGTGACGATGAAAAGAAAAATAATGGCATGTCTGATCTGTATGCTATAGAAATGTCAACCACCACAGTGTAGAATAGATGATGACTGTCAATCTACACAATATACAGAATCTCAAAATTGCCAAAGTCTGTTTTTAAAGCATAAATTATTAGCTCAATTTTGGTAAAGTTTTATAAATTGACAGGCTATATTAAACAAAGAAACACTTTTGTTCTCCTGTTAAATTAAATGATGGAAGAAGGTGTACATGGCAAGTGTGCTCATTTGCTGGGTGGATGGTCTGTTGGCAGTAAGTCAAAAATTCAGAAATGAGATTTAACTCATTTAATTCTCCTTATCAATAAATATTGACAGTTTCTTTATCAATAGATATTCATTGAGGATCTAGTACATATATAATGATACTCTAGGTTGTGTAGAACATCTGCAAGAAAACAAATAATGGCCCATGCCATCCTACTTTGGTTAGGAAGATAAGATGAAAATAACATAACATTTATAATAATTTTTAAAATTCATGACTATAAAATTAAGTGCCAACACAAGGAGTCATAAAGGAGGGTTGTGAAGGAAATTACTCAGTATAGGCTGTGGCACAGAGAGAAGAATTCATGGAGTAGCTGTGACCTTCTTGAACCTTGAAGGTTATTTGGATAACATGAGCAGCACAGTGTAGAAAATAGCCTGATGAAAGCGGAGTAATTGTGTTATGGAAAAGTGGGAAATTGACTTGAACATTAAGCTAAGGGTCATCCAATTATAGAAGCCTTTGGAAGTCATGCAGAGTAGTACTGGTAAATAGGGAAATACCATAGGTTTTTGAGAAGATGAATGAGATGATGGGTGTATCATTTAAAGGAAATTAGATTAGCCATGGTTTACTGAGTGGGCTTAATCAGGGAGAAAAAAGACTGTAGAGACAAGTAGGCTGTAATAATCCATTCACAGGGGAATAGTGTTTTAGAATGACATATTTTCTCTGGAAATGAAAGTTAAGGTATAAACATGTCTAAATAATGCTAACAAGACTTGAGTATTGCCTGGGCATACGAGATGGAGAAAAACTACTCAAGTGGCTACAAAATTCTGAGCTTAAGAATTGACAGAGAAAAGAAAATTTAAAAAGAGAAGACAAAGGAAAGTGAAGATGTGGATTTCTAAATTGATTCAGTATTGAACAAATGAATTTAAGATGGCTCAGTTAAAGAAAAACAATGAAAGAAGCACATCCTCCTGACTTGAAAAGTTCCCTTGAGACATACCTATCTTCTGATTTCCTCATAATAGCAGGCACAAATACCAAACCTTAGTATTCTTTGGTTTCTTATACTGGAAGATATAAAGGATAAAGTAGACTGTAGAATTTGTAATTTAACAATGCTAAAAGTCATGTTAACAATTCCTAAACAAAATACGGTGGTAGGTATTAGGGAAGGCAGGAACTACTGTAGCACCATCATAACTCCCATTCTTTAGAAACTTAGTAAAAGATAAACAATATAGAGGGATGGAGGATAGAGCATTGAGAAAGGTAGAGGATGGAATGCTGGTTGTAATTTCATCTCATCCAGATGCTTTTATTAACCATTTCTTATCTTGGCAAGGAAAACTATTCTGCTTATAAAAACAACTGCCTTCAGCATCATTGCTTTTTGAAGGCAGATATATATAATCTCCACAGATATCGCTTGTGCCCAAGTGATAGTGGAAATATAGGGAGTTGACATGGTTTGCGAAAGCATCCTGTATGTATGTGGGAAACTTGAAGTATTCTTTCATATGCAAATGTTCTAGGAAATGGCTAATGGGACAAGAAAACCCCAAGAATAAATAAGAAAAAACTCAAGAAATTTGAACTTCTAGAACTTAGTTCATGTCTATATTATGTCAAAACAACTGGTTAAAAATTCCAAGAAAATTGCATTCAGACCAATTTGATGTTATATTTGACTGGGGTGGATTCTCATGTACTGCACATGGTAGCTATTCAATAAATATGAATAATGGTGCTAATGATTTAATAAAATTTTACACTTTTTAACCCATTGGGTTGGTAAGTAGCTAAAGTCTTACTCTGTTGTAAAAACACTAGGCAACTAGATTAACAACTCTAATTGATTATACTGGTCACCTCAAACCCTTTTACTTGTACCCTCTGACCAACATCTCATCCACTTCCCTGCCCTGGTATCCACTATTCTACTCTGCTGCTATGCATTTGACTTTTTTAGGTTCCACCTGTAAGTGAGATTATGCAGTTTTTCTTTTTCTGCGTTTGGCTTGTTGCGCTTAGTGTAATGTCTTCCAAGTTCATCCATATTGTCAGAAACGGCAAGATCACCTTATTTCTTAAGGCTGAATAATATTCCATTGCATATGTATGCCACAAATTCTTTATCTATTCATCAACGAATAGACACTTAGGTTGTTTCCATGTGTTGACTGTTGTGAATAATGCTGCAATGAATATAGTAGCAATCCTTTCACTATGCATATATATATATCTAATCATCACGTTGCACATCTTAAACATATACAATCTTTATTAAAAAAATAACAGAAAAGAAAATTTTAAAGAAATTGAAAAAAAGAAAAAAACTGGGACGCCCTGCCTCCCCTTTGGACTGTATTCTGGTTCACACAAAGGGAATTGGACAAGAACTTTCAAGTTTTAAAAATTTGGTTCAGTGTCTTTTCTCTTTGTACAAATTGGCATGTTCAAGAGTAGAAAGAATGAAAACAAGGTAATAGATGGAAACATGTCATTGGTAACGAGAGAGATCTAATGATTTACTTTAAAACTTTCAGAGCTTTGAAACTAAGGAGAGCTTCATTTACATCTACAGAACTTATGCACTTAAATGAGCTATTTTTGTTCGCTTGCACGCAATCTCCGTCTTCTGTTCCTGCTGTGTTACAGAGACAAATGAAAATAAATTTACGGTAATAAAATTAAGAGCTTAAACATGCTGTTCTTGTGTATGTTCATAAAGTTGTTCCCCCACCACCACACCTACTGCGATTTGCCCTGGAGTTTCAAAAACTCATTATTTGGTTGGTAGATAAGCTATTTTATCACAAAAGTACAAAATGTCATTTTGAAAGCCTACTAACTTTTAAAGAATTAGATTGCCCACCATAGAGAATTCAAGAGTTTGTGGTTGTTAGAGAAATGTCACTGAAGGTATTGAGTTAACATATGCAAACAGCAGCAACTTTCTTTTCTTCTTTAACTTTCCAGTCAAATAAAAACATTTTTGCAAGTTTTAGATGAAATCATGTTCTGAAATTTAAATCATATGCTTTCCTTGGCATGAGAAAGACTACTGACCTTCTTTAAGTACATAAAGCAGGGTGTCTCGTGTTGTTTGAAGATATTTTGAGTTTGCTTTTTAATGTGAGCCCTATGTGAACAAGGAGCTTTTCTTGAGCGTGTTTTGAAAGTGGAGGGAGTGCCAGATCCCAGTTCTCCAGTGGAGAGCTGGCAAGTTGCCCTACTCAATATTCATCCACTGAGCAGAAAAATATTGATGTTCACAGAATAAAAGAATTAAATATGCATTTTAAAAGTGTAAATAAAATGTGTCACTTTATAAGCATTGGAGGATTAGGAGGAATCAGACATTCTAACTTTTATTGACACATTGACACCAGCAATGGTAAAGAAAAGAAGAAATGTCATAAGGTTTACTTACTGTGTCTTGAAATTCTCATACTAGTAAAAGTATTATTACTGGAAGCATATAAAGGTAGGAATTATCTAATTTCACAATCTCTGCTGACAAAGAGAACTAAGGTTAAAATATTATACAGAGAGAGGGATATAAGAGGCATTTATTGGTTTTTAGCCCTGTACTTTCCTTATGGATTAATTTCATCCCCTCTAAGCTATTGACTAATTGATTTACAAAACTCAGGACATGAAGGTAGGGAATTTTATAGAATATTTTGTTTGCTTGACCAGATAAACAGAGGTTATTGGGATAAGTTAAAACGACAACATACATATATTATCATTAAGACTCATATTTCCTGTAATATGTAAATTGGTCCAAGATATCACATTGAAGTTCAACTATCCAAAATCCTTTCTGATTTTGGTAATTAACAGTGTTGACAACACTTTGTCACTAAGCAAAACTGGGGCAGATGGTGACTTTCAATATACATTCATTATGCAGCATGAATGAGTGTAAATAATGTTGCTCTTTGTTTTGGAGCATTTGAAAGGGATTCTTATAGTAATCTTTTTATTTATTTATTTATTTATTTTTATATTTATTTTTGGCTGTGTTGGGTCCTCGTTTCTGTGCTAGGGCTTTCTCTAGTTGCAGCAAGCGGGGGCCACTCTTCATCGCGGTGCGCGGGCCTCTCATTATCGCAGCTTCTCTTGTTGCGGAGCACAGGCTCCAGACGCGCAGGCTCAGTAGTTGTGGCTCACGGGCCCAGTTGCTCCGCGGCATGTGGGATCTTCCCAGACCAGGGCTCGAACCCGTGTCCCCTGCATTGGCAGGCAGACTCTCAACCACTGCGCCACCAGGGAAGCCCCTGCAAGGGATTCTTTTAACTAATATTTTTAAGTTGACATGGAACTTTAAAGATGAAAACCTAGAATGCTTAAAGACTTTTAGAAAGTAAGTCCCTTCTATTTTATGAGCGACTGAACTTTTGAAGTATACATACACCTTTTTTTCTTTGTTCCCATCTTTCTATTAGATGCTCAATAAATACTTCTTTTTTTTTTTTATAAATTTATTTATTTATTTATTTTTGCTGTGTTGGGTCTTCGTTTCTGTGCGAGGGCTTTCTCCAGTTGCAGCGAGCGGGGGCCACTCTTCATCACGGTGCGCGGGCCTCTCACCATCGCGGCCTCTCTTGTTGCAGAGCAGAGGCTCCAGACGCTCAGGCTCAGTAGTTGTGGCTCACAGGCCCAGCCGCTCCGCGGCATGTGGGATCTTCCCAGACCAGGGCTCGAACCCGTGTCCCCTGCATTGGCAGGCAGACTCCCAACCACTGCGCCACCAGGGAAGCCACAATAAATACTTCTTGAATAAGTGAATGAATTGATTTCCTATTAGCTTCTAAAGGGAAGGAACCATGATTTAAACATCTCTCTATCCTCAGAGTCCAGGAGAGTGTTTGACACAAATCCTCAGCAAAGGTTTATTCCACATTTACTCTAAAATATAGAATAAAAGTATGAATACATCTCAAGCTTATCATTAAATCCCTCCCTATAACCCTTAAGCTCTGCAAGATATCTCTGATCTTGAATTCTTAAGTATTTGAGGAATCCCAGTTAAGAGTTAGCGATATATTTAACAAAAACATTTATATGTGAAATATACAAATAGTTCCTGTACAGGGAAGCCTACAACATCAAAGTAACTTTTTTCCAACTTTATTGAAGTATAGTTGACAAATAAAATTGCTATATATGTAAAGTGTACAACATGATGGTTTGATATATGTATATGTTGAGAAAGGATTCCACCATCAATAAAATAACTCTTTTCTTGACTGTTTACATGATTTAGGAAAAAGCAAAGCCTTAGAGGACAAGACAGATATTGGTTTGCATACTGGCTCCACCAAGTTACAAACTGCAATCTGAGGTAAGTTATTAAACCTTTCTGAGTTTGTTTCTTCACATATAAAATGTGGTTAGTAATATTCATCTTAGATAACTAAATAACAGATATGAAAATTCATTAGGATATAAATAATTGGATAGAACAGATACTCAGATACAACAGTTTCTCAAATCTATGTTTTCTGAATATTTTGTTTCTTAACATGCATAGTTTTGTGAATAAGGTACATTTAACAAAAATGAAATTATCTGATAAATGATGTTTGAGTTTTGACAAGTATGCTTAGATATTTGTCTAGTTACAAATTATAAGTTTTTGGATGGCACTATATTTTAGTATTAAAATTGCAGTGTTTGGAGGCAAAAGATCTACATTAGAATCCTGGCTCTTCTACCTCCTAGCTCTGTGATTTTGGCTGAGTAATTTAACCTCTCTGAGTTTTACATTCCACACCTCTAAAATAAGGATAAAAATACCTACCTTACCTGCTTCTAAGGTTGTTCTAAAAAAAATGAGACAATGGGTGTGAAAATACTTTGTAAAGTGCCAAGCACCATGCATCTGCTAGGTATTTATTATTATTGCTTTCTCTGTGTTAGATTTGACTTGGTAGTTACCTTCATTGATTTGTCAGAAGCAGTTATTTAGTGGTTAAGAGAATTGACTGAGAATAATGACAGAAATTCCTTAAGAAACACATCGCACGGAACCTGCAATGATAAATTTTTGTTTCAGTCTCTATCATGGATATAATACGTGACCTTGAAAAAAATTACTTTTTCATTTCCCAGTTCTCAAAATGGGAGCAAGAATTACCCTAATTAGTGCAGATTAATATAAGGATTGCAAGGGTAATGACACATACTGAGATACTGGATTAAGAGGAACACTGTAATTGCAAATGTAACAGGGTGTTTCCTATTGTCAATAAGGATTTTTCATTATCCAATCTGGTTTTTTGGCTAAGAAAGGCATTGAGTCAGATTTTCCCCTGCCGTTAAACTACTATGTTAACATTTTACTAAATGGAATTGTGGTAGTTCCAAAATGTCAGTATAAGTGGCTCACTCCCAGGTAGTAGCTTTTCCATTGTAAGAATCTGGTTTATTCATTCATGATAAGAACACCCCAAGTATGAACCTTAAAATTCTCTAAATGTATAACTATTTACATTTAGAATTGACAGTAAGAATTGTCATATATAATGTCTTTACACTTGAGTGATACATTAAAAATCAAAGAATTAATTTAAAATAAGCTGACAGCCCCAATCCAAACAAAAATCTGAAATGGTGTTTTATTGTCAAGTAATGATTTTTCTGATGGCAGCTGGGCGAAGGGTGGTGGTGAAGGTCTTGAAAGGATGCAACACTCTTAGCAATAGAGACATTTAATCAAGAAACTATTGCAACTAATAATTGAAAAATAAATCTTTACCTATTGTAATCAGACTCTATATGTAGATACGGGATTTGTATGGGTGACAGAAAGATTGAAATCACTAGAAGCTTTCAGCCATGAAGGAGTTGTACGCTGTAAACACTCAAATCAAGATCTTTCATCCATGACAGAATGGCTTGTTACTTTGCATAAAGGACAATAAACTGACTTATAAGCAAAGTGAGTAATTTTTTAAAACACTCTATTGCATGTATAACAATCCTTGTAACATATCTGTCAAGCACATCATTTGTAAATACAAAAGGAATTTGAAAATAAATCTTAAAGCCAGAAAATCAGGGAGAAAGACTTTGGTGTAAATCAAATGGGTCCAAGAAATACATAATCACAAGTCCTGACAAATTACCTTTCACAAATTACCTTCTTGGTGATGTACCTCCAAAATGGAAAATATTACTGAGAGATGGCTGTATTTACTGAGAGGGAGAAGAAATCCAGGAGCTAGAATTTTTGTCTTTACTTTTTTTCCATCTTACTGATGAGGCCTTAGTGAAAATAAAAATGTAAGTCACAGGCATTGATTTTACTTTCTGTAGATCCAAATGACTCACAGTTAATGGTACAAACAAAAACATGTTTGTTAAAGTAAGAGAATGCTCCCATAACACAATTTTGAATGCAGATGTAATTTTTGTTTTCCAATGAAAGTTAATGTTCTTTTCTCTTTAATAAGATGCTGCAAAAGAATCTTTAGCCAACTCAAACCAACAACAATGACAACAATAATAATAGAAGCCAAAATAAGGGTTTTGAAATGGAATAAAAGGTCACAATAGGGAAAAAAAAAAACTTGCACTCCTTAAGAATTGATTAAATTTTATTTGAATTATATCAAGCGTAATAAAGGCTGTTTTCCAAAAGTTGTTCCATATTTAAGGAATTCAGTTATGCTTGAAATAAACTACACTTTTAATAGGTCAATATATTTATTGTTTACTACAGAAATTTTTTCCAAACCTAGCCTCAGATTAAAATTTAAGGAAGTCTCATTAATTTATATATTGGTGGTTAGGCTAGGAATGAAAAGTTAATATACACTTCCCTTCCTTGAATTTTAGTATACCTCACTTATTTGACTTGAATTCTCTCCTCAGCAAAAGTTAGTGTTTTTTCTCCCTCTCTCCCTCTTTCTCTCCTTCCCTCTATCATGTTTGCAGAAACACACATATACACACATACACATGGATACTGGCACAGACATACAGACACACACACACTCACACATACCATTCTTTTTTTTTTAATTAATTTATTTATTTTTGGCTGCGTTGGGTCTTCGTTGCTGCACACGGGCTTTCTCTAGTTGCGGTGAGTGGGGTCTACTCTTCGTTGTGGTGCGCAGGCTTCTCAGTGCGGTGGCTTCTCTTTGTTGCGGAGCACGGGCTCTAGGCCCGCGGGCTTCAGTAGTTGTGGTTCGCAGACTCTAGAGCGCAGGCTCAGTGCATGGGCTTAGTTGCTCCGCGGTATGTGAGATCTTCCCAGGCCAGGGCTCGAATCCACGTCCCCTGCATTGGCAGGTGGATTCTTAACCACTGTGCCACCAAGAAAGTCCCACACATACCATTCTTTCAAGGAAACCAGTCACTGTGAGGACAATGTTTACAATCTATATACACAATCATTTTTGGTCAAGACAAAGAAGTTTCATATGCAAACTTAAAAATTTGTGACAGAATAACTTTAGGAGGATATTATAAAGTGATACGAAAGAAAGTGAAATCATAAATGATAGACATAGAAAATTAGCTGTCAATAGATTGTTTTTTAATTGATGCCTGACTTCTGATATGAAAATGCACATTTAAAACATCTTGAAACATATTGAACTTAGTAAAATTTCAATTAATAAGAATTAATAAAAATGGTTGAGGAATGCAGGTTTTAGTTTTTGTTTGCTGCTGGTTTTTGCTTTTGTTTTGATTGACCAAGTCTTAAGAAGAAAGTCTCTTGTTTCAATCTCAGATGTTGAAGACCTTTTTAAAAATTTAATTTAGTTTAATTTTTATGTATATTTTTAAGCTGAGAAGGTGAAGTTTATTTTTTCCAGCTTTAATGAGGTACAATTGACAAATAAAAAATACAATAGATTTAAAGTGTACAACATGATTTTATACACACACACACACACACACACACACACACAGTGAAATAAATCAATAATGAGGAAAACTGGAAAATTCACAAATCTGTGGAGACTAAACAGCATGCTCCTAAACAGCCAATGGGTCAAAGCAGAAATATATCTTGAGACAAATGAAAATGGAAACAAAACATACCTAAACTTACAGGCTGCAACAAAAGCAGTTCTGAGAGGGACAAACGCCTACATTAAGAAAAAAGAAAGATTTCAAATAAACAATCTAACTTTACACCTCAAGGAACTAGAAAAAGAAAAAACTAAGCCCAGAGTTAGTAGAATTGAAGAAAATAACAATCAGAATGGAAACAAAGGACCAAGAGACTAGAAAGACAATAGAAAAGATCAACAAAACTAAAAGCTGGTTTTTTGAAAAGATAAACAAAATTGGCAAACCTTTATCTAGACTAAGAAAAAAGAGAGAAGACTCAAACGAATAAAATCAGAAATGAAAGAGGAAACATTACACTGACACCACATAAGTACTAAGGATCATAAGAAACTACTATAAACAATTACACACAAGCAAATTGAATAGCCTAGAAAAAATGGATAAATTCCCCAAAACATACAACCTACCAAAACTGAATCATGGAGGAATAGAAAATCTGAACAGACAGTAAGGAGATTGAATGAGCAATCATAAACCTTCCAACAAAGAAAAGCCCAAGACCAGATGGTTTCACTGGTGGATTCTACCCCACATTTAATGAATGCCTTTCTAAATTGTATAGTCTCTATGCCTTTCTTGGTAACTTATTGTGGGCATAAAATAATCAGGTCATAAATGTAAACCATGGAGTACCTAGAAATTAGTTTTACATAGTAGTTCTCATAGTAGAACAGTGTGGAGAGAGAAAATATACTCTAGCTATTACCTGAAAGTGGGTTTTTAAAATAGATTCCTCCTTTGTCATAAAATAGGTGCCCATATGTGCATGGGTTTATCTCTGGGCATTCTAGCCTCTACCATTGATCTATATTTCTGTTTTTGTGCCAGTACCATACTGTCTTGATTACTGTAGCTTTGTGGTATAGTTTGAAGCCCAGGAGCCTGATTCCTCCAACTCTGTTTTTCTTTCTCAAGATTACTTTTGCTATTCGGGGTCTTTTGTGTTTCCATACGAATTGTAAGATTTTTTGTTCTAATTCTGTGAAGAATGCCATTAGTAGTTTGAAAGGGATTGCACTGAATCTGTAGATTGCTTTGGGTAGTATAGTCATTTTCACAATATTGGTTCTTCCAATCCAAGAACATGGTATATTTCTCCATCTGTTTGTCATCTTTGATTTCTTTCATCAGTGTCTTATAGTTTTCTGAGTACAAGTCTTTCACCTCCTTAGGCAGGTTTATTGCTAGGTATTTTATTCTTTTTGTTGCAATGGTAAATGGGAGTGTTTCTTAATTTCTCTTTCTGATTTTTTGTTGTTGGTGTATAGGAATGCCAGAGATTTCTGTGCATTAATTTTGTATCCTGCAACCTTACCAAATTCATTGATTAGTTCTAGTAGTTTTCTGGTGGCATCTTTAGGATTTTCTATGTATAGTATCATGTCATTGGCAAATAGTGACAGTTTTACTTCTTCTTTTCCAATTTGTATTCCTTTTGTTTCTTTTTCTTCTCTGATTGCTGTGGCTAGGACTTCCAAAACTATGTTGAACAAGAGTGACAACAGTGGACATCCTTGTCTTGTTCCTGATTCTAGTGGAAATGCTTTCAGTTTTTCACCATTGAGTATGATGCTTGCTGTGGGTTTGTCATATACGGCCTTTATTATGTTGAGGTAGGTTCCCTCTGTGCCCATTTTCTGGAGAGTTTTTATCATAAATGAGTGTTGAATTTTGTCAAAAGCTTTTTCTGCATCTATTGAGATGATCATATGGTTTTTATTCCTTAATTTGTTAATGTGTTGTGTCACATTGATTGATTTGCATATATTGAAGAATCCTTGCATCCCTGGGATAAATCCCACTTGATCATGGTGTATGATCCTTTTAATGTGCTGTTGGATTCTGTTTGCTAGTATTTTGTTCAGGATTTTTGCATCTATGTTCATCAGTGATATTGGTCTATAATTTTCTTTTTTTTGTAGTATCTTTTTCTGGTTTTGGTATCAGGGTGATGGTGGCCTCGTAGAATGAGTTTGGGAGTGTTTCTCCCTCTGCAATTTTTTGGAAGAGTTTAAGAAGGATTGGTGTTAGCTCTTCTCTAAATGTTTGATAGAATTCACCTGTGAAGCCATCTGATCCTGGACTTTTGTTTGTTGGAAGATTTTTAATTATGGTTTCAATTTCATTACTTGTGATATGTCTGTTTATATTTTCTAATTCTTCCTGGTTCAGTCTTGGAAAATTGTACCTTTCCAAGAATTTGTCCATTTCTTCATGGTTGTCCATTTAAAGACAGCCTCTTCAATAAGTGGTGCTGGGAAAACTGGACAGCTACATGTAAAAGAATGAAATTAAAACATTACCTAACACCATACACAAAAATAAACTCCAAATGGATTAAAGACTTAAATGTAAGACCAGACACTATAAAACTTTTAGAGGAAAACATAGGAAAAACACTTTGACATAAATCACAGCAAGAACTTTTTGGACCCACCTCCTAGAGTAACAGAAATAAAAAAAAAAAAATGAGACTTAATTAAACTTAAAAGCTTTTGCACAGCAAAGGAAACCATAAACAAGACAACAAAAGACAACCCTTGGAATGGGAGAAAATATTTGCAAATGAAACAACAGACAAAGGATTAATCTCCAAAATATGCAAACAGCTCATGGAGTTCAATATCAAAAAGACAAACAATCCAGTTAAAAAATGGGCAGAAGACCTAAATAAACATTTCACCAAGAAAGACATACAGATGGCCAAGAGGCACATGAAAAGATGCTCAACATCACTAATTATTAGAGAAATGCAAATCAGAACCACAATGAGGTATCACCTCACACCAGTCAGAATGGCCATTATCAAAAAAGCTAGAAACAATAAATGATGGAAAGGGTGTGGTGAAAAAGGAACCCTCCTACACTGTTGGGGGGAATGTAAATTGATACAACCACTATAGAGAACAGTATGGAGGTTCCTTAAAAAACTAAAAATAGAACTACCATATGACTCAGCAGTCCCACTACTGGGCATATACCCTGAGAAAACTGTAATTCAAAAAGAGACATGCACCACAATATTCATTGCAGCACTATTTACAATAGCCAGGACATGGAACCAACCTAAATGTCCATCCACGGATGAATGGATAAAGAAGGTGTGGCACATATGTACAATGGAATATTATTCAGCCTTAAAAAGAAACACAACTGAGTTATTTGTAGTGAGGTGGATGGACCTAGAGTCTGTCACACAGAGTGAAGTAAGTCAGAAAGAGAAAAACAAATACCATATGCTAACGCATATATATGGAATATAAAAAAAAAATGGTACTGATGAACCTAGTTGCAGGGCAGGAATAAAGAGGTAGGCATAGAGAGTGGACTTGATGACATGGGGTGGGAAAGCGAAGCTGGGGCTGAGAGTAGCATTGACATATATACACTACTGAATGTAAAATAGTTGGCTGGTGGGAAGCAGCAGCATAGCACAGGGAGATTGGCTCAGTGCTTTGCGATGACCTAGAGAGGTGGGATAGGGAGGATGGGAGGGAGGCTCAATGGGGAGGGGATATGGGGACATGTGTACGCATATGGCTGATTCGCTTTGTTGTGCAACAGAAACTAACACGGTATTGTGAAGCAATTATACTCCAATAAAGATCTATTAAAAAAATAAAAAATAAAAGTAAAATAAAATAGATTCATGATATCTGGTTTCCTTTATAATTCTTTCTCCAAAAGAAGAGAAGGGAGTTGTCAGATTTTGCTCCCTAAAGAATATAATCTAAACTTGTAAGCTTTGAACAGTTATTACTACTATATTTTTTTAAATAGAAGAAAATAAATACATAAAAGTCTCTTATAATAGTATCTAGAAACTTATACCATAATACAGAAACACTGAGGATATTATTGTGTTTAGAAAACCCAGTAATCTATGATTTGTGAAATGTGACCACCTGGTCATTGGGTATTTTATGTAACAGTTTTATTTATAGGTCATATACTGTAAACCTCTATTTTAAAAATCATATCCTCTGCATTTTATAAATTACTTATACTTCCAAAATAGCAAATTATTTTTTAAGTCTTTGTAATTTAAATTGCAAAACAAATTCACATTTTTCCCAAGATGGTAATAGTTCTATTTAGTTAATTTCTGTTTGCACAACTGTAGATCACATAAATGTGTATAAAATGTTGCTTTGATTTATGAATCACATTATAGATCTAAAGGTTTCAATTCATTAGCAGTGAATATAATGACTTTGGAAGCACTGAGGTGTCTCATGTCATATGTAGCTATCTAATGTCCAAAAGCTCTGCAGTAAAAGTCTAATATCCACTGGATAGGAAATTTATATCAGACCAAAACTTTTTAAGAATAAAAATGTCCTTAAAGTGGTTTTGCCAAATGAATGAAAGCCATCATCCTTCTGAAATGCAGGGCTGTACTGATCTTTTTTTTTTTCTGTAAAGTATGGAATTTATACCACTTTGCTTTCAGTTTTAATCTGTTGTATTGTTTATATAGTAGGGGTATGGAACATAAGATTGGGATCAGATGCAAGGTTATGTAGCCATTCCTATATTCTTGTACAAGAAACAGATTCATAGACAAGTTTGTTTAGGTAGGAATGTTTTTCACATTTCAAATTAATAGACAGATTTCCAATTTCTACTTGAATATCCTTTAACCAGTATTTCATATTACTTAATTTATAAAAATTTAATATTTTCCATTAATGATAATAATTTAAAATCATATAATTTGGACTCTGTGTACATGGCAGTTCTAAAACATTTTAAATTAGAAAGGTTTTGGTAGAATAGGTGATGTGATAGTCATTACAACAAAATTTTCAAAATGATTTGGATAATAAAATCAATTTCAAGAGTGCCCATACCACCGTCTATACATGTATGCTAATACTTGATTGCCTAAAGACAGATAGTAATAGCACATTTATGGAGTGCTTATTATGTTAGGTACTGATCTAAGCATTTTACATTATTATCCCCTGTTTTATAGATGATAGATCTGAAGCAAAAAGAGATTATATCCCTTGCCTAAAGTCACTTGACATGTACTTGCTGAAAGCAAATATTTTAACTCTAGAGCCAACACTTTTAACCTCTAGACTTTACTGTCTCTAATGGTAATCTGCAGTATTGAGGGAAGCAATACTAAAATACTTCAGTTTTTAAGTTTTTCTGCTGATATGGGGGTATTGGATCTTACTGAGGCTCTGAAAATTACCAACAGCTCACCCTTGAACAAGTCATATCACCCCTCTGAGCTTCCTCAATTTCTTCATCTAGAAAATGAGAGTCTGAATCAAGTAGAAACTACATTTCCTTCAGTTTTGCAATTTTATGTTTATATGATTTTACTCAGAGTTCAAAGAGGTAGAAATCAATGCATTGACTACTTACAATGTAGAGAATGAGAAAAAAAGGACCATTGATTCTTAAATTTATTTTCACTGATGCCATGCAAATGGACGTCAAGCAAGCTTATGAACACAATCTTTGGGTGTTATTCTTTCTATTTAGAAAACATTCTTTCTCGATTCTTTCTTTGGGTTACTTATACTTTCAGACTTCTGTCAACCTTTACCTCATTCAGGAAGCCTTCTCTTTTCTTCAGGAAGCATTCTGTTTTTCACTGCCATATCATACATTAGGAGAGGTAACTTTCATTTTAATCATATTTGTGACTTAAAACCCCTCTCCCTGCTGCTCTATGAAGCTCCACGTCTTTTTTTTTTTTTTTTTTTTTTTTTTGCCTGGCTGTCTTCTACTCACATTTTGATAGGCATTATCTCTTCAAGTATTTCTTCATTGGCCTAACCTCCTCCTCAAGCTGGTTTGAATGTCCCTATTCAGGGTTTCAATATCATCCTACACATATCTCAGAATGCTCAACAGACTGTATTAAAATGATGTATATACTTGGCTTCCTCAATCATTATATGATCTGAGAAGACAAGGGTCATGTTTTATTCATTTTTATAAACCTAGAGACATTGACTGGAATGGAATGTGATCAATATATATTAGATAAACTGAACTTAAATGGTGATTCAATGCAGAGGTAGCCTTGGGGTGTTCCTTTACCACATCCTAAAGGGAGGGCAGTCACATCTTACTTATTTTTACCTTATAGAAAATTATGAGAATTAGTGAGTCAAACTACTAGTTCGAGGTCTTAAGACTAGATGATATACAAAGATGCAACACATAAGCCAGCTACCATTATACCTAATAAACATATGAGCACTGATAACATTTCTGATAACAGTAAGTTACATTTCACAGAGATGGATTTTTATTTTTTAGGATACAAACACTAAAAAGGGTTATAGTGCACTTACAGGGTGAATCTCATACGTAAGTCAACTATTAAAATAGAGTTAAGTTAAATTAAATTAAATTAAAGCTTATTGAAAACAAGTTAGCATATTATGCTGGCTGTTAAACTTTCCCCATTGGTGTTCTCAGCACCTGTGATCTGGGGCTTAAATGAAAGTTAAATACACTAAAGAGGCTGCTGATGAATTAATGAGGAATATGGGCATAGCTCAGTAATAAACTCTTAAGTGGAGACTAGCATAAGAAAGAGAATCCAAACTTGAAGTATTTTATCAAAATCCTTAGTGCCATATAGCAAACCATGTTTACACAGGGCAGTAGACCAATTTCTAGGCTGCTGTGAAGCATAACTCTTCTCTCCCTTGCTCCCTACCTTCCAACATTCGACAAACACAGGCACCTTGATAGACCCTAAAAGGAGGGTTGAGAGTCAGAGATTAATATATAGTCCCTGAATCTTCTCAAACATGCTGAAACTTCTAGAGACACTCAGAAGTGTAGTTCACTCTAAGGCTAACAGGTCCAACAAAATTAGCTACTTTGCCACTATTATAGCCATAGCTTTACCTGTTTATACTTTGAAAATCCAGAATCAATAAGATAATTGTCATCTTCAATAAGTCAGTCCCAATTGGTATGAATATAAACATTACATACCAATTCATTTGGGAGTGATCTGTCTTTCGTGGCAAATAATTTTTTATTCAAGTTTTAAATTTAATTTAAAACATCCCATTATTAGAGGCTACAGGGGAAAAGTGTGAATACTTTTCAACTTTCTTTTCATATCTACATGTTTTGTTAGATTTGAGTTTAGGGACTGATAGTGCATCGTTAAATGACACCTCTGATTATATCATTCCTCTGATATAGGCAGTGTTACTCAGTGCAGCATAACATTCCAAAGAAATGTCAGACTAAGTATTTCAGAAATGATGAATTAACAATATGAGGATTAAAAGACGTCATGATGGAGTGGACAGAAAGCTGTTAAGTATGACCCCATGGTATGAGCAAATATGGGCATGATCTGTTATTAGAATAATACTAGAATTGTGAATACTTTTTAAAAAAATAACATTTAAGGTTGTCAATTATACTCATTTTGGCACCAGAGCATCATAGAATCGCTATTAAATAAAGTAGAAGATTCATTTTGCAATCTACATTACCATTTGTGGTATATCAGTGACATTAATAATTATTACCTTAGGCTACTGCAACATCAAAGAGAAAAAAATAACCCTGTGTGGTTCATTTCATAATAGAAGACATAGAGTCCTTGGAATTGAGATGCCACACTTGAGCACATTTAGTGTTCAGCAAATAATTTCTGAATGTCACTAATCCTAGATCATTTTTAAAAAGCTACTTCCCCTTACTTTGAAAGACGTGTTATGCTGCATTTCATTACTTTTCTCCTTACCTCGTTCTTCTTTTGTTTTAAAATAAGCGATGAGGCTTTCGGTGAAGATTAAGCACTGGCAGGCAGTAACGCAATGGCCCAAACAGGGTTTTAATTGGAACTTCAAATCCTGTGGAAAAATAAGAAATTAAATCATTAATAAAATGCATTTCCCAGAAGACACTACATTGATATATGTTATGTTAGGAAGCCTTCATTTATTTTTTCCTATAAGATTCTTATAGACACACTTGTGAAATCTAAAATTCACTAGCCATGCCACATTAAGATTATATAATGAAATCCCAGCCCTTTCAAAGTTCCAAATATCAAGGAATAAGTAAGAAATCCATAACAATTTTCCTTTTACGAATGTTAGCATTTTTATGTCAACATTAATCCTTATGTTTCCTTACAATGTTACAATACATTCATTACTTAAAGCAATCTTGGAAGTACTACAGAAGTATTTCAGTATGATCCAAGCAAAACCACGGCACAGTGTTAAACAATTCAAGCTGCCCCATAGCTGAAAGTTTAGAATGAAATGTCTTTTCTCTAGAGACTTGCAAAGACTCTAATTACAAATGCCCCCATTAAAGAAAATCATAAGAACAGTCTTCTAGTGAGTCATAGGCTATACCAGGTATGTGACTAAAGCACATTATAGAAATAAAAATGCAGATGATAAATTGTAGGGTACAAGATTTAGGATCCTGTCTAAAAGACACTTTATTATGCATTTGGTCAACTAACAATTATTGAGAAACTCTAGACCAACTTTTGCTTAAGAGTAATGCAAAAATAGTTTATATTGAAGAGCTTAAATCTAGTTGGGCGAACCAACTGCAAACGTTACAACTACATATTAATCCATATATATTGAGAGTAATGATTCTAAGGTCATGATTTACCATTCAAATGACATATTATTATATTTCATACTTGCTTTTGGTGATCTGTTTTAGGGGGTAGGAGTTTATTTTTGTAAAGAACATGTTTCTCTATTTTATAAGTATTCAGATGAGTATGTATATATAAGATACACACTACACTCCTATACTGTGTTCTATAAAGAGATGCACATGCTACTTTTATGCGTCACCTTTTACTATTTGGTAGTAAATGTAAACAATGACAAATTATACATAGTATAAACACCTAAAATCTTCTTTACTTCCCCTTGCCTCATTGATTTCAAATGGCTTATTTGCTTGGTAAACTTTAGTGCAGATAAATTCAAAGCCTATACTATTGGCATTTAAAAGGTCACACATTTTTCAAATGTATTCTATCAATTATAACTTGCTACTATACTGCATTTATTCTGTCATATGCTGATGAGAGGATGTATCCCAAAGATTATCAACAGGATTGCAATTCTCCTTGGCTTCTGTCTTCTGTCTCTAATATACTATTTTAACAACCGAACAATACTTTGCATTTTGATAAACACGTTCTTGCAACAAATATTTATTGATCACTCAAAATATTTTACTAAGTGCCGTGCAAAATACAATGAAATAAAATAAAAAGTTGAAATAGACATGACCTTTACCTTCAGGGTGCTTTATAGTCTTGTAAGAGAGATGACAACTCGTTACTAAAAAGAAGATGATGAAGATCATAAAAAACATAGTGAGTGAAAAAGCTACACTAGTTCAGAGGAGGAAAGTTTGCTTCCAACTGTGAGGATCAAGGAAGATTCTGTACAGTATGTGGTATTTCTGCAGGTCTTTAAAGGATTTGGGCAATGAGAGATCAAACAAAGCATTTGGTAGAGAGAAAACTGTATGGGAAAAAGAATATAAGGGGAAAGTGCAGGGCAGATTTGGAAATTAGTGGGCAGCTTTATTTAGCTGAATTACGTGGAACTTGGATTGAGGTAGTAGAGGTAAGGCCTGAAGGATAGATGATTATCAGACAATGCAAAGTCATCTGCTTTAGCATCAATTGTTACAGTGTTTATGAGAACTAAAGAAGCTATTGAAAAATGTACAGATGTTTGTTGGAGTTGTTCTTCACCTAATGGACTAGAATTTTTAAGTAATTCATTTGATTTAGTTTTGTTGTTGTTGTGGTTGTTCATTTGTTTGTTTTTGCCCTCTTTCCTATCAAGTTGTCAGTTGTCACTTATTGCTGAACTGGTGTAGCAGGTTCTGGCAACCTCTTCATTCCCTTCAAATTTGATGCTTATAATCTACTACTGATTGAGGAATGCCATAAAAATTAACTAGACTTGTGTCTAAAGTAAAAGTAAATATAGTCTAAGTAAGGGCCAATAGGACTTGGTTAAATGTAAAGCACAAGAATCATAGTGCTTGGATTCTGGCTCATGTGTATCAATGAGCCCACACCTAGAGTAAATGGGTTCAGAGTGTGGCTTCAGGGTTTCTGTGGTGTTATGGAGGTTATGCCTCTCTTTTTATATCCTAACCCCAATAGTGATATAATGATTAAAAGTTAAGCCTGGAATGAGGGACCTAATACAGAATTTAATACAATTTAGGAGCCAACTGATCTAGGTACTAGATAGAGTCATGAGCCTTTGAGAAACCTATAAAATGATTATGAAGACAAAACAGACACACATACATACATACATACACATATGTTTTCCAGCTTCCTAATCAAAGGCCTATAAAGGTAGAGTTTTTTTAAAATTGACTCTTAAGAGATATAAATTTTCTCTAGATCTTGCTCTTGGCCCCTGTAGATTTCAATGTTCCAAAACATAAATGAGAGGCTTAGGCTAGATGGGCTCTAAGGTTGCTTCCAGCTCTAACATTCTGGGAAACTGTGACTGTCAAGATTTATAGAAATGCCCAATCTCTGAGCCATAAACACATTTTGAATTATAAAATTTGATGTTTTGATTTGAATTTTGCTAATTTGAAGCTAAATAACTAAAACCTAAGAGTAAATATGATCTTTCAGAAACTAACTGGAGAATAGATCAGTGGGGCTTAATTAACCTATTAAAGAAACTTGTCCATCACCTTAATTCTTTCCAAAGGCCAAAGGTGGTAACTAGACTGTTTGTGTCTACTTACTTAGGTCTTTTAGTAGAGCAAATCCAGTTTGATCATCAGTAAAAAAAATTCACGTGATGGCCAACAAAATGGAGATATTTGGTTGAATGTCTTAACTGCATTATTCAAGTGACTAAGAGATAAGACAATCTTAATTTCCTAAACTAATATACCACATATTGAAAAAACAACTGGGGAAAAAAGAGTAAAAAGTTGGTAGTCTTTGCATTTTTCATCATTACATGGACTAAAAAAGTATCAGAAAAACTCTAAAGCTATTTGCACAACAAATTATTAAACCATATTCAGTGTCCTCTCTCTGGGCAGAACTAAAATTAAGTCTCCAATAATCAGACTTAATTTAGTCTCAAAAAGCTGGGAAATCATCACATTTAGCAGTTAATATTTATTGAGCACTTACTATGCGTTGGTCACTGTTTTAAGTGCTTCACATTCATCCCTTCCATTAATTATCTCAAAGGCCCAGTGAAATGAGTGCTATCATTATCCTGATTTTAGAAGTAAGGTGATGGAGGCACAGCAACGTAAATAAATTGCTCAAGATCAAATAGCTGGCAAGTGGTGAAGTCAATACTTGAGCTTTTAGATTATTAGATCATACTGAGCTGAAGCTTACCATTGTGTTTCAATAATGAAGATCCTGTTTGAGCAAACTAAAATAAAAGTGTAAATAAAACAGAAAGAAAAGTATTTACCCTACTTGAAATAAAAGTAAGTTGTATTAAGTATATCATTAATCTGTAAGTATACAAACAGGTCAATTATAGCTGAGTCTTATCTGTTTCTTGAATTAAGATTTTATAGGGCTTATATGTAAAACTTTTAAATCAAAACAGTTTGATATATGTACCTGAAAGCTATATTTATATAGCTATATCTATCTATATATGTATATATGTACATATATTTCATTTCAAATTGCTATAATTCAGTCTTTCTTACTAATTCAAATAAGCTTTAGCTTGAATTATTCAATCAAAGTAGGATTCTAGTATGCACCTTCCTGCACTTAAAGGGGTCCTTTTCTTTATTAAGAATGATTTTTTCTTCAACCTTATTGAGGTATAATTGTATACAATAAAATGCATCCATTTTAAATATACAGTTTGCGTTTTAAGAAATGAAATTATTGCTAATGTTTTAGCACCAAAATTAGATTTAATCAGGAAGCCATTCTTACTAATAAATAAAACTGTATTTCTATTATTCAGGTTTCAATAAAAGCTGACTATCAACCACACAATAATCATCAAAAACTTTAAGCATCTTGAGGTTCCACAAGATAGTATTGTTCAAATTTTGTGCTGATATTCTCTAGGGAAACAATGTATGCAGTATGATTCTAAGGTATCCCAAGAGCCTCAAACAGTGTCTGGCACATAGTAGGCTTTTAAATCCGAATATTTCTTAAATGAATAGAATGAGATATTGATAATGAAAATAAATGTGGGGAAGCAGTGTGGAAACAAATGTAGATATATTACCGCAAAGAGGTATTCAAGGTATTTGAGAATGAAATCTAGAGATTAGTGATGAAGAGTTTCCCTAAATGTTACCTGCAGAGGCATCTAAATTGGAACAGAAGAAGTAAAATTATCTCTATTTGCAGATGACATGATCTTATATGTAGAAAACTCTAAAGATTCCACAAAAAACTGCCAGAACTAATAAATGAATTAAGCAAAGTAGCAGAATATAAAATCTACATTAAAATATCATGTTCCATTTCTGTACACTAATAATGGAATAATCCAAAAATGAAATTAAGAAACAGTTCTATTTACAATAGCATCAAAAAAACAATAAAAAATACTTAGGAATAAACTTAACCGAGGATAAGACGTATAAACTACAAACTACAAAATATTGGCAAAAGAAAATTCAAAGACACAAATAAATGGAAAAACATCTGTGTGCATGGATTGGAAGACAATATTGTTAAGATGTCAACACTACCCAAAGTGATTTACAGATTTAATGCAATCCCTCTCAAAATCTCAATGACAGTCTTTGCAGAAATAGAAAAATTCATTCTAAATCTCAAATGGAATCTCAAGGGACCCAAAATAGCGAAACCAATCTTGAAAAGGAAGAACAAAGTTGGAGGTCTCTCACATCCTGATTTCAGAACTTGCTACAGAGTTACCATAATTAAAACAGTGGTACTGTCATAAAGACAGACATTTGGACCAATGGAATAGAATACAGAGCCCAGAAATAAACTCTTGCATATATGGTCAAATGATTTTCAACAGGAGTGCTAAGACCACCGGGGAAAGGTAGTCTCTTCAACAAATCGTATTGGGAAAATTGATATCCACATGTAAAATAATAAAATTGGACACATACCATATAGAAAAATTAACTGAAAATGGATCAAGTAAGAGTTGAAACTATAAAGCTCTTAGAAGAAAGCAAAGGAAAAGCTTCATGCCATTAGATTTGGAAATGATTTCGAGATATGACACCAAAACACTGCCAACAGAAGAAAAAATAAATCAGTTGGAATTCATCAAAAACTTCTGTGCATCAAAGAATGCTATCAACAGAGTTAAAAGGTAATCCATGAAATGAGAAAAAATATTTGCAAATCATGTATCTGAAAAGGGATTAATATCCAGAATATATAAAGAACTCCTATAATTCAGCAGTAAAAAAACCCCCAAACAACACTATTAAAAGTAAACAAATGACTTGAATAAACATTTCTCCAAAGAAGATAAACAAATGGCCAATAAACACATGAAAATATGCTCAGTAATTAATCATTAGGGCAATGCAAAGCAAAACCACACTGTGATACCATTAGGATGGCTACTATTAAAAAAAACAAAACAAAATATCAAACAGAAACAGAAAATAACAAATGTTTGTGAGAATGTGGAAAAGTTGGAACACTTGTACATCGCTGATGGGAATGTAAAATAGTGCAGACACTGTGGAAAACATTATGGTGATTCCTCAAAAAATTAAAAATAGAATTGCCATATGATGCTGCAATTCCACTATTGCATATATACCCAGAAGAAGTGAAAGCAGAGGCATGAACAGATATTTGTAAACCCATGTTCATAGCAGCAATAGCCTGAGGAAAACAATGGCAGATTTTTTTGACTAACTAGATATTCGAAGTACTAAAGAGAAGCTGCTTACATTCGTTATTGAAGAAAATGCTCAAAGAGAAGTTAGTGAAAATAAATATTTATTATTTCACTTTCTATATGCATGGGCTTTTTGAATTCAGGTTAAGAACCATCAAGATAAAGAAAAGAGCAAACAGAATCCAACAGCACATTAAAAGGATCATACACTGTGATCAAGTGGGGTTTATCCCAGGAATGCAAGGATTCTTCAATATACACAAATCAATCAATGTGATACACCATATTAACAAACTGAAGGAGAAAAACCATATGATCATCTCAATAGATGCAGAAAAAGCTTTTGACAAAATTCAACACCCATTTATGATAAAAACCCTCCAGAAAGTAGGCATAGAGAGAACATACCTCAAGATAATAAAGGCCATATATGACAAACCCACAGCCAACATCGTTCTCAATGGTGAAAAATTGAAAGCATCTCCTCTAAGATCAGGAATAAGACAAGGATGTCCACTCTCACCACTATTATTCAACATAATTTTGGAAGTTTTAGCCACAGCAATCAGAGAAGAAAAAGAAATAAAAGGAATCCAAATTGGAAAAGAAGAAGTAAAGCTGTCACTGTTTGCAAATGACATGATACTATACATAGAGAATCCTAAAGATGCTACCAGAAAACTGCTAGAGCTAATCAATGAATTTGGTAAAGTAGCAGGATACAAAATTAATGCACAGAAATCTCTTGCATTCCTC
Organism: Balaenoptera borealis; assembly: GCF_965194805.1. Classification (NCBI taxonomy): domain Eukaryota; kingdom Metazoa; phylum Chordata; class Mammalia; order Artiodactyla; family Balaenopteridae; genus Balaenoptera; species Balaenoptera borealis. The sequence continues at coordinate 105,570,848 of NC_138881.1, forward strand.
TACACTAATGATGAAAAATCTGAAAGAGAAATTAAGGAAATACTCCCATTTACCATTGCAACGAAAAGAATAAAATACCTAGGAATAAACCTACCTAAGGAGACAAAATACCTGTATGCAGAAAACTATAAGAAACTGATGAAAGAGATTAAAGATGGAGAGATATACCACGTTCTTGGATTGGAAGAATCAACATTGTGAAAATGACTCTACTACCCAAAGCAATCTACAGATTGAATGCAATCCCTATCAAACTACCAGTGGCATTTTTCACAGAACTAGAACAAAAAATTTCACAATTTGTATGGAAACACAAAAGACGCCGAACAGGCAAAGCAATCTTGAGAAAGGAAAACAGAGCTGGAGGAATCAGACTCCCTGACTTCAGACTATACTACAAAGCTAGAGTAATCAAGACAGTATGGTACTGGCACAAAAACAGAAATATAGATCAATGGAACAAGATAGAAAGCCCAGAGATAAACCCATGCACATATGGTCACCTTATCTTTGATAAAGGAGGCAAGAATATACAATGGAGAAAAGACAACCTCTTCAATAAGTGATGCTGGGAAAACTGGACAACTACATGTAAAAGAATGAAACTAGAACACTCCCTAACACCATACACAAAAATAAACTCAAAATGGATTAAAGACCTAAATGTAAAGCCAGACACTATCAAACTCTTAGAGGAAAACAGAGGCAGAACCCTCTATGACATAAATCACAGCAAGGTCCTTTTTGACCCACCTCCTAGAGAAATGGAAATAAAAACAAAGATAAACAAAATGGGACCTAATGAAAGTTAAAAGCTTTTGCACAGCAAAGGAAACCATAAACAAGATGAAAAGACAACCCTCAGAATGGGAGAAAATATTTGGAAATGAAGCAACTGACAAAGGATGGATCACCAAAATATACAAGTAGCTCATGCAGCTCCATATCAAAAAAACAAACAACCCAAACCAAAAATGGGCAGAAGACCTAAATAGACATTTCTCCAAAGAAGATATACAGATGGCCAACAAACACATGAAAGGATGCTCAACATCACTAATCATTAGAGAAATGCAAATCAAAACTACAATGAGGTATCACCTCACACCAGACAGAATGGCCATCATCAAAAAATCTACAAACAATAAATGCTGGAGAGGGTGTAGAGAAAAGGGAACCCTCTTGCACTGTTGGTGGGAATGTAAATTGATGCAGCCACTATGGAGAACAGTATGGATGTTCTTTAAAAAACGAAAAATAGAACTACCATATGACTCAGCAATCCCACTACTGGGCATATACCCTGAGAAAACCATAATTCACAAAGAGTCATATACCACAATGTTCATTGCAGCTCTATTTACAATAGCCAGGACATGGAAGCAACCTAAGTGTCCTTTGACAGATGAATGGATAAAGAAGATATGACACATATATACAATGGATTATTACTCAGCCATAAAAAGAAACGAAATTGAGTTATTTGTAGTGAGGTGGATGAACCTAGAGTCTGTCATACAGAGTGAAGTGAGTCAGAAAGAGAAAAACGAATACTGTATGCTAGCACATATATATGGAATCTAAAAAAGAAAAAAGAAAAAATGGTTCTGATGAACCTAGGGGCAGGACAGGAATAAAGATGCAGACATAGAGAATGGACTTGAGGACATAGGGAGGGGGAAGGGTAAGCTGGGATGAACTGAGAGAGTAGCATGGACATATATCCACTACCAAATGTAAAATTGATAGCTAGTGGGAAGCAGCCACATAGCACAGGGAGATCAGCTCGGTGCTTTGTGACCACCTAGAGGGGTGGGATAGGGAGGGTGGGATGGAGATGCAAGAGGGAGGGGATATGGGGATATATGTATACATATAGCTGATTCACTTTGTTATGCAGCAGAAACTAACACAACATTGTAAAGCAATTATAGTCCAATAAAGATGTTAAAAAAGAAAATGAACTATTAAGAAGGGAAATAAATAAGTTAAAGAAAATAAAAGAAAGAAACTGTTTCAACTCCAATAGAAAAGAAGCTGCAGTGCTGGCAACTGTTAAAATAAACACGGCATATTTTCAAGAACACGCTGGGTGCCACTGGCATTTACCTTAAGGTTGTAACAGGGAAGAACAAATCTGACTCCATATTACATCAGTTTCTTTTACTTTAACCTTTGCATTCTAATGCTTTTGCTTTGAGTTAAGAGTGTTGCATATAACCTGAAATTTACAGGATAGCCCATTCTCAAGGCTCTGACCTTTAAGCGTATAACACGTTTACATTCATATAGAGATAACAAAGTTGTAGAACAGAGAATAACATTTTTCTTGTTGGAGGTTTACAGAAACATCATGACCTGACCTACGTGGACAGGTGCAAGAACAAATGATTCCTACACCAAGAAGCCTGCAACAACCAACAATGCCCCTCCCTCATCTTGCCTGTAAAAATGCTTTGATGAAACCCTTTGGGGAGTTCCTGTTTTTTTGGGCATGAACCACCTATCTCCTTGCTTGACACTGCAATAAACCTTTATCTGCTCCAAAAAAAAAAAAATGATAAAGCAAAGGAGCAATGATGGCTAGATATAGGAGATAAGCGAGATTAAATAATTTAGAATAATTTCAAGATTTGTTCCTGATTAATTGCCAGCTTTAGTTAGTTCTCTGTAGACAAAGATAGGTTCTTCAAAAGGACTACTACACTTAGTGCTATGGTCTGAATATTTGTGTCCCTCAAAATCCATTTGTGAAAATTCTAATCCCCCAAATGATGGTATTAGGAGGTGGGCCTTTGGGAGGTGATTAGGTCATGAGGACAGGGCTCTCATGAATGGAATTAGTTCCCTTATAAATGGGACCCTAGAGAGATCCCTTGCCCCTTTCACCATGTGAAGACACAGAGAGAAGTTGGCATTCTAGAACCCAGAAGAGTGCCTTCACCAGAATCTGACCATGCTGGCACCCTGATCTTAGACTTACAACCTCCAGAACTTTAAGAAATACATTTCTGTTCTTTATGAGCTACCACATCTGGAGTATTTTTTTATAGCAGCCTGGAAAGTCTGAAAAGACTAAGATACTTGGGGATTAAGAGATGACACATAAGAACTTCCCATGGGACAGAAATGTGAGACTGGATGCAGGCAAGACATAGACTAAAGATAAACATCAGAAAGTAATTTCCACATATGTAAAAATTGAAGCATCAGAATGGTCAACATTCATTTGCAGAAGGGAGGGTAGAGTTGCACAGCATATGATAGTTTAAGATATGCAAAAGAGGAAACAGATTTTTCCATTTGGAAAAATGTAAAAATTGGCTGAGGAAGTTATTTCCTCTTCATGAGGAGATTAAATAAGATGATCTATAGGTTTCCTGCCATGTTTTATTTTATAATATTACAAGCTTTAGAGAAAATGAAGGATAGAACCTGTCAATGTCCATGTTAAGGAGAAAGATCAGGCAATAAAGCAAACATGTAAGATGTGGTCACAGAAGTGGGAAGAGAACCAAGGATTTAAGAGGTGAAGGAAGGAGGGAGTTTGATAATGAAGGATACGTTTAGCTGTAAATATCTCAAAGATAAAGAAGAGATACTTCAAGATCTTCTATAAGAGATATCCATGAGAGTTGTAAGGGGCAGGAGACTGGTTGTAAGCAATGCAGAAGTGATAATTTGGTGAAAAGAATGAGGCAAGAAATGTAGATTATTTTTTGAGACGATTGCTGTCCATAATACTAAAAGATGACTTTGATCATCTCCCCAGTCTTAGCTTTTGTTTCTCTTTACTCTCATTCCACCTCTTAAAATCTGTTGTCTTGCTTGTATTTTCCTACATTTGTCTGGTTTGTTCACACTTACCATGCTGTTTTTGTCTCCCTTCACAATAAGGTGTTTCTGAATAGCTAACATAGTGACTGGAACATGTGGATGCTTTATAGGTGTTTGTGGAATGGGTACAGTGATGACTGTGTGATAGTAGAATAAGGTAAATTTGTACTGCTCTTCATATGTGCTGATCAATGGATCAATGTCAGTTTATGTGGAGGTCTCCTCACATGTTGCCAGGTTCTGAATTTTGTCTTATCTTGGTCAACACTTATATCCATAATCCAGGTTATCTAATCTGCAAGTAACACAAACCTGGAGTGGTAACTAGATGTTTGTTAGATGATAGACTGAAGATTCACAAAGCTCTCAAGATCCTGTGATTAGGTGATGAAAGGAGATACTTCTATACACACAATATTTGCATGTAACTTCAGGGGCTAGAGTGATGGACTAAAAATTAAAGACAGAAAATAGTAATAAAAGTCAATTTCACAGGGAAAAATGTAAAAAAAATGAAAAAAAGATGAAAAAAAAATCAACATTATGTATTTTGATGGAGGAGGCCTGGCTTGACAGCAGTCTCTGTGCAAAAGACCTGGGATTCAAAACCACAATCTGATAAAGATAAGTCCGCACCATCCTTGCCTGTACTGATAAATATGTAGTGTCCAGACTAAAATACATATGTAGTGTCCAGACTGCAGGGGGTTGGGCATCAGTCCAGTGGATGGGTTGCACCTCTCTGTAGTGGAGCACTCAATCATGCACACCATGCTCTAGAAGGGACATTTGACAAGGGTGGTGAGGATGGTGAAGGGAACCTGGTGGTACCACTTGTTATGGGTTGAATTGTGTCTCCTCTCAAAAAAGATATACAGGCATACCTTGGAGATATTGTGGGTTTGAAGACCACTGCAATAAAGCGAATTTCACAATAAAGTGAGTCACATGAATTTTTTGGTTTCCCAGTGCATATAAAAGTTATTTTTAGGAAACTCCCTGGTGGTCCCATGGTTAGGACTCCGCGACTTCATTGCTGAGGGTGCGCTTCAGTCCTTGGTCAGGGAACTAAGATCCTGCAAGTCCCACAGCACAGCCAAGAAAAAAGAAGTTATATTTACACTATACTGTGGTCTATTAACTGTGCAATAGCATTGTGTCTAAAAAAAAAGTACATACCTTAATTAAAAAATACTTTGCTGCTAAAAAATGCTAACCATCATCTGAGTCTCCAGCAAGTTGTAGTAAGAACATCAAAGATCACTGATCATAGATCACCATGACAAATATAATAGTAAATGGAAAAGTTTGAAATATTGCAAGAATTACCAAAATGTGACGCACAGACACAAGTGAGCAAATGCTGTCAGAAAACTGGTGCTAATAGGCTTGCTTGATCCAGGGTTTCCATAAACATTCAGTTTGTAAAAAACACAATATCTGCAAAGCTCAATAAAATGAAGTTTGCCTGTATTGAAGCCCTAACCCACCCATACCTCAGAATGTAACCTTATTTGGAGGTAGGGTCTTTGCAGAGGTAATCAAGTTAAAGCAAGGTCATTAGGGTGGGCCCTAGTCCAATGTGACTGGTGTCCTTATAAAAAGGAGAAATCAGACACACATAGACGAAAAACCATGTGAAGAAGTCATCTTGTGAAGATGGAGGCAGAGATTGGGATTAAGCTTCCAAAGCTAAGATGCTTCTGGGGTTTACAGAAGCTATAAGAAGAAAGGGAAGATCCTTTACCTACAGGTTTCAGAAGGAGCATGGTCCTGCCAACACCTTGATTTCAGATGCCTAGCCTCCAAGACTGTGAGGCAATAAATTTGTCTTTGTGTAAGCCACCCAGTTCGTGGTACTTTGTTATGGCAGCCCTAGGAAACTAATAAACCAATGAAGAACCATTGGGGATCCTAGGGAAGAGCAGCTTAGTGGATAGAAGGATTGGGATCGCTGCCCTTCAGTGTTTTTGGTCATTGATTCTTAGTAGCAGTTCTGGCCCAGAAAAAGAAAATTACAACTTCAGAAAATAAAGGGAAAAAAGTAAAATCTTTAGTTTCCTGGTCTGGAAGTTATTTTTGGCTCAAGGATGCAAGAAGAGTAGAATTTAAGAGCTGATTGCCAGTTAGCACAGGGAATTATTGATTTGTTTGGTTTGATTTGGTTTTTAATCTTCACCCTCTTTTCTGTATACTGTTTCCTTCATTATATATCCTGTGTTTGTGCCACTGACATATTCATATTGGTGTATATATACACCATAATAATTTTTAAAATATTTATTATTTTTTCCCCAGAGTTAGATATACTTATTTATTTTCTACTTCTATAATAAAAATAAAAATTATATTCACACAGTTCTGGTTTTAGGGGACGAGGGCACAAAGGATGCTCTGTACATAGCTGTAAACCTGTGGCAGCATTAAACATATTCAGTAGTTCCACACATTTGAGTAGTTACAATCTGAGTCTGTTTAACTCTGGCTGATGCATTTTTTAAAATTTCCTAGGTGAAAAAGGAATCCAGGGAAAAGCAGGCAGGCAGCCAGTCAGTAGGCTAGTGACATCCATGAAATATTTGTTCATCTTGGCAGTCATTCTGGCACTGTGCTTGTCTTCTGAGAGTAGGTGTCTGACAGGTATTCTTTTGATGCAACCAATGAATGAAATGATGTTGGTAGCCACTATGCCATTAGTTCTTGCCTAATTAATATACCCAACCAACCATTGATTCCTTTGAGAATATATAGGGCCTATGGACCTGGAGGTAGAGTGAGTAAAGTAATGAGTGTAGTTTTCTTAAAGAACACTCCAGAATTCAAACACACAAGTGACTGTTAGCCAATTCAAAATAGTTGTCTTGGAAAGCTAACCTGGATACTCCATATTTTTTTTAAATGCATACATTTTTGGAGATTGTCAAGGTCGGCCAAATGGAAACAAATCCTATGAAGAGCCATTCCAGTACATAACTTAGTCTGAAAGGCCTGAGAGGCACAATTACCAGTTGTTTTGCCTTTCTAGGCCCACTATCTGGGAACAAACTGGGAGACCTGCAGAAATAGAATTGAGATGCTAGTACTCTCTCTAGTCTCTCCGTTGGGCGGAGTGGTCGGCCTACATTGTCGCTGTGTCCCAACAGAGCATGCTGTACAGCTTCTTCCTCAAGTCTCCAAAGCTGAATAATGCCAACAAGGCCCCAGTCAGGGCCTCAAGTGAACGCGGAGGCACCCTTCCCCTTTCCCCAGCGGGGATGCGGCCTGGAGCAGCCCAGAAGGAGGGCCCAGGCCAGGCCTGGACACCAGCCTTGGCGGTTTCAGGAACTGGGGAGGGAGACTCGCCTCTGAGGCTTGGAGGTGTGCGGCCAAGCCCTGGGCTCTGAGGAGGTGAGGCTGCACACTGGCTTGAAAGAATGTAGCGGCTGAGTTTGTAGCATTGGAGTGGGTGATGTATATCATCAACAGGGTAGGATGAAATAGACTTCAAGAAGAAGGGTTGGAGGGAAGAGAATGGGAAGGTTTGGAGGAAATGCTTTGGCCAGGTTGGGGGCTGAGTGGAGGAGAGGGAGCTGTGAGCTGCTGGGGATGAGGAGGAGAAAGGGGAGATGGGAATACACACACACACACACACACACACACACACACACACACACACACACACAACCGCCCTTGGGTCTCTACAGTGGTTTGCAGGCATTTCAGGGCCTGGTGAACATGATCAGTTGGAATGTAGGAAGAAAATATTGGAATTTATATTTAATTTTAATCTTTTCAGAAAATCTTATTTTCGTGGAGCTTTATGATATACTTAATAATTAGTATACTTACTGCATGCATATAACTCATAAATGAATAAAATCCATATACTGAGTTATAAGTTCATTTGTAAAATGTGGAAAATAGTAGTAACTAATTTATAGGATTGTGTCAAGATCAAATGAGTTAATACATGCCACATACTTATAAGAATGCCTGGAAGACAGTAAATACTATATAAGAATTAACTATTGTTATTACAGTATTCAGTTGTAGGAGGTTTGGTGAACTTGGCTCCCAAGAATAAGAGGAGATTGGTACTCAATAAACGTTAGCTATTATTATTATTGAAACAATTCCTAAACAGTTTATATCTCCAAATCCTATCAAAATGACAGCAAAACTATAAAATAAGATTAAATGAATAACAGCACTGGAAAACTGGGTAGGTGGCATTAATGAACCAGAAGCCCTGATAAATGTCTGCATATTATGAATTAGATGACACCAGGTTGACAGTGAAAACAGGGCCAAGGAACTATAATACAATACACTTGAAACAGAGACTGATGGAAAATGAGTTTTCACAGGAGAATCTGTACTAACCCCCAAATTAGAGACAGAAATGATTAGTTATGAGGTCATAGATAGTTTATAGGGATGATCAAGGGGGTAATTAGTTTTAAAATTGCTAGAGGTTGGTTGGGGGGGGGGTGTCCTTACCTACAGAATATCCACAAATGGCCCACAAGCTCCATAGCTTCAAGGCAGGGTCCTGGGCATACTAAAGGGAGGTGCAAAAGTATACCTCAGTCACTCATGTGAGTCACAGCTCCAGCAAGTCTCACCCCAATTCACAACCAGAGAAAGAGTTAATATCACAAGTGCTAGGAAAACCCACTCTAGTTACTAACTGTGGTCAAATAAGACCCTCATTTGTGAAAATGAGCAGAAAATCACGATTCATCACACTTTTGAAGGAAAACAGCAGAAATAGAAGGCGGCACATATTGATCAGAGAAACCAATCCCTAAGCAAACCAAGTTATCAAATAAATAAAACAGATGAGAACTTTTAGAACCACTGACTGTGTCTGTAAAGTCAGGAGAGTATTGAGCTCTAAAATGGGATTCTATGATAATGAAGCAAGCGGAAAATTCTACATAAATTTGGGAAATTAAAAACATGATAGCTGATATATTAAAAATCAGTAGGAGGGCTGAAACTGTATGGCAGAACTGGCATACATGACTACTGATATCGAAGACCGGACCAGAGGATTCTCCTGGAATGCATTGCAAAAAGATGATGAAAATTATCTTTTTAAAGAGAAGACTTAAGAAACATAGAAAGTATATCTTAGACAAAAAAAAAAAGGAGAAGAAGAAAAAGAAAATGGAGTTGAGGGAAGGGGAGGGAAGGGAGGAAATTAGTTTTCTTGAAAGACTTTCTTCTCTTGGCTTCTGAGAAAATACTGTTTTCTGCATTTCCACTTACTTTATTGGTTACTCCTCTGACTCACCCTCTTCCTTACCTTTGATATTGGGATATCCTACAGTTCAAACCTCTGTTCTTCTTATTCTCTGCTCTATCTAAGCTCATTCCTTAGATGACTTAATCCTGTTCCAAGGATTTAAACACCATACATATGTGGATGATTTCTAAATTTATATCTTCACCCATATTTCTTCCCTGAACTCATATATTTTATTGTTCACACAACATGTGTACTTGAAGGTATAACGGACATAGAATATTTCACATGGCCAAGCTAAATATTTGCTTTCCCCAACTAAATATGCTCCTCTTGCAGTGTTCCTGAACTCAGTAAATGACTGAGTTCACTTACTCAATTGATCAGACCGCAAACCTGGAAGTCACTATTGACTCTTTTTTTTTCTTACCTCCCCAAAACCAAACTTTCAGCAAATCTGTTGGATTCTACCTTCAAAATTTATCCAGAACTATGTACTTTCTCTGCCTCAAATCTGGATCCAGCCATTTCTTTAAGAAATCCTGGCTCCTTTCAGTGGGGGAATGTAACTTAAGCACTAAGACCTTGTTAGAACCTTACTCATTGCTACTGGGGTGTCATTGTTCTTAGGCTTTTTAAGGGAACAAAACTAAGAAGTACCCCTTTCCATATTTGTATTTCCTTTATTCCACAGTGAGAATCCTTCCTCCCAATAATATCAATATTTTCTCTATCCTAGAATATACACAGTTTCAGAATAATAAACCAGTATGAGGGGTGGGATAGGGAAGGTGGGAGGGAGATGCAAGAGGGAGGAGATATGGGGATATATGTATATGTATAGCTGATTCACTTTGTTATAAAGCAGAAACTAACACAACATTGTAAAGCAATTATACACCAATAAACATGTTTACAAAATAAATAAACCAATGTGAGTTCTGAAAACAAATGAATAAAGTTCAAGTTTTCTATATATATTTTAGTGTGTTTAGACTATATCCCTGCCAGTGTAGAGCCAGAGTATTAATTTAAATGTGATTTGAATTAAATTTTTTTTCTTGATGTGCTTGTTTTTTTTAAAATTTATTTTATTTACTTTTTATACAGTAGGTTCTTATTAGTTATCTATTTTATACATATTAGTGTATATATGTCAATCCCAATCTCCCAAGTCATCCCACCATCACCAACAACAACACCCCCGCCGCTTTCCCCCCTTGGTGTCCATACATTTGTTCTCTCCATCTGTGTCTCTATTTCTGCCTTGCAAACCGGTTCATCTGTACCATTTTTCTAGATTCCACATATATATGTTAATATACAATATTATTTTTCTCATTCTGACTTACTTCACTCTGTATGACAGTCTCTAGGTCCAACCACATCTCTACAAATGACCCAATTTCATTCCTTTTTTATGGCTGAGTAATATTCCATTGTATATATGTACCACACCTTCTTTATCCATTCGTCTGTCGATGGGCATTTAGATTGCTTCCATGTCCTGACTATTGTAAATAGTGCTGCAATGAACATTGGGGTGCATGTGTCTTTTTGAATTATGGTTTTCTCAGGGTATATGCCCAGGAGTGGGATTGCTGGGTCATATGGTAATTCTATTTATAGTTTTTTAAGGAACCTCCATACTGTTCTCCATACTGGCTGTAGCAATTTACATTCCCACCAACAGTGCAGGAGGGTTCCCTTTTCTCCACACCCTCTCCAGCATTTGTTGTTTGTAGATTTTCTGATGATGCCCATTCTAACTGGTGTGAGGTGATACCTCATTGTAGTTTTGATTTGCATTTCTCTAATAATTGGTGATGTTGAGCAGCTTTTCATGTGCCTCTTGGCCATCTGTATATCTTCTCTGGAGAAATGTCTATTTAGGTCTTCTGCCCATTTTTGGTTTGGGTTGTGTTTTTTTTTAATATTGAGCTGAATGAGCTGTTTATATATTTTGGAGGTTAATCCTTTGTCTGTTGATTCATTTGCAAATATTATCTCCCATTCTGAGGGTTGTCTTTTCGTCTTGTTTATACTTTGCTGTGCAAAAGCTTTTAAGATTCATTCGGTCCCATTTGTTTATTTTTGTTTTTATTTCCATTACTCTAGGAGGTGGGTCAAAAAAGATCTTGCTGTGATTTATGTCAAAAAGTGTTCTTCCTATGTTTTCCTCTAAGAGTTTGATAGTGTCTGGTCTTACATTTAGGTCTTTAATCCATTTTGAGTTTATTTTTGTGTATGGTGTTAGGGAGTGTTCTAATTTCATTCTTTTACATGTAGCTTTCCAGTTTTCCCAGCACCACTTATTGAAGAGGCTGTCTTGTCTCCATTGTATACCCTTGCCTCCTTTGTCATAGATTAGTTGACCATAGGTGCGTGGGTTTATCTCTGGGCTTTCTATCCTGTTCCATTGATCTATGTTTCTGTTTTTGTGCCAGTACTACACTGTCTTGATTACTGTAGCTTTGTAGTGTAGCCTGAAATCAGGGAGTCTGATTCCTCCAGCTCTGTTTTTTTTTCTCAAGATTGCTTTGGCTATTTGGGGTCTTTTGTGTCTCCATACAAATTTTACGATTTTTTGTTCTATTTCTGTAAAAAATGCCATTGCTAGTTTGATACGGATTGCATTGAATCTGTAGATTGCTTTGGGTAGTATAGTCATTTTCACAATATTGATTCTTCCCATCCAAGAACATGGTATATCTCTCCATCTGTTTGTGTCATCTTTGATTTCTTTCATCAGTGTCTTATAATTTTCTGCATACAGGTCTTTTGTCTCCTTAGGTAGGTTTATTCCTAGGTATTTTATTCTTTTTGTTTCAGTGGTGAATTGGATTGTTTCCTTAATTTCTCTTTCTGATCTTTTGTTGTTAGTGTATAGGAATGCAAGAGATTTCTGTGCATTAATTTTGTATCCTGCAACTTTACCAAATTCATTGATGAGCTCTAGTAGTTTTCTGGTGGCATTTTTAGGATTATCTATGTATAGTATCATGTCATCTGCAAGCAGTGACAGTTTTACTTCTTCTTTTCCAATCTGTATTCCTTTTATTTTTTTTCTTCTCTGACTGCTGTGGCTAGGACTTCCAAAACTATGTTGAATAATAGTGACAATAGTGGGCATCCTTGTCTTGTTCCTGATCTTAGAGGAAATGCTTTCAGTTTTTCACCATTGAGAATGATGTTTGTTGTGGGTTTGTTGTATATGGCCTTTATTACGTTGAGGTAGGTTCCCTCTATGCCCACTTTCTGGAGAGTTTTTATCATAAATGGGTGTTGAATTTTGTCAAAAGCTTTTTCTGCATCTACTGAGGTGATCATATGGTTTTTATTCTTCCATTTGTTGACATGGTGTATTACATTGATTGATTTCCGTATATTGAAGAATCCTTGCATCCCTGGGATGTATCCCACTTGATCATGGTGTATGATCCTTTTAATGTGTTGTTGGATTCTGTTTGCTAGTATTTTGTTGAGGATTTTTGCATCTATATTCATCAGTGATATTGGTCTATAATTTTCTTTTTTTGTAGTATCTTAGTCTGGTTTTGGTATCACGGTGATGGTGGCTTCATAGAATGAACTTGGGAGTGTTCCTTCCTCTGCAGTTTTTTGGAAGAGTTTGAGAAGGATGGGTGTTAGCTCTTCCCTACATGTTTGATAGAATTCACCTGTAAAGCCGTCTGGTTCTGCACTTTTGTTTGTTGGAAGATGTTTAATCACAGTTTCAATTTCAGCATATAGTGAATCTCCAGTATATCTCTAATTGTAATGCCTATAGTGCTTAAGAAAGATAATTCATTTGTTTTTGTTTTGGTGTTGCACTAACCTGAAGGGGAATGTATTTAATGACTTCTATATATCTCCTACAGTTCTCTGATCCTAACATGTTCATCCTTTTGTATGTGTGCAGTATTTTAAATGAAAGAGAAGTCTTAAACACAGCATTACTATTGTTGATGATAAAGCAACTATTATTTCCATTTCCAACCCTGCACGGATTCTTTATTTGATGAAAGTTGGTCAGATCTTTCCCTAAGCATTTTTATTTCAGAGAACTGATGGACGGATGGGGCCAAACTCATAGAATATGAAATTCATCACTGCATAATACCCATTCAAATGGTAATAATAATTCTCAGGTATCTATCTTCCCCATTTTTTTGTAATTTATTCATGCCTTCTACTTTCTTTTCCTACTACTGTTCATTCTTTGGCTTACTGTTCATTAGCATATCTAACAGATAGTGAACAAGAAAGGCAAGGAAAATAAGTTGAAACAAATCAGATTGTGTTATTGTTCATCACCAGATCTCAAAAAGCAGCTGTAGGAAGAGATTGGAAATTAATTTTTAAATGGATATTTTGTATTATCTCAGTCTTACCTGATGCCTATGTATCACAAAAAATAATCAACTTTATTATTGACAAAAGTAAATCTAGTGTTTTTGATCTTATATATTTGCTAGACCGCTCTTTCAAAGGGCGATTAGCAGAATATTTCATAAATATTTCACTGTCTTTCAATTCAGCAATATTTATTAAATTTTTAAAAATTTCTGTAGGTGTAGAATGCCTACTACAGAGCTAGAAGAAACAAAAGATGCATTTGATATGGTTGCTGCCCTCAGGGAGTTTACGAACCAGCTAGGGAATCTGGCTTACACACCTAAAACAGATAATAAGAAAAGACAGCAAACTATCATTTAACATCAGTGAAAAAAGCAAAATCTATACTAATGAATAAAATAAGAAAGTATAAAATTTATTTGACACACTCTATCTCATTTCTGAAATTAACTATTATTGGTACTTCCATTCTAATAATGACTCCATTAGTAACAGACTCTAATGATTAGAGATAGTTTCTTTGTCTCTATCAAGCATGGAGTCAACTAAGACTTTGCTGAATGGTTCAAATTATATTTTTATTATAGAAAATATCATTGGTTTGACAGGTTATATATGTTTAGGTTTTTGATGGAGTTAAATGCTCTGACCTAACTTTTTTCTTCTAGGGAGCAGACTCTTAAAACAAAGACAAATAAAACATCATTAATATGCCAACATATTTTTTTCCTTTGAATTTTTCTTGAGTATAAAATTTGTCATTTGGCTTGAGACAGCAATATGTTGGTGAAATATGATTTACAGTAGTATTTTCCTAAGTTATTTGGTTAATAGACCACATTGCTTGGACAAAATTCTGCATAATTAATACATACAAAAATCTATCATATACCTACTATGTGAAAAAGATTCTTTGTGTTATATATTCTTCCCATTTCCCCTCCTTTTTTTTTCCCCCGTCCTTTTAATGAATAATAGACTAATCTTCCTATAGTAATAAGACAAACATTGCTGTCTGAGAAAGCAATAAGAAAATGCCCAATATTTATAAAATTATAGCAAAATTATGATTACATATCAAATAAAAAGATCATATATTGTCACAAGGTAAGAAATGTCTGAACTTCGACACATAGAAGAATTTTATTTTATTTTTTAAGACTGAGACTTCTGGTGATTGTGTTCTCTGAACTGTGAGTGTTTATATATGATGATAAAGAGGGCCAGGTGATAGATTCCATCCAGCTGTTGGTTTGTCACAAAGAGAGATCTCCAGATACCTAAAAAAACAATTTTCTGCTTTTTAACCTTCCTCAGAAAGTGTAAACAGCTTGGTTGAAATCCTTCCCCACACCCCTCTTCCTGGAGAAACAAGTTACATTTTATAGCGATGCCTATATCGTCATCCACATTAAAAAATAAAAATAAAATAGAATAACAAACAAAAATTAGTACAACAATCACCATGTATTCATTGAGACTTACATTATATAATTTCCTTTAACATTCTATTAAAATTACTGGTTGGTTCAGTTATAATGATCTGCTTCACATCACCCAATTAAAAAACAAACTTAAATATGTCTTGTATTATTTCTAAGTTTGTCTACACGAAGCCTAAACAACGCATAGCAAAATGAAAAGTTCAATCAGCCACACTGTTTAGGCTATAGGATGCCAAATTACCAGTTTGAATTTTCCCCACTGAATTGGCCAGATGTTTTAGCATTTTGCAGACACAGCCTAAGAAAGTATTCAACCACTTACTACCAGATGATTGTATCAGAGGGTGGGAATTCACATGCCTAGCCACACCCATACAGGCAGTAATACACCCTTTGCATAAAGTGAAGCACACCATATAATTTTATGATGTTATGTCAGCAGTCATATTTTATCTTGCACAGAAACTATGAGGACATACTGCAGTCATATAAAACAGGATTTTGTTTTACCTAAGCTCTGATGAATTAAGGTAATTTATTGTGCATAGTTTTTTGCATGTGTTTAAAATGCCTAGAATATGTAGTTATATATATACTTTTTTGAATTAGTGATCTGAAGATTTTTCTAATGATAGAATTGTGAGCTCCAGGCTGAATTTTTTTTAAAAATGTGATGATAGATTTACAATTCAAAGGAACATAAATGAACAGAAATGCCCTAAAAAACAACTGTCTACCTGACTGGTCTAAGAAAATGAACACTGAAAACAAACGGCCCTATAGTAGACTTTGTGGTAAAACTGATCACCCTGAGCATAATGAATTTATTTTCTTTTGTGCTTATTATACACTTGGCAAACTGTCTCTGGTATAATTATTTGACTGTAACAATGAAGAGAAACAGCAAAAGCCCAACATCCAAGAGGGAGCCAGAACTGCTTCTGGGAAATTTGAGGACTCTGAGAAAATTTACTTTCAATTTGCAATTCTTCTTTTGCAATTAGAGTTAGGAACCTCTTTATTCTTAAGTTTCTGTTAAGCCTAATTAAAGGACGTTAAGTGTCATTGTGGAGTACAAAGGAAAAGAAAAGGAAGTGAGAGAGTGAGAGAAATGGTGGTTGGGGAAGGATAGAAGAGAAGGAGTGAGGGGAAGAAAGAAGAGAAGGGAGGGAGGGAGAGGAGAGAAGCGAGGGAGAGGCATCAGCACAGTGGTAGAGTAGTGTTGGCATTCTTGAAGTGTGGTGTAATAAGTAAGCATGACCTAAGCTGTCAAATGAAATCAGGTTTACCCTTTTCAAGGTAGTCAAGGAGTCTTGAATATAGAGCAAGGTTAAATGATTTCCGGTGATTCCATATGCAAAAATAGTCAACATGTCCATATTTCTTCTTGAATAACACCATTTCCCCAAGTTTTCTTGGTTGCATACTTGCTAGCACCATAATATGCTAAAGGCAATTCCTTTAAGTAAGTCTTAAAGCTCTCTGTCTTTTCTTTTGTAAATGACATTGCTAATAAGGAACCTTTTAGAGCAAAGGAAAATGGGCTCAGTTAAACATGTTAGTGCTGTTCTACAAGATTCTGGTATCAGAAATTCTAAATTACAAAAATTTCCATTAGTGCATCTGTTTATAAGCAGCCTGTATGGAAAAATGAGTGAACCATAAAAACGTCAATACCACGGCATGATTTTATGTAGCAAAATTCAGCTAGTGAGGTCTATGATGCTTAAGAGTGCCAAACAATTACATTTCTGCCATATCTTGTCCCCCCAGAAAAGATTTCAGCTGCCTTTTAACAAGAGCTACAGATGCATTATAATCACTGCAGCCAGCAAAAATAGGCAACAGCAAATAATAGATGGAGGTTGGTGTGGAGGTGGGAGAGATACTTAGCTTCCTGGCAATCAAAGTAAAGAAAGGAGAAGTAATGGACTAACTCCCATTCTCAAATAAAAAGAAGCAACACAGATTTTCAGATAAGACAAACTCTCTGTCGAAGGCCTCATCTTTGAAATAAAGTATTGGTGTGATCCTTCATGTAAGAAGTATTAGGCAACAAAATACTGTCTTGGACAATTTTACAAAATAAAAGCATAAGGACAGTCTTTATATGTTTTTCAATAGTGAGTACAGAGAAGAGTAAAGAGAAAACATGAAACTGTATTTACTGAGGCATTTCTATGGGGAACTATAATAGTATTAGTTAAATTTGCAGAAGTCTGACAATCTGATTTGATAGAAAGCTACAGCATAGAGATTCTGACAACTTCATTATTTGTCAGTGGCTTTTAACTGAGCTAGTCTTTAAAATAAGCTGGAGATCTTTAAAAATATACGTCTGATTCTGATTCTCTAGTATGCCGTTTCAATATGTTTGAGATGGGGCTAAGTATTTTTTAAATATCTATTTTTAAATGTCTCTTTCTGGTTGGCTCTTCTGAATATTTGACATCCTTATTCTCTGGGTTTCCTCAGAATGCAACCAGTATATTTATGCCTGCTGTACGTTTATGTTTTTCTGATGCTATTTTATTATCATTTATTTCTTTTCCCTCTGGATCCCAAGAAGATATAGTATAGATATTTTTTTTCCAGGTGACATCTAGGAAACCAAACTTTCAAAACTGTAAAATTTTAACTGATAGGTATAGCATTGGCCTGAGTTCCTGGAAACTCTACATGGTGGCATGGCTTAAAATTTTTTTCGTCTAGACAAACAAGTGCACCAGTTAACAGATAAAGAAGAGAATTAATTTAAATACATTGAGCGTCTACCGTGTGCTAGGAATTGTATAACTTTATATCACTTTATATATGTTATCCCATTTAACCACCAGAGCAATTCTGGGAGTTATAACCCCCATTTTACATATGAGAAAACTCAGACTCATAGAGGTTAAGCCTTGCCCAAAGTTACACAGCTTAAAAGTGGCGGAGCTGAGATTTAACTGTCCTTAAAACCAATGATCGTTCCACTCTCCCATGTTGCTTCTATGGTAGGTTATACGATGTGCTACATACTGTGAGTTCATGATGATAACTGATGGCATGGCTTAAAATCAGGCAAAAACGTATATAGTGCTCCTTCTTACTAAGCAAGAGCAAAAATAAATTATTTGTTTAATTCTTAAATTTATTTATGAATCCATTGCTCTTCAAAGCCTATTGTAACTAAGATTGCTTCTCTATCATTGTGCCGATGATCCTCTGGTCATTTTATGAGGGTAGAGATTCTCTTTTTGCCATTGAGAAATGGAACCAATAGATAATATCCAGGTGTTAAAAATGAAAACACACAGCAAATAAAAACCTTAATTGAAAAAATTTTGAAATACCAAAAAAAGGAATCTTAAAATCCCATTAATAAACAATTACCAAAAAGCCAGAATTTAAATAGATCTTGTTAATTGTGTTTATCTCAGTGTGAAGCCATGTCAGAAAGTCTGAAGCAAATGTATTTTGTTAAAAGTACTACTGGCACAGCAGGCCCTGAACATTAAAAAGGAAGCTTGTCATTATGGGGCTGCAACTGAGAGAGGAGACTAACATGGGTCTAAATCATTAATATTATATCTTAAACTTGAAATGCTGCATTATAAAGCTGTTCATGTCCAACAGAATTCCCTACTACCCTGCATTTGTCTTAAGACTACTTGAATTGAGCATTTATAATCTGTTGAACATCAAGTGAATCACAAGTTAGGGACTTGGCCTGCTAGTTGTATTCAGAGTTGTAATACTAGTGTGCTTGAGACTATTGCCAATATTAATTGATATAAAAATGATTTTCCCTTTGGATAGATTACTGGATGTCTATCGTGTAACACAGATAGAGTCCTATAACCTAAGAAGTAAGAATGAAAATCTTTGATAGGGTATCTGGTTCAAGATGATAGACAGCACACATTTATATCCTCTTTTTTGGAAAATCTTCTGAATAATAGTAGTGAAGTATTAAAGATAGTAAATCTGTAAATTCACTGAAAATAGGAAACTCATTAAAAGATCAGGGCTATGATACATATTCTAGAAGATGGAAGAAAGGTGAGACCATATTAATGGACAATCTACAAAGGTGAGAGCCAGAGCTCAGGGCCTGCACAGAATGCTGCAGCAGAGGTTAGAGGTGCTTTCACCAGAGAGGTGGAATAGGAATAGAATTATACAGCAACAGGATTGATGACCTATAGCAGTGGTCTCCAAGGTTGTGTGTGCTCATCCTAGGGGGTGCGCAAGATGATTCCATGTGGTACACAGAAAAAATAATGAAGTTTCTGTTTCTACTTGTTTTCTATCAAAAAATAAGAAATATATGGTGCTTATCAATATTTTATAAACAGATTTATAAACACAGTAGTCTGTGTATGTGATTAAGAAGTATATATAATATATATTTTGATATATTAAATATATAGTATTTATTTGTATAAATTGATACAAATAAAAATATAAATTTATATTAATATAAATTTTTTTTTGTTTTTTTTCACACACACACACTGTATTTTATTTTTACAAGATATAAATAAACTGACACCAAGCATTGTAAATGGATGACCACAACAAAAGCAACAATGATTGCAATTACCAAACACGAAACACACTCATACTGTGTCATAATATTGACATTCAGTCCAGTAATCCTCCACTGTAACAGCTCCTTTACATTGCAGTGAAAATTGATTTGTATATTTTTCGCCTCTGAGTCCTTGAAGGATTTTTTTTTTTATTCAAACAGAAAGTCACAAAAATTATAATCATCCTCATCAGTTCACTCAGTCCCATGTAATTAATTTTTTTCATCTTGATCTTTTTTTAGCACTTTTATGAGTTCATCAGTTTTTCATTAGAGTTCTGAAAATGCTTATTCATTCAGTTCAGCAGTCTAGTCAGTTACCAGAACCCTGTACTTGTCAGAGTCTTTTCCATAAATTCCTTGAAGATGAAACCCTTTTATAGGAACATTTTTGCAAAAGCATCAGAGTACACCCAGAACTGTCTGTAAATGACAAAAAACTTAAAAATGACCACGGTTAAAGATTTGATGAAAGTTCATAATAATGCAATTGACAAGGAAATTTAGTTATTTCTGAGATATACATTTTAAAGTAATAACTAGAATTATGACTTATAACATTATACCAGAACATATAAGATTTTTAGAAATTTCATGTAATGTCTGAAACATTTATATTAACATATTTCCATACAAATAACCTTAAGAAAGTTTAGTATTAGTTGTTTTTGTTTGTTTGTTTGTTTTTTTATACTGCAGGTTCTTATTAGTCATCAGTTTTATACACATCAGTGTATACATGTCAATCCCAATCACCCAATTCAGCACACCACCATCCCCACCCCACTGTGGTTTTCCCCCCTTGGTGTCCATACGTTTGTTCTCTACATCTGTGTCTCAACTTCTGTCCTGCAAACCGGTTCATCTGTACCATTTTTCTAGGTTCCACATACATGCGTTAATATACGATATTTGTTTTTCTCTTTCTGACTTACTTCACTCTGTATGACAGTCTCTAGATCCATCCACGTCTCAACAATGACTCAATTTCGTTCCTTTTTATGGCTGAGTAATATTCCATTGTATATATGTACCACAACTTCTTTATCCATTCGTCTGTCGATGGGCATTTAGGTTGCTTCCGTGACCTGGCTATTGAAATAATTTATTATATATATATAAAATTATTGATGGATGTCCCTTTTTGTAACTGATAGAGTCTGCAGAATGGCTGTGGGGGTCAGCAACACCCCTATACTGGCCAAGATGCTATTTTCTAAAGAAATGAATGATCTACCAGGAAGGGGTTAGTGCTCTTGTTATGGTAGTTGATACCTCACAGAAGACCCATCCTCATTTTGGTATACAGAAGAGTGACTGTGTGCCTGTTTTCTGCCATAAGCACTAAAATGTAATCCACTTGTTTGAAGTTAGATCTGACTTTCAGGAACAAGGCTTGTGGAAGAAGACCTTAAGAATGGTAGAAGAATTGCTTGGTAGTGACCTATTCTAATCCACCTAGTCCTTCATTTGTAAGTATGAATAGAAAACCAAGCATCATCAGATATTTGAGAAAGACTGGAAACATAAAATAAGCACAACTAACTCTGGAAAAACCAGGAATCTGGAAGAAAATAACTTTTAAAAATTATAGTAATTAATATTCTTGAATCAAAAGGTTCCCACATTCATAAAATAAGAGCAGTTGACTATAAGAAGAATAGCCAGAAAGCAAGGGAAATTTAAATTTGATTAAAAAGAAAGTCAACAGAATAAATTCAAATTGAATGTAAAATGAATTGCAAAAATATTTGATATCACATAGATGATGAAAGTTTTATTGGCAAACAGTAAGAATCACATGGCAGAGCCATTGGTAAATAAATATCTAGTAAAATTAGATCAGTTCAAAATTGAAAGAAGAAAAACATTGATAAATATAATGACATGGTAGGTGTTTCACAAGAAGATAATTTAAATATCAAAATATTAGGGAAATCCTTTTGGAAAATGAATGAAGCCTTCAAATATTTTTGCAAAAATGACCTTTATTTTCATGCAGTGAAGTTTAAATGCAAAATGAGGAATATGGTAGAATGTTATAATTTAGTTGGGAAAATTTCTTCCCAGACCCCCGTAAAAATTAATACTTTCATTCATTGTTTATTCTAAGAAATTAATGCAAAGTTTTAATTAAAACAAATGTTATTAAATATAAGATTAAAGAAATGTAAATTTTATTTTTTTTCCAGGCAAGTTCTCAATAAAACCTTTACTTTCCACTATTTTCATAACTGTGAAATTTTGGTTCTGGTTTTCAGCATTTTCACTTTAAGTAGAATTTTTTGAAAACATGGATAAGGAGGTCTTAGAATAGTATGATTTAAGAAGGTTGATGATCTTAGTCATAAGGCAAATAAGACATACATTTCTTATGTCAACAGCCAAAAAGGGAAAAAAAAATTCCTGACCCGGTATGCTAGGAAAAACAAGCTCTATAAGGATGTAACGATCCAAAAGCAAAGCAAACTAAAATGTGGCGTGATTTTGAGCATTAAATGGAGTGTAAAATAGAAGAATGCATTTGACTTTGATGCTTGAAGCGTCTTCCTTTAAGAGAGTATATCATTTTTCTGTAGATCCAGTCATACCACTTGGCCGTACAGTGAAAAATATTCACATAATTCTAATATTGAAAAGTATAATATACATATTTACATAATTTGAACAAACAACCTATAAATTTGGAAATTTTAATTATATTTGAAGTGCAAGTTTATATCATAAATCTTGTCAATGTAAAAAGAAAAGGTCATGTTAAGTTAGGATGTAAAGGGGAAGAAGAAGATTGCAATATTTCTCTGACTTAGTGGGGGAATCAATGGCTATAATTTAAAATCAATAAATTAAGAAGTAAGGCTTTGTAAAGATAATCAACAGAAGAATTATAAAAACAAAATCTATCTAACAGATATTGGGAAGACTGGAGAAAAAGAGTATTAATTGAGCTCAATTCATTATATTTAAATACTCTTTAAATTTTCATTTGAAGAATGGGAGTATAAGCATATTATTTAGAGTTTTTGACATAACCCCCAGAAAAGCAAAAGAAATAACTCCTAAGTAGTGGGACTGGTAATGTCAGAATGGGGTGGATTTTTAAAAACTTTTTATTTAATACACTTCTGTAGTTTTGAAATTTTATTTCCATGTGCATGTATAATACCCTCTTATTTCTCACTTTCTAATTCCTTCCTCCTGAAGTAACCAATGGTAAAAATTTGATATACCTTCATTCACACCCTTACATCTGCTAATTTTCTCTATTCTCTCTCTCTCTCTCACACACACACACACACACACACACGTGCGTGCACACACACATGCATACATGCCTACATACATATTAGTGCTTTTTGTCTTTCTGTAGGTGAGATTCTCAAAAGAGTGATTATTAGGCCAAATAATATGCATATATTTATCGTAATAGATTTTGCAACATTGCTTTTTCAAAAAGTTGTAGCATTTCATAATCCCAGCGTCAATAATGAGAATGCCTTTCCCCGTATCTCTGCCAGTACTGGATATTATTATCCTTGTTAATTTTACCATCAGATGGGTAAAAAAAAGTAAGTACATTGTTGTTTTACTTTGAATTTCTCTGACCACTGATGAGATTGAGTCTCCTTTCATATGTATATTTACATTTCGATTTTCTTCTTCTCTGGATTGGCTGTTTGTAACCTTTATACATATTTCTATTTAATAATTAGCCTTTTCGTCATTAAGCATAGTATCTTTTGCTAATTAGTCACATTAACCCATAGTCAGAAAATTCAGAAAATATTTGGGACATGAGTATAATTTTTAAATGATTGTTTATCTGAAATTCATATTTAAATGGGATTCCTTTGATTTATCTGAAAGACTACCCATAGTCTGTTATTTACTTGATTTTGTCTATGATATCCCTTGCCAAACAATTAGGTAATTGAATTTACTAATCATTTTCTAAAGGCTTCTATTTTCCTGTCTATATTAAGAAGATATTCCCCACTCCATGGTAATGTGGATATTTCCTGTTATTGCAACATGTTTCTATTATTTTACTTGTTACATTTAGATCTTTATATGGAATTTATTTTTTGATTATGTCAAGTAGTAGACTTTTTTCTCAAATGAAATCATTTTTTCCAGCACCATTTATTAAATAAATTATGCTTTGTCAACTGAATTAAATGCCAACTTTGTCACATTTATAATATATATTAGATTTAGACACTTATGCTTTACAACTAATCTGTTTGTCCATTCTTATCCACCTGACTTTAGAGTAAGTTTACTATTTGATACAGAAGGTCTTATATCACTGCTACTGCACTATCAATTTTAATATAATATTCTAGGCATTTGATGATTTTTACTATTCTATATAAAATTTTATATCATTTAATCCAATTCTAAACATTTGGAATGAGTAAAATTATGTATTCATTTGCAATAAATTGAGGTGTTCATGCTATTAACTACCCCTATGCAGGAAATGCTATTCATTCCCACTAGTTCTGATATTTTTTATGTTGGCCTATAAAATTTGTTTTTAATTTAATTAAATGACTTATTGAGATAATATTCACATACCATAAAAATTACCCCTTTATAGTATTAAATCCAGAGGTTTTACTATATTAACAAAGATGCAACCATAACCACTAATTACAAAAAAAAATCATTACCCCAAAAAGAAAGCACATACCCATTAGCAATCATTTCCATTTCCTCTCTCTCCTCAGTCTTTGACAACTACTAATCTAATTTCTGTCTTTATGGATTTGCATATTTTGGACATTTTATGTAAATTGAATTACATAATGTGTTGTACTTTGAAACTGGCTTCTTTTACTTAGCGTAATATTTTCAAAGTCCATCCATATTGCAACACATATCAGTATGCTATTTCTTTTTATTGATGAATAGTATTACATTTTATGGATATACCCCACATTATTTATCTACTGTTCAGTTGATGGATATTTGAGTTGTTTCCACTTTTTGGCTATTATTATCAATTCTGCTGTGAACACTCATGTATGAGTCTTTGTGTGGATATTTGTTTTCATTTCTCTTGGGTATATACCTAGGAGTAGAATTGCTGAGCCATAGGGTAACACTATGTTTAAATGTTTGAGGAAATGCTAAACTCTTTTTCATATAGGCTGTACCAGCAAGATATATGGTGCATATCTTCATCAACACTTAGTATTGTCTCTCTTATTTATCTGCCACCCTAGAGGGTATGGAGTTGTATCACATAGTGATTTTCATTTGCACTGCCCTGATGGCTAATGATGCTGAGCATCTGTTCATTTTTTAAATTACCATTTATATGTACCTTCTTTGGAGAAATGTGTTTTCAAATCCTATGCCCTTTTTGAAGTGGACTGTAGACTTTTTATTGTTGAGTTAGTAGAATTTGTTATATATTCTGGATACTAAAACCTTATAATATATATGATTTGCAAGTATTTCCGCCCATTATGCTTTTTATTTATCCTGTCCCCAGAAATCTTCCTAAATTACGTTATCTGCTTTGGTAAGTTTTTTAAAAGTAGACTTTCCTAGGTTGTCTACATCAATAATTAAATCAACCAAAAATAAGAAAAATATGTTAATTGGTTTCTAATATTTGTGCTAATTATTTCAGTCTCTTATATTGGATAAAACTAAAGTCTTTTTTAATAAATTTATTTATTTATATATTTTTATTTTTGGCTGCATTGGGTCTTGGTTGCTGGGCATGGGCTTTCTCTAGTTGCGGTGACCCAGGGCTACTCTTCCTTGTGGTGCGTGGTCTTCTCATTGTGGTGGCTTCTCTTGTTGCGGGGCACGGGCTCTAGAGCACAGGCTCAGTAGTTGTAGCACACGGGCTTAGTTGCTCCACAGCATGTGGTATCTTCCCGGACCAGGGATCGAACCCGTGTCCCCTGCATTGGCAGGCAGATTCTTAACCACTGCACCACCAGGGAAGTTCTAAAACAAGTCTTGTTAACATGGTAGTTTATCTCATTGACTTATTTCTAATTTATTGAAATTGGCTCCAGTATTCTTCAACTAAAATAATATTTGATTTTGGCTTTTCATAAATAGTATTTGTCATAGTTACTAGTCCTATTTTATTAAGAGTCATACAGAATTCTCTTGGAATTCTATTAAATGTCATTTCAGTATTTAAAATATACCCATACGGTTTTCTTCACTTTCTTCACTTAATTTGTTAATGTAATGACCTTTGTTCATATATTTCTTAATGATTAAAATGATGAACCATCCTTACAATTTTGTAATTAACTAAACGTGATTCTTGTGTATTATTAATGTTTAGATTACTTATGATTTTGATTGTTAATATTTCATTTAAAAATTTTCAATGACATTAACAAATTATTTTATATCAAAATGAAAGAATCACTAAAAGCCCAATTCAATTATCATTTCCTTATCCCTAACACTGAGCTGAATCTTTTAGATTGCTTTTACTACCCACAGTCTCCCACTTAACTGCTTGAATTTGCTAAATATACTTTGTATTCTTAGTTCCCAATACCATTAGCTGTTATATTAGTACATACATTTTGTTTTAACAATTCTTGTAAGAACAACAAGAGCCGTAATAATTATGAGGAAGAGTACAAGGAAAAGGAAGAGAAGATATAATAGATGATGGGTTAGTTAAGTCATAAAAAGAAACAAATGGTGATTGTTCTCTATTATTACTGAAAAATGTTCCAGAATAAATAACTGAATTATATTAATGAGAGAGAGAGATACAGAAAGACAAAGGAGGAAACATAAAGCTTATTAAAGAACATAATAGTTAGGCAAAGGGAAGAAGGGGGATTCTTTTGTTTCTGAGACGAATGTGTGCCTGTTAACAGTGAATTACATCATTGGACTATGGCCTAACTGTTTTGATCAGTTCTGTGATTAGTATCAGTCGTAGACACAAGTATTATGCATTTTTTGGTAGGTATGGTTAAGGGGAACAATATGATGTGAATATACTTTTAAAAAATATCATCCATCTTGCATTATTAGAGTGGAATTAGCTTAAATGTAGTAAGTTAATTCCTAAAGTAATTTTGGGTCAATCAATCTCTGATTCTAAACTTTGAACTTTCAGAGGTTTTAGTTGTTCCTGTTGTTGCTGCTGCTGTTTTCCTTTTTATTTTGAAAGAATTTTAGGTTTATGGAAAAGTGATAAAATCATACAGAAGTCCTATATTTCCATCACCCAACTTAGATCTTCTAAGATGAAGATCTTACATAGCAATAGTAAAATTATCAAAACCAAATAATTAACATTGGTACAATTTGATTAATAAGCTGTAGAACTTACTTCAATTTTACTAAAGTTTCAACTAAACTCTAAGGTTTTAAATTTTTGTATTTCAGGATTCCATCTTGAGCTTAATCTCCAATCTCTCACAATTCCTCATTTGTTCCATGTATTCCGTTACCTTGACAATTTTGAAGTTCAGGTATTTTGACATAGATTACTCTTTTTTCTTTTGTAAGTTACAGTACAAAATAAAATGATGGAAACCACATGCCCCTCCTATTGTACAAAGAAATACCCACTAAGTCTATAGAGTTCAAAATTAAATGACTGATATCATAAGTCTACAGGCTATTTATATCTGGAAGTTCTTCCTTCAGAGTGGAGACAAATGGAAAGAGATTGGAAATCTGATGTGCTTCCTAATATTTGCTCTGGCGCATTCTCCAGAATATTCAGAACCTAGTTATTTTCTGCATATAAATTGAACAACTCAGTTCTGATCTGAATGGAAAATGGATAATATTCTCTCAAGATTGAAATATAGTAATTAAACTGATCAGGGAATAATTCTTTCATTTGAAAAGGAGTGTGAAAATGAATATGAAGATAACCATGTTTACATATTCAGAGAATGACCCATCTTATTAGATTCATTATTCCCAAATAAATGGTAAAGTTATTAAAAACCACTATTCTTTTAAAAAGCCTGACATTTTAAAAACATAATAATAATGATGAAGTATAGAAAGATTTCATGAAAGCCCTGTAATCATATTATTGTTGAGATGGGAAATAATTACTCATTATAAAAAATAAATGTGTCATAGACCTTAAAAACAAAACTATGGTTAGGGAAAGTCTATTTTAAAGAAAACAGTCTATTGGAAAAGGATCTTCAGACAACTTTCCCCCTTGATTTATTGCAGCAAATTACTCTCCCTTTGCTCAATGTCTATTAAGCAAACTAAACTAAAATCACATAATTTTTTCTACCTTGATATAAAATAAATTGTTACCTGAGGGAGTCTGGATTTTTGCAATTTGTATTGAGATATAATTCCCATCATATAATGTTTACCATTTTAAAGTGTTCGATTCAGTGGTTTTCAGTATATTTACAAGGTTGTGCAACCATCACCACTATTTAATTCCAGAATATTTTCACCTCCGCAAAAAGAAACCCCTTACCTGTTAGCCATCACTCCCAGCTGCCGCCTCCACCCATCCCCTTACAACCACTAATCTAATTTCTGTCGCTATGGGTTTGCTTATTTTGGACATTTCATATAAGTGAAACCATACAATGTGTGCCCTTTTGTGTCTGGCTTATTTAATTAAGAATGTAGGTTCAGCCATAGCATGTAAGAGTACGTCATTCCTCTATCTGGCTGAAAAATGTCCCATTGTATTGAAATAAAGCATTTTGCTTATCCATTCATCAGTTGATGGACTTTTAAATGATTTCCATTTTTTGGTTATTATGAATAATGCTGCTATGAATATTCCTATACATATTTTTGTGAGGACGTGTATTTTTATTACTCTTGGGTATATACCTAGTAGTAGAATTTCTGGGTCATTTGATAATTCTATATTTTATTTGAGGAACTGCCAAAACAATTTCCACAGTGGCTGCACTATTTTACATTCCTTTCAGCAATATATAAAATTCCAATTTCTTCACATCCTCACCAACAATTATTATTGTCCATCTTTTTATGATAGCCATCTTAGTTGGTAAACAATGGTATCTTACTTTGGTTTTCATTTACATTTCCCTAATGACTAATGATGTTGAGCATCTTTTGATGTACTCATTCTCCATTTGTATGTCTTTTTTGGAGAAAAGTTTATTCAGATCTTTTGCCTGTGTTTTAATATTGGATTATTTGCCTTTATTGTTGAGATGTAAAAGTACTCCATATAGTCTAGATACTAAACCCTTATCAGACACGTGCTTTGAAAATATTTCATTTCACTCTGTGGGTTGTCTTTTCACTTTCTTAATAGTGTCCTTTAGTGCACAAACGTTTTTAAGTCAGATTTGTATATCTTTTTTCTTTGTTATTTGTGTTTTTGGTGTCATATATCAGAAACCATTGCCAAATCCAAGGCCACAGAAATGTACCCCTCTGTTATCTTCTAAGAGTTTTACATTGTTAGCTCTTACATTTTGGTCTTTGATACATTTTGAATTAATTTCTACATATGATGTTAGCTAGGGACCCAACTTCATTCTTTTGCATATGGACTTTCAATTACCCCAATACCATTTGTTGAAAGACTATTCTTTCCACATTAAATTCTTTTGGCAACCTTGATGAAAATCTATGACTATAATAGTAAGAATTTATTTCTCAATTCTCAACTATTTTCCAATTATCTATATTACTATCCTTATACCAGTACCATGCTCTCTTGTTTACTGTTGCAGTGTAATTAGTTTGGAAATCAGGAAGTGTGAACTCTATTCTTTCTTTTTAAAATATGATTTTTGCTTTTCTCGGTCCCTTGAATTTCCATATAATTTTTAGGATCAACTTGACAATTTCTGCAAAGAAGTTTTCAGCATTTTTGGGAAGTTTTCAGCAATTACTTCTTTGAATATTTTTCCTGCTACTTTCTTGTATCCCTCTCCTTCTGGTATTCCCATTACACACATCTTGTTGCACTTCAGGTGTCCCTCATTTCTCTGAACCTCTGATCATTTTTCCTCATTATATTTTCCCTTTGTTTTTTGGATTGTTAATCTCTATTATTATAGCTTTAAGTCTGATGATTCTTATGATAGTTCAAATCTACCATTGAGCATCGCTAATGAATTTTCTATTTCAGTTACTGTACTTTACAACTCCTGAATTACTATTTGGTATTATTTATAATTTGTAACTCTTTATTGATATTCTCTTTTTGATAAGACAGTTTCTTCATACCTTCTTTACTTCTTTTTTTTTTAAACATCTTTATTGAAGTATAATTGCTTTACAATGGTGTGTTAGTTTCTGCTTTATAACAAAGTGAATCAGTTATACATATACATATGTTCCCATATCTCTTCCCTCTTGCATCTCCCTCCCTCCCACCCTCCCCATCCCACGCCTCTAGGTGGTCACAAAGCACCGAGCTGATCTCCCTGGGCTATGCGACTGCTTCCCACTAGCTATCTATTTTACATTTGGTAGTGTATATATGTCCATGACACTCTCTCACCCTGTCACATCTCACCCCACCCCCTCCCCATATCCTCAAGTCCATTCTCTAGTAGGTCTGTGTCTTTATTCCCGTCTTGCCACTAGGTTCTTCATTGCCTTTTTTTTCCCCCTTAGATTGCATATATATGTGTTAGCATACTGTATTTGTTTTTCTCTTTCTGACTTACTTCACTCTGTATGACAGACTCTAACTCCATCCACCTCATTACAAACACCTCCATTTCATTTCTTTTTATGGCTGAGTAATATTCCATTGTATATATGTGCCACATCTTCTTTATCCATTCATCCGATGATGGACACTTAGGTTGCTTCCATGTCCTGGCTATTGTAAATAGAGCTGCAATGAACATATTGGTACATGAGTCTTTTTGAATTATGGTTTTCTCAGGGTATATGCCCAGTAGTGGGATTGCTGGGTCGTATGGTAGTTCTATTTTTATTTTTATAAGGAACCTCCGTACTATTCTCCATAGTGGCTGTATCAATTTACATTCCCACCAACAGTGCAAGAGTGTTCCCTTTTCTCCACACCCTCTCCAGCATTTATTGTTTCTAGATTTTTTGATGATGGCCATTCTGACCGGTGTGAGATGATACCTCATTGTAGTTTTGATTTGCATTTCTCTAATGATTAAGGATGTTGAGCATTCTTTTATGTGTCTGTTGGCCATCTGTATATCTTCTTTGGAGAAATGTCTATTTAGGTCTTCTGCCCATTTTTGGATTGGGTTGTTTGGTTTTTTGTTATTGAGCTGCATGAGCTGCTTGTAAATCTTGGAGATTAATCCTTTGTCAGTTGCTTCATTTGCAAATATTTTCTCTCATTCTGAGGGTTGTCTTTTTGTCTTGTTTATGGTTTCCTTTGCTGTGCAAAGCTTTTAAGTTTCATTAGGTCCCATTTGTTTATTTGTATTTTTATTTCCATTTCCCTAGGAGCTGGGTCAAAAAGGATCTTGCTGTGATTTATGTCACAGAGTGTTCTGCCTATGTTTTCCTCTAAGAGTTTGATAGTGTCTGGCCTTACACTTAGGTCTTTAATCCATTTTGAGTTTACTTTTGTGTATGGTGTCAGGGAGTGTTCTAATTTCATACTTTTACATGTACCTGTCCAGTTTTCCCAGCACCACTTATTGAAGAGGCTGTCTTTTCTCCACTGTGTATGCTTGCCTCCTTTATCAAAGATAAGGTGACCATATGTGCATGGGTTTATCTCTGGGCTTTCTATCCTGTTCCATTGATCTATATTTCTGTTTTTGTGCCAGTACCATACTGTCTTGATTACTGTAGCTTGGTAATATAGTCTGAAGTCAGGGAGTCTGATTCCTCCAGCTCCATTTTTCGTTCTCAAGATTGCTTTGGCTATTCGCGGTCTTTTGTGTTTCCATACAAATTGTGAAGTTTTTTGTTCTAATTCTGTGAAAAATGCCACTGGTAGTTTGATAGGGATTGCATTGAATCTGTAGATTGCTTTGGGTAGTAGAGTCATTTTCACAATGTTGATTCTTCCAATCCAAGAACATGGTATATCTCTCCATCTATTTGTATCATCTTTAATTTCTTTCATCAGTGTCCTATAATTTTCTGCATACAGGTGTTTTGTCTCCTTAGGTAGATTTATTCCTAGATATTTTATTCTTTTTGTTGCAATGGTAAACGGGAGTGTTTTCTTAATTTCACTTTCAGATTTTTCATCATTAGTATATAGGAATGCAAGAGATTTCTGTGCAATAATGTTGTATCCTGCTGCTTTACCAAATTCATTGATTAGTTCTAGTAGTTTTCTGGTAGCATCTTTAGGATTCTCTATATATAGTATCATGTCATCTGCAAACAGTGACAGCTTTACTTCTTCTTTTCTGATTTGGATTCATTTTATTTCTTTTTCTTCTCTGATTGCTGTGGCTAACACTTCCAAAACTATGTTGAATAATAGTGGTGAGACTGGGCAACCTTGTCTTGTTCCTGATCTTAGTGGAAATGGTTTCAGTTTTTCACCATTGAGGATGATGTTGGCTGTGGGTTTGTCATATATGGCCTTTATTATGTTGAGGAAAGTTCCCTCTATGCCTACTTTCTGCAGGGCTTTTATCATAAATGGGTGTTGAATTTTGTTGAAAGCTTTCTCTGCATCTATTGAGATGATCATATGGTTTTTCTCCTTCAGTTTGTTAATATGGTGTATCACGTTGATTGATTTGAATATATTGAAGAATCCTTGCATTCCTGGAATAAAACCCACTTGATAATGGTGTATAATCCTTTTAATGTGCTGTTGGATTCTGTTTGCTAGTATTTTGTTGAGGATTTTTGCATCTATGTTCATCAGTGATATTGGCCTGTAGTTTTCTTTCTTTGTGACATCTTTGTCTGGTTTTGGTATCAGGGTGATGGTGGCCTCGTAGAATGAGTTTGGGAGTGTTCCTCCCTCTGCAATATTTTGGAAGAGTTTGAGAAGGATAGGTGTTAGCTCTTCTCTAAATGTTTGATAGAATTCACCTGTGAAGCCATCTGGTCCTGGGCTTTTGTTTGTTGGAAGATTTTTAATCACAGTTTCAATTTCAGTGCTTGTGATTGGTCTGTTCATATTTTCTATTTCTTCCTGGTTCAGTCTCGGCAGGTTGTGCATTTCTAAGCATCTGTCCATTTCTTCCAGGTTGTCCATTTTATTGGCATAGAGTTGCTTGTAGTAATCTCTCATGATCGTTTGTATTTCTGCAGTGTCAGTGGTTACTTCTCCTTTTTCATTTCTAATTCTATTGATTTGAGTCTTCTCCCTTTTTCTCTTGATGAGTCTGGCTAAAGGTTTATCAATTTTGTTTATCTTCTCGAAGAACCAGCTTTTAGTTTCATTGATTTTTGCTATTGTTTCCTTCATTTCTTTTTCATTTATTTCTGACCTGATCTTTATAATTTCTTTCCTTCTGCTAACTTTGGGGTTTTTTTGTTCTTCTTTCTCTAATTGCTTTAGGTGCAAGATTAGGTTGTTTATTCGAGATGTTTCCTGTTTCTTGAGGTAGGCTTGTATTGCTATAAACTTCCCTCTTAGAACTGCTTTTGCTGCATCCCATAGGTTTTGGGTCATCGTGTCTCCATTGTCATTTGTTTCTAGGTATTTTTTGATTTCCCCTTTGATTTCTTCAGTCATCACTTCGTTATTAAGTAGTGTATTGTGTAGCCTCCATGTGTTTGTATTTTTTACAGATCTTTTCCTGTCATTGATATCTAGTCTCATAGTGTTGTGGTTGGAAGAGATACTTGATACGATTTCAATTTTCTTAAATTTATCAAGGGTTGATTTGTGACCCAAGATATGATCTATCCTGGAGAATGTTCCATGAGCACTTGAGAAAAATGTGTATTCTGTTGTTTTGGGTGGAGTGTCCTATAAATATCAACTAAGTCCATCTTGTTTAGTGTATCACTTAAAGCTGTGTTTCCTTATTTATTTTCATTTTGGATGACCTGTCCATTGGTGAAAGTGGGGTGTTAAAGTCCCCTACTATGATTGTGTTACTGTCGATTTCCCCTTTTATGGCTGTTAGTATTTGCCTTATGTATTGAGGTGCTCCTATGTTGGGTGCATAAATATTTACAATTGTTATACCTTCCTCTTGGATCGATCCCTTGATCATTATATAGTGTCCTTCTTTGTCTCTTGTAATAGTCTTTATTTTAAAGTCTATTTTGTCTGATATGAGAATTGCTACTCCAGCTTTCTTTTGATTTCCATTTGCATGGAATATCTTTTTCCATCCCCTCACTTTCAGGCTGTATGTGTCTCTAGGTCTGAAGTGGGTCTCTTGTAGACAGCATATATATGGGTCTTATTTTTGTATCCATTCAGCCAGTCTGTGTCTTTTGGTGGGAGCATTTAATCCATTTACATTTAAGGTAATTATTGATATGTATGTTCCTATTCCCATTTTCTTAAATATTTTGGGTTTGTTATTGTAGGTGTTTTCCTTCTCTTGTGTTTCTTGCCTAGAGAAGTTCCTTTAGCATTTTTTGTAGAGCTGGTTTGGTGGTGCTGAACTCTCTCAGCTTTTGCTTGTCTGTAAAGGTTTTAATTTCTCCATCAAATCTGAATGAGATCCTTGCTGGGTAGAGTAATCTTGGTTGTAGGTTTTTCTCCTTCATCACTTTAAGTATATCCTGCCACTCCCTTCTGGCTTGCAGAGTTTCTGCTGAAAGATCAGCTGTTAACCTTATGGGGATTCCCTTGTGTGTTATTTGTTGTTTTTCCCTTGCTGCTTTTAATATGTTTTCTTTATATTTAATTTTTGATAGTTTGATTAATATGTGTCTTGGCGTGTTTCTCCTTGGATTTATCCTGTATGGGAGTCTCTGTGCTTCCAGGACTTGATTAACTATTTCCTTTCCCATATTAGGGAAGTTTTCAACTATAATCTCTTCAAATATTTTCTCAGTCCCTTTCTTTTTCTCTTCTTCTTCTGGGACCCCTATAATTCGAATGTTGGTGCATTTAATGTTTTCCCAGAGGTCTCTGAGACTGTCCTCAGTTCTTTTCATTCTTTTTTCTTTATTCTGCTCTGCAGTAGTTATTTCCACTATTTTATCTTCCAGGTCACTTATCCGTTCTGCCTCAGTTATTCTCCTATTGATCCCATCTAGAGTATTTTTAATTTCATTTATTGTGTTTTTCATCATTGTTTGGTTCCTCTTTAGTTCTTCTATGTCCTTGTTAAATGTTTCTTGCATTTTGTCTATTCTATTTCCAAGATTTTGGGTCATCTTTACTATCGTTATTCTCAATTCTTTTTCAGGTAGACTGCCTATTTCCTCTTCATTTGTTAGGTCTGGTGTGTTTTGACCCTGCTCCTTCACCTGCTGTGTGTTTTTTTGTCTTCTCATTTTGCTTATCTTACTGTGTTTGGGGTCTCCTTTTCACAGGCTGCAGGTTCGTAGTTCCCGTTGTTTTTGGTATCTGTCCCCAGTGGCTAAGGTTGGTTCAGTGGGTTGTGTAGGCTTCCTGGTGGAGGGGACTAGTGCCTGTGTTCTGGTGGATGAGGTTGGATCTTGTCTTTCTGGTGGGCACGTCCACGTCTGGTGGTGTGTTTTGGGGTGTCTGTGGCCTTATTATGATTTTAGGCAGCCTCTCTGCTAATGGATGGGGCTGTGTTCCTGTCTTGCTAGTTGTTTGGCATAGGGTGTCCAGCACTGTAGCTTGCTGGTCGTTGAGTGAAGCTGGGTCTTGATGTTGAGATGGAGATCTCTGAGAGATTTTCGCCGTTTGGTATTACGTGGAGCTGGGAGGTCTCTTGTGGACCAGTGTCCTGAAGTTGCCTGTCCCACCTCAGAGGCACAGCCCTGATGCCTGGCTGGAGCACCAAGAGCCTTTCATCCACACGGCTCAGAATAAAAGGGAGAAAGAATAGAAAGAAAGAAAGAGGATAAAATAAAACAAAATAAAGCTATTATAATAAAAAATAAGAAAAAAAGTATTAAGAATAAATTTATTAAGAAAAATTTTTTTTAATTTTTAAAAATAGATTTATTAATTTTTTATAACAAAAAATAAGGAAAAAAATTATTAAGAAAAAAATTTATTAAGAAATTTTTTTTTAATTTTTTAAAATAAAAAATATGCAAAAACTTATTAAAATTTTTTTTTAATTTTTTAAAAATAGAAAATAAGGAAAAAATTATTAAGATAACATTTATTAGGAAAAAAAATTTTTTTAAGTAAAAAAAAAAAAAAAACAAAAACGGACGGACCTAACCCTAGGACTAATGGTGAAAGCAAAGCTATACAGACAAAATCTCACCCAGAAGCATACACACATACACTCACAAAAAAAGGAAAAGGGGAAAAATTAATATATCCTGCTCCCAAAGTCCACCTCCTGAATTTGGGATGATTCGTTTTCTATTCAGGTATTCAACAGATGCAGGTACATCAAATTGTTTGTGGAGCTTTAATCCTCTGCTTCTGAGGCTGCTGGGAGAGATTTCCCTTTCTCTTCTTTGTTCGTACACCTCCCGGGGTTCAGCTCTGGATTTCGACCCGCCTCTGCATGTAGGTCGCCTGAGGGCGTCTGTTCCCCACCCAGACAGGACGGGGTTAAAGGAGCAGCTGCTTCGGGGGCTCTGGCTCACTCATGCCGGGGGGAGGGAGGGGTACGGATGTGGGGCGAGCCTGCGGCGGCAGAGGCCGGCGTGACATTGCAGCAGCCTGAGGCGCGCCGTGCCTTCTCCCGGGGAAGTTGTCCCTGGATCACGGGACCCTGGCCGTCGCGGGCTGCACAGGCTCCTGGGAGGGGCGGTGTGGAGAGTGACCTGTGCTCGCACACAGGCTTCTTGGTGGTGGCAGCAGCAGCCTTAGCGTCTCATGCCCGTCTCTGGGGTCCGCGCTGATAGCCGCGGCTCGCGCCCGTCTCTGGAGCTCATTTAGGCGGAGCTCTGAATCCCCTCTCCTTGCGTGCCGTGAAACAAAGGGGCAAGAAAAAGTCTCTTGCCTCTCCGGCACCTGCAGACTTTTTCCCGGACTCCCTCCCGGCTAGCTGTGGTGCGCCAACCCCTTCAGGCTGTGTTCACGCCGCTAACCCCAGTCCTCTCCCTGGGATCTGACCTCCGAAGCCTGAGCCTCAGCTCCCAGCCCCGCCCGCCCCGGCGGGTGAGCAGACAAGCCTCTGGGGCTGGTGAGTGCTGCTCGGCGCCGAGCCTCTGTGCGGGAATCTCTCCATTTTGCCCTCCGCACCCCTGTGGCTGCGCTGTCCTCCATGGCTCCGAAGCTCCCCCCTCCGCCTCCTGCCGTCTCCGCCCGCGAAGGGGCTTCCTAGTGTGTGGAAACCTTTCCTCCTTCACAGCTCCCTCCCACTGGTGCAGGTCCCGTCCCTATTCTTTTGTCTCTGTTATTTCTTTTTTCTTTTGCCCTACCCAAGTACGTGGGGATTTTCTTGCCTTTTGGGAGGTCTGACGTCTTCTGCCAGCGTTCAGTGGGTGTTCTGTAGGAGCAGTTCCACGTGTAGATGTATTTCTACTGTATCTGTGGGAAGGAAGGTGATCTCCACGTCTTACTCTTCCGCCATCTTGCCCAGACCCCCCCTTCCTTTACTTCTTTAAGCATGGTTTCCTTTAGGTGTTTGAACATATTTATAAAGGTTACTATGAAGTTTTTGATTGTTAAATCTGATATATGGCACCCTACACAGGCAGTTTTTATTACCTGTTTGGTTTTTTTTTTCCTGCGTATGAGTTACACTGTCCTGTTTCTACGGATGTCTCCTATATTTTTGTTTGAAAACTAGACATTTTTGGTAATACATTGCAGTAAAGCTGAGTACTGATTTCTCTCCCCCATTTCCAGGGCTTGTTTTTGTCATTGTTTGTTTATATATTTCCTGATTCAACTGTTACTTTAGTGAAGTCTATTTACCCATAGTGTAGTGCCTTTGGTTTTGCTCCTTGGGAGGGGGTGCACAGGCACACTGGTATGATAGTGATTTTATCACGAATTTCTGTCTCTTTCTCTGATCTCTCTTTTAAGCAATCTACTTCATTTGATATTACACTACACCTATTAGGCTCCACTAATTACTATCTGATTTCTCTATTATATTTGACAATGTTCTAGGACATAAATTTCTCAGTGATCCAGTACAACTAACTTTGTACAGGTGTAGGTTTTAAGGCCAGTCTTTGAAGTTTTTTCTTATCCAGATGGGCTCTTCTTGGTTGTCTCTTCCCCTAGTCTTTCTGGTGAACTAGTTGGCCTACTTTTGGCTTGTTGCTCCTAATCAGGAGAAGCTATTGTTTTTGAGAATGCCCTTAGGTTTGAATTTCTCCTTTAGATAGAGCTTCAGAGCTCTCTTTTCATATGGAATGCCTCTCTGAGCAAAATCTCTGAACCACTACTCCGGGCACTGGTATGAGTGGTAGTTTCTGGTCTTTTTGGCTTGCCTCTCCTGGCCAGGAACTTCTGCCTTACAAGTGAGATGGATCAAGGGAGATTGGGGCCCCAGTATTCTCAGCCTGCCACACATGGAGTACTCTGTCCTATGGTAAGGGCTGATTGAATGAAGGGAGCCCCTGACCTCTCAGCTGCACCCACCAGGAATTTAGCATTTTCAGCTTGGAGTTTTAAGGGATTAGAAATGCTGGCTTCTTGCCCATCCCAGGGAGTTATGAGAGCTACCCTTTATTGGGAGCCAAGGAGAGAGTGAGCCCCATCTTCTTGGCCTCATCTGTTTAAATGTTTAAAATAGATTTTTCTTACACAATTTCACTGATGAAGAAAGAAGGATTGCCATTGATGACTCTGTGGTCAACTGCAATAACATATGCAAAAGTTGCAGCTCCTAAGTTAAATGGTGCAGCTATTTCCCAACCCCTTGAGTGTGTGATGGCCGTGTGCCTTCTATGAGCCAGTAGTGAGCTAGAAACCATGACATAAGCAGAAAGTTGAAAAGTACTGTTGCATTAGTGCTGGCTTTCTTACTGCCAAATAAGCAGAAAATTACATATGATGGAGGTATGTTTTAACATTACTGTGAAGAATCCTGAACTAAACTTCTGGAGGATGAAGAAATGGCATTGAAAAAAATATGGTGTACTCTGATCAACAGCTTGTCAGTGAGGTCATTTTAGATCAAACACTAATTAGCTGACCAACTAGCTGATCGTAGACATGTGATAGAGCTCAGCAAAGATAAAAACAAACAAACATCTTAGATGTGAAAAATTACCCAGCTGACCCACAGAATCTGGAGCTAAATAAAATGGCTGTTATTTTAAGCCACTAAATTTTGGGCTGGTTTGTTATACTGCAAAATCTAACTGATATAAACTGGAAAAGAGGGATGAGAGATTCCTGGAAATTGGGAATGGGACAAAGTTTGGTAGGTCCCACAATCTGCATAGACCAGAACCATATTCCATAGTAGCACCCAAAGGCAATCGTGCACATAGTGAAGCATAGAAGCAGATAACTCCTTGGTGTCAAGGGGTCCCTGTAGTCTTGAAAAATAAGGAAGGTAACCTTACAACAAATTGAATTTTAGAAGTCTTTTCCCTTCAAGTGTGGGTTAGGTAATTGTTTCACCTAATTTCAGAGAGAGAAAGAGAGAGAAAGAGAGAGAGAGAGGGAGTAAGTTAAACAAAATGAGAAGATGGAGGAATATGTTTCAAATGAAAGAAAAAAAAAAACCTGAAAAAAAGCCCTATTGAAACAGAGATAAATAATATGCCTGATAAAGAGTTCAAAACAATAGTAATAAGAATGCTGACTGAACTGGGGGAAATATAGATGAACACATTGAGAATTTTAACAAAGAACTGGAAAATATAAAAAAGTCAGAGCTTACGATTACAATAACTAAAATGAAAAATAGAGGGAATTAGCGGCAGATTAGGTGATATGGAAGAACACATATGTGATCTGGAAAACAGAATAATGGAAATCAAACAACCAGAACATCAAAAAGTAAAATAAATTTTTAAAAAGTGAGAATAGTTTATTGAACCTCTGGGACAACATCAAGCATACTAACATTTGTATTATAGGGGTCCCAGAAGGAGAATTGAGAGGCAAAAGGGTATAAAATGTATTTGATGAACTTATGGCTGAAAACTTTCAGAACCTGAAGAAGGAAACATATATTCAGGTCTAGGAAGCACAGAGTTCCAAACAAGATGACTCCAACGAGACCCACACCAAGATATATCATAATTAAAATGGCAAAAGTTAAAGAGAGAATTCTAAAGGCAGCAAGAGAAAAACAAAGCGTCTACATACAAGCAAACCTCAACAAGGTTATCAGCTTATTTTTCAGCAGAAATTCTGCAGGGCAGAAGAGAGTGGCATGATGTATTTATCATGTGCTAAGAGGAAAAAATCCACAACATAAAATCTCCTACCCAGCAAGGTTATCATTCAGAATTGAAGGAGCGATAAAGAGCTTCTCAGACAAGCAAAAACTAAGAGTTCATCAATACTAAACCAACCTTACAAGAAGTTTACAGGGTCTTCTTTAAGTGAAAAAGAAGAGGCTACAACGAGAAATTATAAGAAATTATAGGAAGGGAAAAATGCAAATCAAAACCAGAGTGAGATATCACAGCACACCTGCCAGAATGGCTATTGTTAAGAAGACAATGAATAATAAGTGTTGACGAGAATGTGGAGAAAAAGGAACCCTAGGACACTGTTGGTGGGAATGTAAATTGATACAGCCACTATGGAAAACAGTATTGTGGTTCCTCAAAAATTTAAAAATATAACTTCCTTAAGATCGTGCAATCCCACTCCTGGGTATATATCTGAAGAAAACGAAAACACTAATTTGAAAAGATATATGCACCCCAGTGTTCATAGAAACACTATTTAAAATAGCCAAGATATGTAGGCAACTTAAATGTCCATCAACAAATGAACGGATAAAGGAGATGTGGTGTGTACATATACACACACACACACATACACACACACACACACACACACACACACACACACACAATGGAATATTACTCAGCCATAAAAAAGAATAAAATTTTTTCATTTGTGGCAACATAGATGGAGCTGGAGGGTATTATGCTTAGTGAAGTAAGTCAGACAGAGAAAGACAAATACTGTTGTTTTCACTTATGTGTGGAATCTAAAAAACAAAACAAATGAAGGAACATAACAAAACAGAAACAGACTCATAGATACAGAGAACAAACTAGTGATTATCAGTGGAGACAGGAGTGGCGGGAGCAGCAAGATAGGGGAAGGGTATTAAGAAGTACAAACTACTAGGTATAAAATATCAATAAATAAGATTCAAGGATGTAGTGTACAGCACAGGAAACATAACCAATATTTTATAATAACTTTAAATATAGTATAATCTACAAAAATATCAAATCACTATGTTGGAACTAATATAACATTGTAAATCACCTATACTTCAATTAAAAATAAAAATATTAAAACATTTAAAAATAAAGAATAACTTCTCAAGTTGCTAATCTTTCTTCTTTATATCCACATTCCTCCAGTCATTCCTATCTGCCTGTCTCCTTAAGGATACTCTAGTAAATATCCTCCAACCTCCTTGCTGTCACATATAATAAATAATTTCTAGCTCTTTTTTGATCTCTTAACAACATTTGAGTGTTGCCCATTGTTGTTTCGCATTGCTCCCTTACCACACTCTGCTGGTTTTCATATTCATCATACTCATTCTCAATTTTCTTTGCTGGCTCCTATTTCTCTCCATATATCATTCTTTGGTAGGTCCATAGCTTATCTCAGTTTGGTTAATCTTATCCACTTGCATGGTTTCAATTACCTAATTCTGTATCTCTAGCCCAGAAATTGTTCTCCTGGGTTCCGGACGTATATATCTATCTACTTAATGCCCTGTTCACCTGTATTTTGATCAGTCACCTAAATCTCAAAAGTTACCTGCCACTTTGACAGGCCCATTTTGATGAGATCAGACTATGTATGGCAAGCACAAACATTTAAAAAATATTTTTAAAACAATTATTTTGTACTTTAAATGTATACTAAATGTAGTTCATACAGGAGTCCAAAACTGAAAATATATACAGTGAAAAGTGAGTCTCTCTCACTGCCCTTTCCCCCGTTACTTAGTTTTCCAACCCAGGGACAACCACTTTACTAGTTTCTTAGTAATCTTTACAGACATACTCTGTCTGTATGCATATACGTTCCATTGAAGAGCTTGTTGTGTTTCCCCCAATATTTAAACATTCAGCTTTTTTTTTTTTATTGAGTTGGTGCTATGAGCACTTTGAAGTTATGATACCTGACTTCACAATCTTTGCATCCCAATTCCTAGTACAGTGTATGACACATAGTAGGAACTCAGTGCATCATAATTAAATAAATGATAAATTATGCACTGTACTAAAACCAGACAACATAACAATAATCAGACAGACCAAATGGCAATTACATTAACACATAGTGGATTTTCAAAAGCAACTTCCCGATTTTAATTGTATTAATTTTAATTTAGCTGTTCATTTATTAAATCTTGCTCCAAGCTGTATGTAATTTGATCTGTAGTGCTCTCTAATGTTTATCAGTAGTTCTGTTCACTAGTAATTAGTTTTATTTGAAAAAAAGCATAATTAAAAGAAGAATCATGCTATAATCTTTGATTCAGGTCAAGTTTATCGGAAATCTAGAGGTTCAGAATACAAGCTCCCCTGAAGTGTAGTCTTAGTAGCTAGTGGGATAAAATAACAGCTTCAGGAGTGTGCTGGCCTCAGAAACTAAAAACCCATAGAGTGATGACAAATACCAATTTTCTTAAGAAGATAATCTGAACTGGCCTAGTTAGCATATGTTTTGATGTTCAGTAAGGCATCTGATTAAACTTGTCTTTCTCCTTTATTTTTCACGTATAATTTAATTTACTTTTATAGTTACAGATCTGAAGAAAAAGCCCTTTAGTATTCACCTGATTCTTTTCAGGTCACTCAGTGAATATAAGGCTATAATTCTACCTAAAAGGTTCACAGATAATAAACCTCAAGAGCACAGGTTTTTGTAAGCAGTTAACCCTCCATTCTTCCACCTCCCCAACTCCCCGTAAATTATTTACTTTTAAAATGCATCATGTAGGCAGAAAAAGTTCATAGTCCAAGAAACACATAAGGAGAGAGGGCAACAGCATATTCAGAAGGATGAAAAAATTGCTATTTGAGGACAGAGATCACTTGGAAATGCAAAAGTACAGCTGTTCCTAATGCAAAAAGTACATAGAAATTATTTGTGTTAAATGAAGCTTCCAAAGTTCCATGGAGACCTAAGGACCCTACAGTCTAGACATTCCATTGAGCTGTATGTCACCCAGACATAGCACAACTTGACCTCATTCTTCATTACACCAAATGTGATTTTAAAGTGCAGTCTCAATTAGCTCAGGGAACAAAAATACTAATTTTGACTTTAACCCATTGTAGAGGACCAACAGATGCCAATAATTATTTTCTAAATCATTTGTTGCCTTTTCCCGGATCCTTTTCTTCAACCTGACTTTCCCCTATCCAAATCTATGTTCCAAAAGAAGCAAAACAAAACAAAACACACAAAAAATCTCATTTGGGGCTTAAAATTATCATGTCAACTCTACCTGAAGTTAAATTTTGGTCTTTATTAAATGCTAGAGTGTAATATTTTCAACTGCATCTGAATTATGTGAGATAAATGATAACAGATTCAGTGTGTATTATGTGTGTTATTTGTTCTTTTGGTATGTGTTCTAAAACAGTTCAAGTAAAATGAAAATGTAAGGATACTAAATTACAATGGTGTCCAGTATGACCATGAGAGAACCGGGATGCCATCCTCTACAGTAGTCATATGCATCTCATCTTTTTCTACTAATTTTTCTGGGTGCTCAATCTGTATCATTTACCTGGTTGCTTCCCTTAGAAAAATTTTATTTCAGCCAGGAAAAATATTCTGGGTTATTCAGAAGCAATCTATATAGATTTCAATTCTCTGTATATACTCCAATGTTAATTCTAGTCTAGAAAGAGGCCAACGTTGGGGAAAGGAGTACACTTCAGAGTTACCATTCTCTCAGTGAGTGTGTGTGTGTGTGTGTGTGTGTGTGTGAATAGTTTGAAAAGGCTCATCAGGAGATTCTAATAGAGTTCCTACACCACCACCCTCATCCAATTATTTGTTCATGTTCAAGTCTAAAGTAGTGCCATGGAAATTGAATGTATTGCTCATCTTTGTAGATAAATAGAGGAAAACAACAGATACCTTTGTGTTGTTGAGAGATAACTGGGCACGAACCAGGCTCAAAGCTGAGCATGTCCTACACACTACCAGCTCTTCAAAGGTTTGTGGGAGAGAAATGAAGGACGACTGAAGAAAAAGACAATTCCAGTGTTTCCTGAGATAAAGAAGTAGGTCACAGTTGAAACTTAATTTTTCAAAATAAATACTAATGTTTCAAATTTCTATTAAAAGAATCGGGGGTTGGTGTTGAGTTGAGATACTATTGCAGTAATATGGGTGATAGATGACTGGCTTGGACCAGAGTGGTAGCATTGGAAGTGGTGAGAAGTGGCCATATTCTGAACATAATATGAAGGTAGAACCAAAATATTTGCTGTGAGATCTTAGGTGGAATATGGAGGAAAAAATGAATCAAGGATAACTCCAAGTTTTTGGCCTAAGAGACTTAAAAAATGCAGTTAGCGTTAACTAAGTTAGGAAATCCTAGTGGAGGAGCAGGCTTAGGGATGGTGATATGGAGTTTAGTTTTCATCATGTTAAGTTTGAAAAGAGTTTTACTCTTAATTTGAATAAGTCTATTCCATTTATCTGCATAACAATCAATCTTTAAACTTAGGGAATTAAAACAGCAACCATTTAACTATATTTTATGATTTTCTGTGTCAGGAACTAAAACGAGGCTTGGCTGGGTGATTTTTCTGGTCCATGTGGCATTGATGAATGTCACTTGTTGCCATTCAGCTGGCAGATGGGATGGTTTGGAGGTTCTGCAAAAGGTTCCCTCACATATTTGGCACCTTGGTGGGGATGGGTGGAAGGCTAAGCTGAGCTAGGACTGTCAACCATAGCACAGCAAACTCAGGACAGTTAGATTTCTTACATGGCAGCTCAGAGCTATGAGAAACTATTCCAGTGAACAAGGTAAGACCTGCATAATCTTTCATGGCCTACCGTTGGAAGTCACATAGCAGCATTCTGCAGCACTCTACTGGTCAAAAGAGACATAAGCCAACTCAAGGTGAGAGGACATATATTTCACCACTTGATGGGAAGTGTTAAAGATTTTGCAGTATGCTTTAAAGCTACCACAAATTCATTGGAGTGTTTCGAGAAGAGGATCAGCCCAATGTGACTTAGGTTTAAAAGGATAGCTCTGAATGCTGTGTAGAAAAAAAGACTATAATGGGGAGAGGGTAGAAGCAGGGAGAGCAATTAGAAGGCTATTACAGTGATTCAGGTGAAAGATGATGGCTTTGA
Organism: Balaenoptera borealis; assembly: GCF_965194805.1. Lineage (NCBI taxonomy): Eukaryota > Metazoa > Chordata > Mammalia > Artiodactyla > Balaenopteridae > Balaenoptera > Balaenoptera borealis. The sequence continues at coordinate 105,615,775 of NC_138881.1, forward strand.
CCAGAGTGGCAGTAGTGCAAGTGGTAAGGAGTTTTTTAATTTCAGATACAGTTTGAAGATAGAACTGACGGGAATTCGATGGGAAAGATGTAAGGAAAAGAGAGAAGCCAAGGATGATGTCCAAGGCTAAGTCTAAGCAACTGAGTGCATTTACCTTTATGTGGAATATTGCAGGAATAACAAGTTCCAGAATGGGGGAGTAGAAATCAACAGTTTAGTTATTTATCATGTAAGGGTTAAGATACCTATTAGATATCAAAGTGATAACTGGATGTAGAAGCCTGGAGTTGAATCCATTGCTCATGGCTACTTACATAAATTTTCAAAATACAGATGACATTTAAAAGCATTAGGACTGTATGAGATCATCAAGGAATTCAGTTTAAATAGAGAAGGTAAGAGGACACATGATGACAGACTCCTGGAGAACTCCAACATTTAGAGGTTGAGAAGAGGAAGAGAATTAAGCAAATGATACTGAGAAGGAGCAGCCAGTGAGATAAGAGAAGGACAAGAAAAATTTTGTGTCCTGGAACCTAAGTAAAGGAAGCAGATCAGTGATCAACTGTGTCAAATATTAGTAATAGATCTAGTAAAACAAAGCCTAAAGGTTAACCCAAGTTTTTGGCAATTTGGAGGTTGTTGTTGACTTTGAAAAGAATGGCTTTAGTGTATTGATGGGGATAAAAATCTGTCTTTAGATTTTTGAGTTGGAGGCAAACGACGACTTCTGAAGAATTTTCTATGAATGGAAGAAAAAAATGGAGATGGCTGACGATATGTGGAGTCAGGTAAATAATTTTGAAACATGGTAGATATAGTACTTCTTTATGATGAAAGTAAGAAAGAATGAATTTATGCTCAATCAATCCATGTAATCATTATAATGTTATTTTTAACATTTTAGCTAATATTTTAAAGGTATATTTGAATTTACACACATATTATTAAGGCGAAGTTAGGGGAAGCAGTCTGTGTCCTTAAATATTACAAAATTCAACAAAAATTAACTCATATTATTAGACAAAACTATGAATATATAGTGCAGAAGGTGCATTCCACTGAAACATGTTTTTAGCAGAAAATTTACTAACTGGAAGTACATAATCTTAGAAAAGAGGATTTCAGGGGATGTTAACGGGGACAAATCCTGTCAATGCTCTCTTCACAGTATTTCTAACATTGTTCTCTTTATTGCAATTCCCACTTTCATCACCTAATTCTGGCATTCTTTATCCCTTGCCTGAATTATTACAGGAGAATATTTACTGATTTTATTCTCTATCCCTATACCAACTTATCTAATAGTTGGCTGTAAATGTATCTTGACTGGCAGAGTTCTAACTTGGATGTTTTCTGCCTGCCACAATCTAACCTAAGTGAGCTTTTAGCTATATCTCTCACTATTCTTCTATCCTCCTGCACAATATACCTTTATACTCCAAATAATAGTGACTAGTCATTTCCAAAACTAACCTTAAATTTCCCTAATTTCATGCCTTTCCCTATGACCACTGCTTAAATAAGTTGAAACCATATTTATGAGTAGCAGTGTAGGGAAGTGGAAATGAAGGGTTTGGGGGAGGGGAAAGGGCAATCTATGTAGGCTGGTTTCTTAATGCTAGATCTGCTACTCTTAGGTGTATGACCATTGGACAAGGTTTTGATCACTGTGAGCCCTTGTTTCCTCGAGTGTAAAATAACTTGTTAGCATTATTGTGAGGATATAAGTGGTATGTATAAAGATCATCACAAATATCTGGCAAGCTGGACTTGCTCAAAGGTGGTAGCTATTACTGTTATTACAGACTTGATTTAAATGAAGCCTTCTTCCATGAAATCTTCCCATATCCTTTTGCTGTGTTTCCACAGTACTTTGTTGACATCTTTATTATTTATATCTCACAATCACTGCTGAACTGTAGTTATTTGCGCATGCATCTTTCTTTCTCATTCCAGGAAATATAGTGTAGTAACATTCATTAAAAAGTCTGTCTCTGGTGTCAGAAAGACCTGAATGAAAATCCTAGGTCCTCTACTTACTAGCTGTGAGACTTCAGATGAGAAACCTCTGCCTGAGTTTCTTCACCTAAAAAGTACAGATAAAAATAGTAGCTAAGTCATGTGGGTTTTGCTAATAAATGTAAATGCCAGGACATGTGTGAAACACAGTAAAGGCTCAATAAATGTAAAATGTACTTGGTTTTAAGCTCTTAAAGGATGGGAAATGGTTTTGTTACCTTTGTTCTTTCCCCGCTATGTCTATTAGTGTAATGTGTTGCACATTCTAGGTATTCAAATACTTGTTGAATTACAATGATATTGATGAAGACAATGCGAAATATACCAAGATGATTCATCTTTTGGCTTTGGAGCAGAGAGGAGAATGGTTGAATTAGGGCTTGAAACAGGAGCCTGACCTATGTATACTGTATTAAAGATGTTCTTTATACCTTATAATGTGGACATGGCACAGTATCTTATACTTAGTAAATGTGTAACAGATATTTATCAAATGAGTGAATGATCTTTATTTTTAGATATCAATTGCAAAGTAACATTGTTGATTGTTGTTTAGTAATAAACAATAGAAATTTATTTTTCCATAAAATAAGTTTGGAACCAAAAAGCATCAAGGAAAGGAAAAGATAAAACAATCCAAAGTAAAATTTTCATAGAACCATTATGATACTGTGAATCAGAAAACATACCTCTATATTTGTCATCATTTAACTTGAGTTCATAACATAAAGCTTGACTTTTAAAAAATATCTATATACTTACCTGTTAGACAATAGACTTGTAATTGTGATAGTTGCCAGGTGAATACAAAGTAACACAAAGACATGGCAAATAAGCTTTTCTTGGGTGTGGAAGACAGAGAGAAGTGGAAATGACACAGGGGCCTATAAATTGCATGGTTTCCTCAAGGTATCCGTAAGAGGAATTGTAATGGAAGAGCATCACAAATGTGTGTTTGTGTAAGTGAATGTAGTCTGTGTTTCTGCAAGAGTATGTGAATTAATAGGGTTCTATCTCTGTGTAGGTCTAAGTAAAGAACAAGTAATGTGGAGAATGAAACACAAAAGTTAAAAAGTGCAACCCATTTCTCAAGCCAACTCTGATACTTTCTGTAACTACTGCAAGATTCAGTTTCCCAGAGTACAATTATCATCACAATGCTACCATTCATTCATTCATTCATTCCTGCCTTCAAACATGTGTCTTGAACATCTATTTTGTATTAGGCTACCTAGACAATGAGGATAAAAAAATGTATAAGACTCAAAGGGCTCATAGTCTAGTAAGAGAGACAGACAAGCAAAGTGACTATGGGATTTTCAGATATAAAACTCAGGAGAACATTGGGTTGGAAATGGATACTGTAAAATTCTAAAGATAGTGGTGGTAATTGTAGATAAAGGAATAGGTGAGATGCTCCAGGAAGAATATGAAGAAACAACAACATTTAAGGGGTAAATAGGGAAAAGACTTTGTGAAGACTAAGAAAGAACAGCCGGAGAGGTAAGAGGAAAACAGGACGTAATGGTGAGGAAACAGTTTCAAGAGGAACTTGTATCATTTTCAAAGCAGCAGAGATAAAATAAACAACAAAAAATATTCAGAAAACATTAATGGTTCTCCAATTCCTATTAGTATGCATAAACTTACCAGTGTTACACGAAAAAATTCCATAAATGCTTCCAACCTACTTTCCCCACAAACATTTCTCTATTTGTCTCCTTCACTTCTACTCTTGTAGGAGTTGGAATACTCATTGTACCATGAACATGATGAGAACTTGCCTGCCTCTGTGACATGATTCACGTTGTACCTCTAAACTGAATGATCTCCTCCTGGATGAGGCACACCTGTCCACAGTCTAGCACTACTTCTAGGCCCATATTTTCTATGAACGCTCTCTTGGTAACCTTTCCTCCTTTTAAACTCTCATAGCACTTTTTACAATAGCTTCCTTGACACTTATCATATTACATATTGGATTATAGCTATTGGTGCACTCTATATACTTTTCCTATTCTCTCTATGCGTTTTTATGGAAGAGTCTGTGCCACACTCCTATTCAAAACCTCAGCATAGTACCATGCATATATAGATGTTCAATAAATATATTCTGAAAGCTGAGTAAATAGATGCTCAAGTACCCCTAGATAGAAACCAACAAAATTAATGACACAAATATCGAGAATACACATTGAGAAACCAGCAAAACAATTTCCCATTATTTAGCCTTCAAATTCTCTTTCTGACTTTCTTTCAAGCACAAAGTATCTATTATCTTTATGGATAATATCTCTATGGGAACATTTTAGGCCGGTGTAGAATACCTTGACTCATATTTCTATATTAACCGCAGTAAGCATTCCATATTAATTGAATGATTAATCTTAATTATGTGTTAACTCTGACATAGCGGACAACTATTTCATTATAATGAAAATGTTCATTGCAAAAATTATCAAAAATAGATTGCAGTGCTTGATAAACCAATGGTCTGCAGTATGCAATGTCCTTGTGCAATGCTTGGTTCCCAGACTCAAAGATAATTTGTCAGGAAGGGTGGCAGGTTATTCTTGGTTCACAAAAGAAGAATTCTATAAATGATTTTATGCTCATTTCAGTTGAACTCTGTCCATTTCCTTCTTCAAGATAGAGTAGAACTTAATATTCGAGGGTGCTGCAAACTCTGAACACTAACACTTTTGATTTATTGCTGTAAAAATGAATTTACTTGAAGAAACAATGGGGGAAGACATATATCACGAGAAAAAAAGTTGTTGCAGAATGTAGTTCTATTATGAAATAAATGTGGGATACGAGGTTGTAGGTTATTTAATATTTCTTTTCAGGGGGATCCCTTCAATTTTTTTAAGAAAAAATACTTGATAGAACAATGCTATAGTACCTCATGAAAACCACACTTCCTAGAAAGATAATCTTTTGTGCAGTTCAAAATGATTTTGGTAGATGAGCATAAGATTTGCATGGGGGGTGGATGTATTGATCATTTAGATTCTAAACAGCTTAGAAGTACCTCAAATTTGTTTTAAAAATGTACTGAAGAGACATTATGAAAGGTGGAATAAATCATGTTTTTTTCACAACTCTCCCAAATATTTATTTGCCTAAAACAGGTACAGAAATCTGAAAGTAAACATATGCATTGACATTTTCTTGACAGATTCATAACCCTATAGTTTCCAAAACTTTAATGTTCAATAACATTTCATTAGTATACTCCAGTGCATTTATTACTCTGCATTATTAATACATATAGGTGCCTAGGAAATGTACAATTTGCAATTATTTTTCCTTTCAAAACATAATAGCTTCACACTGAGCTTGTTGCAGCTATGATATTTCATCTCTGAACTCTCCTTCAAACTTTCTGGGGCTGTGACAGAAATGTGTATTCGAACAGAAAAGCTGTCAAGAAGGTGCTGTGGTACTATCCATCACATTTTTAATCCTGACCATACTTAGATGCTACTGAGGTTGGCTGTCCAAGACACTAAACAAAGATTGAAATTATGCCTTCTGTTCTTACGCATCAAAGTAGCACCATTATACCAAATTCAATAGGCCTGTATTACACTCTATTAATTTCCTATTAGTTCTCAGCTATGCAAAATCTAACCATGGTGTCACTATGGTTTAGACATGCAACCTTGATTCCAGCATCAAAAAAATGGAACCTGTCACTTCTAATAATTTTACAGGAGATTCTACAAATGTAAATCCTTTTTCATCTTGTCATCCTTTCATGTCTTTAATGAGTTTGCTCACTAACAGTGTAGAATCTTAATTTAAGTTTCAGAAATATTAACAGCTATTATAATTGAGCATCTCTAGGAGTATACTAATTAAAGTGTAATAAAGAGTAATTTATAATACCCGAAACATTTGCCTTTTAAAAATCCCATCAATATTTAACTGTATATCAGAAAGAAAACAAAGACAATAGTGAACTCAAGATTCCTAGCCAAAGTGCTTATTTTGAGAGAAAGCATCATGTAGCATAACTGGATCATCTACAAGTTAAACTCAACCATTTGTAAAAACAAGCAAACACCATGTACTTAAAAAGCAAATTAACCAGGGATTACCATGTTAAAGTTACATCACAGAAAAGAGTTAACTCTTGGGAATAGGCACCATGATCAGTCTGACAAGTACTTTACATGAAATATTAGTATATTCTCTCATAGAAGTTTATGCTTTATTTAGATACGTTGCCTTTTTCTGCTATTGCTGACCTTTAAATCTAATTAGAGTCCCTTAAAATCCAGATCTACATCCTTTTATCTCTCTTGACAGCTTTTTATTTGAATGTCTGTAATAAAGTCCACTAAAATTCATAATGTATCAGTAGTAAAAATAGCGCTTGCTGTACTAGGGTCTCAGATATAATACTTTAAGCTGAAAGAAAACAACCACTCAAAATTTTTAATTTTGAACCACAAACTTCATTATTAAATTTTCTAAAGATTAAATGGAGTGGGTTTGATAGTAGAATTATACTGATTTTTTCCTTTAATCTATTTCCCCCATTCCATGTTGTTGAATTATTTTATAAGCAATAATATAACATCGATTTTTTATAGAGAATCAGAGAAACTTATTCTGGTGTTCCAGAATTCTACATTCAAGGAGTCTGAAGCCTTAGGCATTTGGTTGGGGAAGTAACATTACACAAGTCAAGTCTGCCAAACCACAATTGCTCAAGTAATCCAAGTCTTGGCTTTCAGATTTAACTGTAAATCTTAACTGCTTCAAACTGTGCTTCATCATGACACAAGAAATTTTTTTCTATATACATTGGACACAGAATACTTATTCATTTCAATCATTTCTGTCCATTACCATTCTAGAAGAGCTAAATTGCTGAAAGTCTGCTTTTATCTCAGTTTCAACTGCCAGGGTGACTGAATTTCAGCATAAGTCATGATATGTAGTAGTACAAAGTACACATGATATGTAGTAGTTTCAAAGTATATTCAATGAATGTGTATTTTACTATTTGTCAACACAAAACATCTTTGTCTACAATAGTGAACCCTTCTGACTTAGCAATTATATTATGGTTTTTACATATAGGAAGAGCATTCATAGCAAATAGCTATCAAGTATTTATGTCTTGGGCACTAAGTGAAGCCCTTTACATATATTATTTCATTTAATTTTTGCCTTATCATTAACACTGTATAACATATAAAGACACAAATACAGAAAATAGTTAACAACTTTTCCAAGATCATATAACTTGTAAATGTTAGAATTAGGATTCAAACTCTTATCTTAACTACCATTACTACTCCCCTCGATGGTAATCAAAAGGGTGAAATAATATGTTTTAAGGGAGATCTATTGTTCTGGAGGTTTCAAAATAAGATATTTTCATGACACTGGTGACTATAATTGGGAAATCTGAACACTTAAGATCTGTATATTGTATTTTTATGTATTATATATTAATAAAATGGAAGTCAAATTTCTTCCTGAATTTAGCTCCTTCTCTAAACTAATCAAGTAAGACTAGGGAGTCAATAAAGAAATCTTTCCCAGAGAATTTTCACCCTCTTCTCCCTTTCATTTGTGGGAACAGAATGAACTCAAGTAAGTTTCATCTACATTACAAGGTAGAGAAGGAATTTTTGACAAAGCATAGTCCTCTTTCACAAAGGAAGCTTGTTTGGGGGCATCCCCTATTAATTTCCCAACAAGAATATTGTATTAATCAAGTATAACTAAATTTATGATATTCAGATAGAAACAAATCAATACTTGCATAAAAGTTCACTTTATAAAGGAATTTATTCCAGAGTCCCATTTAAGTAATGTTTTCTTCTTAAGAGTTGCCACATAGGATTTAATTTACTGAAATTAAATTTGCATGTAATTGTTCAGGAATATAATCACTAAATAAAGTGAGGTATAACTCTTTGTTTAAAATTTCTTTTTCCTTCTTGGGAACTTTCATGTATATTGTCTTTTCGTTATGTACAGTGTGAAGCATTTAAAGTTATACACACCATCTTTTGGGCTTTTTCTAAATGTTCTTTTTCTTGATAGCAGCATCATATTTAAAATGACCACTTAGCCAAGAAGTTCCTGAGGGGGAATGGTGGAAAGCAATCTTTAGAAATGGTGTGAAATGATAGATGACAGCAGGGAGAAAAAGACAGGCCTTTTGTGAGCAACCAGACTTGGGAATACTGATGTTCATAGGAATTGGAGAGATTCAATACTAAGGGTGAAACTTTTTACAATATTGTAAGCTAGATAAAGGGTCTGACAAATCTCACCCATGGAGATGGGGACATTATGCACATACCTGTGAATTTCTGGGCCATAAAGCCTTCCTTTATATGTAGCCAGATGGGAAAAGTGCTATTTAAAAAACAAAATGTCTGCTTTTCTGCTGCATTCTAGGGGAAAATCAACAATCTCCTTAATGTTGACTATCACCTTTTTTCTTTTTTTTTTTTTCAGGACAAAAAAAACTGCAATGTACTTTGAGGAGTCTTTTTGGTTGAAAAAGTTAGAATCCAGAGCACTAAAAGAGATAACTTTATAGTGCTACCTAAGAGAGTAAAAAAGATTATGAGTTCATGCAGGTAGCTTTAAAGAAAGGGCAAAAGGACACCAATGTGGAGATGAAAGTGAAGGAAACAAGTCTTGAAAGAAAGAAAGAAACCTGAAAATGTGATAGCCTATGGAAGAGATAGAGCCACCAAGAAGCTCTTAGTGGCAGGGAAGGCCCAGTAAAAATTTAGGGCAGTGATATCTGATGCTAAATTTTAAGATGTTTTCTGTTGTGCTATAATCCCACTATATTACTTCAAACCTTCAGTATAAACCTGATATATGTAAAATACTTGATAAGTGTTGTTTGGTAGAGAGTGAAGGTAGGGAATGAAGGAATAGGCATAAGAAGATAAGAGGTACCCAGGAAAAGCATCAGCCTTCCACTTCCCAGCTCACCCAAGAAAACTTAGAGACATAGGGAATAGTGTTGTGACTAAGCTGCTATATTTGAATAATAAAAAAAAAGTGAAGCCAGAGGCTAGAGGACTAAGGGACACACACTCATTAATCACACATGAGTTAGGTGTATGTGTAGAAAATGTTCACATTGCTATTAGTAAAAGTTCCTGTGTGTTTCATACAGTATTTTCCAGCTGATATTGAGTAACATCAGAAATCATTACATAGTTGAATGTATGAAGCACTTCTATTAAGTGCAATATTCACAAGTATGGAAACATTGGTGTTAAAGCAAATTACTGATGTAGTGAATACCATATAACATATTTGGAGATAGGCTTCGTGTAGGTTCTGTGAAAAAAAGAATCACAGAAGCATCCACAGTTGGATGCTTGAAATCACATTTTCTGTGAAATGTGAAGTGTTATTCAATAATATTTTAGAAGTTGGAGGTTAAATGTTACCCAACTGCTAATATGTCCCTATTGGGAAGAAAAGAAGAACACAAATGATGGTCCATGTTGTTATGTAGGTTGTTATGCCTGTAACATCTGAGTCATCTCATTTTAGAAATCTGATAAAGGAGGCAATAATTTAATAATGTGGACTATATATTCCTATAAAGTCAAGGAAATGGATCCTGGTAATGATGTGTGCTCAAATTATGGGTCCCTAAGTAAGAATATTTGAACAGGCTTCTATTCCACTTCCTAAGTGCAAAATAATCACTGCTTCAGGGAAAAGTTCTGTTTGGCTCTCATCATTTCTGCCACCTGCACCCAGGTGAATAAGAAGGAATTAGGTTGTGACCCTGGGACTGCAGACTATCCCTACATGTGGAAATATGTGTGTGTGTGTGTGTGTGTGTGTGTGTGTGTGTGAGGTATTCCATAGTAGGACATCATCCTGGCTTAATAAGCTATATAGAATATGATGAATTTCAGGATTCAATAAATATGTAGATAGATAAATTCTAGGTCTTAGCTGCATGTTGGAATCTAGTTTTACGTAACATATAGGGCTGACTTCTAACAGGTCACACTTTCAGAAGGGTTTGTTCTAATTTCCACATTTATTGGAACTCTGAAGTAGCTGCTACTCTGGATTCTATTTTTACAAATCTTTCCCCAAATCCATTAAATGCCTGAGATAAGTTCCATCATCTATCTTTTCTTATGTGTTGTCTTGGCTTGCTGAAACAAGTCCCTCCTCCAGTATCTGAAGGCCTTGCTTGAACTGCTGACCTTTCCCTTCACTTAAGTAAATCAATATCAATTCAAATCTCCCTTTCCAGTTTCTTTCTTTTACCAACTTCTTATGTATACATTCTCCCTATTGTCCTAGAGTCTGTCAACAAATGCTGAGTCCTTCAGGAAATGAATATCTTTATCACATTTTTGTGAACAGTAGAAAAGGGTCACAATTAAACAACACATTGTTCAGGACAAGGTGCATCAAAAAGGGCACCCTTTTTTCATGCTCTCTTTCCTTCTTCCTATCCCATCTTTATAAATATATGATAAAAATTAATAATGTAGCAAAACAAATCTATAATTATTAAATATATTAGAATTATCAACTGACAGAATATTAGATCTAGAAGGGGACCTTAGAAATCTTCTACTTTAATCTTCTCATTTTATATTTGAATAATATGACACTCATAGGATTACAGCAAATTGCAAATGTCATAGAATTAGTGAGTGGCAAATCCAAGTCTCAGACCCCATTCTCCTGACACCCAGTTTAATTTTCTTTTTACTATACCACTGTGCTATAATAGACTTGACAAATAAACCTCAAAAAGATGGGCTGATATTAACCAAAATAAACTAGTAAAAATGGGAATAAACATGTGTGCATGTTGTGTATTATAGGGATAGCGAGTATTTGAATGACTGCTCAGTGTGTACTCAGTGTGTAGTCTAATAAAGTAATTTGAATTAGTTATATGGAAATAGAAATGATAATCACATTTTTGAAACTATCATTCAATATTACTCCCAATAGGTAAGGAAAATATAACAAAAAGAACAATATTAATTAGAAAGGATTTATAAATATTGCAGGTTTTTAAGTATCAAAACTCTAGTTCACAAACTCAACCTATAATAGTTTTTGCTGCATAATAAACTACCCCCAAACTTAATGACTTAATGCAATATCCATCTATTAAATTCACAGTTCTGTAGATCTACAATTTGGCCTGGGATTAGATGAGTGGGTCCTTTGGTCTCAGCGGCACTCATTCAGGTATCTGCAGTCAGCTGGTAGTCAGGTAGGAGCTCTGCTTCTGGAGGTTGGCTGGCTCTTCACTGGATTTACTAGGGCAACTGGGACAGGTGCATCATCATACAATATGCTAACCTGGATTTGTTCACATAGCAGCTAGGCAGGGTGACAGGAAAGACAGCAGAACAGTCAAAGCCTCTTGAAGCCTAGGTTCAGAACTAGCTCAATGTTTTTCCTGCATTCTATTAGCCTAAGCAAACCTCAAGACCAGCCCAGATTCATGTGTTGAGGAAAAATACAGTCTGATATTTAATGATAAAAGCTGAAAAATTACATTGCTAGGGGCACAGATATAGGGGGAGGAATAAGTGCAATTTTAAAAAAATCTATAATATCACCGAAACAATTAACAACAAGCAATAAGCACATTCTCTTTCTGTCTCTCCACATATAAATCTATTTAATACACTTATATGTACATGAATACAATTATATATACATTTGTGTAAATTCATATAAATGTATATATAGGTGTATATATTTATATAAATTTAAAATATAGCTTTATATAAATTTAAACTTAATTTAAAAAAATTTTTTAAATTTTCAATTTTTATTGCCATTGATGTTGATTATTTTATGCTTATATTTATATTACATGTTATTATAAACTACATGTTTCTAACCTATTTACTGTTTTTTAATAAACTTTTAACAATTTTAGAACAGTTTTATATTTGTGAACATGGTCCAGAGAGTTTCCATATGTCTCACAGCCATTTTCTCCCTTTATCAACATGTAACAGTAGTATGGTACATTTGGTACAATTAATTAATACCTTATTATTTATTAACGACCACATGTTATTCAGATTCACTTAGATTCATTTGTTTGTTTGTTTTTTGCAGGCAGATAGGGCTCATTTTATTGATTTATCTGTGTAATTGTTGAGGCTACTATGTTCACACAAGAGAAGGGGAGCTTTATTTCTTGGTCTCTTCTTCCTTGGGCAGAGATTAGATTTCCTCCCTCTTAGCCTGTAGCCAGTCTTCCTTGGCTTTAGACCTGTGGGCGTCAGGCTGCTCAGCCAGGAGCTTCTTCTGAGCTTTGTTTCCTATATTTCCAGCTTACTGGAAGTTTTCATCACAAATGAGTGTTGGATTCTATCAAATGCTTTTTCTACATCAATTTATATGACCAAATGGTTTTTCTTCTTTAACCTCTTGATGTGGTGGATATTGATTGATTTTCAAATGTTGAACCAGCTTTGAATCCCTGGAATAAATCCCACTTGATTTGAGGGTAAGATTATTGTCAGATATTATTGGATTCAATTTCCTGATATTTTGTTGAGAATTTTCACATCTATATTCATGAGAGATTCATGAGGTCTGAAATTTTATTTCTTGTAATATCTTTTTATGGTTTGGCTGTTATGGTAATACTGATCTTAAAGAATGAGTTGTGGGGCTTCCCCGGCAGTCCAGTGGTTAAGACTCGGTGCTTCCACTGCAGAGGGCACGGGTTCGATCCCAGGTCGAGGACTAAGATCCCACATCCCGTGCCGCCAGAAAAAAAAAAACAAAAAGAAAGAGTTGGGAAGGATTCCCTCCGGAAGAGACTGTGGAGCATTGCTATCATTTCTTCCTTAAATGTTTGGTGGAATTAGCCAGTAAAACAGTTTGAACCTGCTTTATTTTTTGAAGGTTATTAATTAATGATTCAATTTCTTTACTAGATATAGAACTATTCAGGTTATCATTCTCTCCTTGTGTGAGTTTTGGTGGCTTGTGTCTTTCAAGGATTTGGTCTTTTTCATCTAAGTTATCAAGTTTGTGGGCATAGAGTTGTTCATAGTATTCCTTAGCAGGCATGCCTCAGAGATTGCAGGTTTGATTCCACACCACTGCAATAAAGCAAATTTCTCAATAAAGTCCATCGCATGAATTTTTTGGTTTCCTAGTGCATATAAATGTTAATGTTCACAATGTATTGTATCTACTAAGTGTGCAATAGCATTATGTTTTTTAAAAAATGTACTTACCTTAATTAACAAATAGTTTGTTGCTCAAATATGCTAACCATCAGCTGAGCCTTCAGCAAGTCATAATCTTTTTGCTTTCTGAAATATTGCAAGAATTACCGAAATGTAACATAGATACACCAAGTGAGCAAATGCTGTTGGAAAACTGCCACTTATAAACTTGCTCCATGCAGGTTGCTACAAGCCTTCAATTTGCAAAAACACGGTGTCTGTGAAGCACAATAAAGCAAAGCATAATAAAATGAAGAATGCCTGAATTATACTTTTCATGTTTATGAGATCTGTAGTGATGACCCATTTTCATTTCTCAGATTAATAATTTGTTTCTTTCTTAGCCTAGGTAGAAGCTTATCAATTCTACTGATCTTTTCCAAAAACCAGCTTTTATTTTCAATTATTTTCTCTATTGTTTCCCTGTTTTCAATTCTGTTGGTTTCTGCTATAATTCTTTTTTTTTTAACATCTGTATTGGAGTATAATTGCTCTACAATGGTGTGTTAGTTTCTGCTGTATCAAAAAGTGAATCAGCTATATGTATACATATATCCCCATATCTCTTCCCTCTTGCATCTCCCCCCTGCCCTCCCTATCCCACCCCACTAGGTGGTCACAAAGCACCGAGGTAGTCTCCCTGTGCTATGCGGCTGCTTCCCACTAGCTATCTATTTTACGTTTGGTAGTGTGTATATGTCCATGCCACTCTCTCACTTTGTCCCAGCTTACCCTTCGCCCTCCCCGTGTCCTCAAGTCCATTCTCTACATCTGCGTCTTTATTCCTGTCCTGCCCCTGGGATCATCAGAACCATTTTTTCTTTTATTTTTTTCCATATATATGTGTTAGCGTATGGTATTTGTTTTTCTCTTTCTCACTTACTTCACTCTGTATGACGGTCTCTAGGTCCATCCACCTCACTACAAATAACTCAATTTTGTTTCTTTTTATGGCTGAGTAATATTCCATTGTATATATGTACCACATCTTCTTTATCCATTCATCTGTCAATGGACACTTAGGTGTCCTGGCTATTGTAAATAGTGCTGCAATGAACATTATGGTACATGACTCTTTTTGAATTATGGTTTTCTCAGGGTATATGCCCAGTAAATGGGATTGCTGGGTCATATGGTAGTTCTATTTTTCATTTTTTAAAGAACCTCCATACTGTTCTCCATAGTGGCTGTATCAATTTACATTCCCACCAACAGTGCAAAAGGGTTCCCTTTTCTCCACACCCTCTCCAGCATTTATTGTTTGTTGATTTTTTGATGATGGCCATTCTGACTGGAGTGAGGTGATACCTCATTGTAGTTTTGATTTTCATTTCTCTAATGATTAGTGATGTTGAGCATCCTTTCATGTGTTTCTTGGCAATCTGTATATCTTCTTTGGAGAAATGTCTGTTTAGGTCTTCTGCCCGTTTTTGGATTGGGTAGTTTGTATTTTTGATGTGGAGTTGCATGAGCTGCTTGTATATTTTGGAGATTAATCCTTTGTCAGTTGCTTCGTTTCCAAATATTTTCTCCCATTCTGAGGGTTCTCTTTTTGTCTTGTTTATGGTTTCCTTTGCTGTGCAAAAGCATTTAAGTTTCATTAGGTCCCATTTGTTTATTTTTGTTTTTATTTCCATTTCTCTAGGAGCTGGGTCAAAAAGGTCTTGCTGTGATTTATGTCATAGAGTGTTCTGCCTGTGTTTTCCTCTAAGAGTTTTAAAGTGTCTGGCCTTACATTTAGGTCTTTAATCCATTTTGAGTTTATTTTTGTGTATGGTGTTAGGGAGTGTTCTAATTTCATACTTTTACATGTAGCTGTCCAATTTTCCCAGCACCACTTATTGAAGAGGCTGTCTTTTCTCCACTGTATATTCTTGCCTCCTTTATCAAAGATAAGGTGACCATATGTGCATGGGTTTATCTCTGGGCTTTCTATCCTGTTCCATTGATCTATATTTCTGTTTTTGTGCCAGTACCATGTTGTCTTGATTACTGTAGCTTTGTAGTATAGTCTGAAGTCAGGGAGTCTGATTCCTCCAGCTCCGTTTTTTTCCCTCAAGACTGCTTTGGCTATTCGGGGTCTTTTGTGTTTCCATACAAATTGTGAAATTTTTTGTTCTAGTTCTGTGAAAAATGCCATTGGTAGTTTGATAGGGATTGCATTGAATCTGTAGATTGCTTTGAGTAGTATAGTCATTTTCACAATGTTGATTCTTCCAATCCAAGAACATGGTATATCTCTCCATCTGTTTTTATCATCTTTAATTTCTTTCATCAGTGTTTTATAGTTTTCTGCATACAGGTGTTTTGTCTCCTTAGGGAAGTTTATTCCTAGGTATTTTATTCTTTTTGTTGCAATAGTAAATGGGAGTGTTTCCTTAATTTTTCTTTCAGCTTTTTCATCATTAGTGTATAGGAATGCAAGAGATTTCTGTGCATTAATTTTGTATCCTGCTACTTTACCAAATTCACTGATTAGCTCTAGTAGTTTTCTGGTAGCATCTTTAGGATTCTCTATGTATAGTATCATGTCATCTTCTGCTATAATTCTTATTATTTCTTTTCTTCTGCTTACTTTATACTTGAATTGCTCTTCTCTCATTTTTAGAGTGGTACTTAGGTTATTGAGTTTAGATCTTTCTTCTTTTCACATATATGCACTTAATTCTATAACTTTCCCTCCAAGCTCTGCTTTTGCTGCATCTCACAAATTTTGAGTAGTTGTATTTTCATTTTGCTTTAGTTCAAAATATTTTTAAAAAATTTTTCTTGAGATTTCCTCTTTGGCCCATGGATTACTTATAAGTGTGTGTGTGTGTGTGTGTGTGTGTGTGTGTTAGTTACCAAATAGTTGTATATTATCAAGCTAACTTTCTGTTATTGATTTCTAACTTAATCCCATTGTGATCTCAGAAAATACTTTGTATGATTTATTTTCCTTTAAATTTGTTAAAGTGTGTTTCATGGCCCAATATGTGGTCTATCTTGAATGTCCCATGTGAGATTAAGAAAAATGTGTATTCTACTGTTGTTGAATGGCATATTCAATAAATGTTATTAAGATCAAGTTGATAGATACTGCTGTTTGGTCATCTATATCTTTACTGATTTTCTGCCAATTTGATGTACCAATTAATTATGGAGGGGTGTTGAGGTCTTCAAATATAATAGTGGATTTTTCCATCTCTCCTTTCAGTTCTATTTGCTTTTCCCTCATCTAATTCGGCACTCTATTGTTAGGTGCTTACACGTTTAGGATTGTTGTATATTCTTTGAGAATTGCACCCCTTTAACATTATGTGTATTCCTTTTTTATCCCTAATAATCATCCTTCCTCTGAAATCAGCTTTGTCTGAAATTATTAATAGTTACTCCAGTTTCTTTTGATTAGCATTAAAAAGGTATATTTTCATTCATCTCTTTACTTTTAACCTATATGTGTTTTTATATTTAAAGTAGATTTCTTATAGACAGCATATAGTTAGATGTTGTTTTTTAATGAACTCCCATAATCTTTGTTTTTTTATTGTATTTAGACCATTCACAGTTAAAATTATTATTAATATAGTTGGATGAATATTTACCATACTTGTATGTTTTCTATCCATTGCATTATTCTTCATTTATTTCACCCCTCTTTTTTCTGCCTTCTGTGGTTTTAATTGAACATTTTTATAGTTTGGTTTTTATTATTTTTAGGGTTTTCCTCTCTTAGCATATGAATTTAGTAAGAGAACACTTCTCTTACTAAAACTAAGTTAGTGTTTTCCATAAAATTTACAATATACTTTTATAACTAATCTATGTCCACTTTCAAATAACACTATACCATCCCATGGGTATTGCAGCTACCTCATAAAAGAGTTTTCCTAATTCTTCTTTCTCATTTCTTATGACTTTGCTGTCATTTATTTCAGTTATCCATACTCTATAATCTCTCAATACATTACTATTATTGACTATGTTTCTTATATATGCTGTATATTATATTCCTGTGACTTATTTATTTTATAACTTATAGTTTTTACCTCATAATCCCCTTTACATATTTTGCTCCTTCCCTCACCCCTCTTCCCTCTGGCAACCACTAGCTTGTTCTTTGTGAGTCTGTTTCTGTTTCGTTATATTGGCTCTTTTGTTTTTTAGATTCCACATACAAGTGAAAACATACAGTATTTGTCTTTGTCTGACTTATTTCACTAAGCATAATACCCTCCAGGTCCATCCATGTTGAAGGATAGCAAGATTTTAATCTTTTTCATGATCGGGTAATATTCCATTGTATGTATGTATGTTTGTATATATACAAACATACCTACATATCATATATATAATATCTTAATTATCCATTCATCTGTTGATGGACACTTAGGTTGCATCCATATCTTGACAATTGTAAATAATGCTGCTATGAACACTGGGGTGCATATATCTTTTCTAATTAGGGTTTTCATTTTCTTTGGATAAATATCCAGGAGTGGAGTTGCCGGATTGTATGGTAGTTTTAATTTTCTGAGGAACTTCCACACTGTTTTCCATAGTGACTGCACCAATTTACCTTTCTATCAACAGTGTGCTAGTGTTCCCTTTTCTCTACATCCTCACCAACACTTGTTATTTCTTGCATTTTTGATGGTAGCCATTCTGACAGGTATGAGGTGATATCTCTTGTGGTTTTGAGTTACATTTCCCTGATCATTAGTGATGTAGAGCATTTTTCATGTATCTGTTGGCCATCTGTATGTCTTCTTTGGAAAAATTCCTATTCAGGTCCTCTGCTCATTTTTTAATTGGATTGTTTATTTTTTTGATATTAAGTTATTTGAGTTATCTATATATTTTGGATATTAACCCCATGTCAAAATATCATTTGCAGGTATCTTTTCCCATTCAGCAAGTTGCCTTTTCATCTGTGTATGATTATGTTCCACATAGTTTGATATTTGGGATACAGAGATGATTAAAATATTACCCCAAGTCACATAGTTTGATTATGGCTGTTTGCTATGATTACATAATAAAGTGTTCATTTCCCTCATTTTATAGTTGAGGAAAACTAAAATCAGAAAAGTTAAATAACTTGCCAAGGTAACCAAGCTAGATAGTACTCCAGTGAATAAATATTTGCCACATATACCATAATATATTTTCAAGTTTTAAAAATTGTGCTATAAAACAAGCATTTAGTTTAAAAAATATTTTATGTAATACAATACTTTTTAATTTAAAATTTATAAGATATTTTTAGTGCCTCAATTTAGTTTTAAAAAATTATTATTTGAACTATAGTGATGTGAAAATGATATCTTTGAGAATTTATTGTACTATAATTGATAAGGGGCCTAGTACACAAAATGGCAAGGTTTAGGGAAATGGAAATGAGTTTAGAGTATCCAAAAAACTTTTTTACATAACTCCTAGACTGTGGCATAACATGTTAATTGGAATTACAAATGGCATAAAGCTCTGAAAATAATAAAAAATATAAAATTTATTAAAGAATTTTATTCAGCACTTTCTACTTGCCAGTTTTGTTATGAATAAGCCCTCAGCATAACTTCTTGGTTCAGTCTATCATGCAATTTCAATTTTACCATAGATTCCTACAAATTATGTAATAGTCAGGCCCTATTCTCAAACCTTGTTATGGTATCATTCATAGAACCATCAGAGTGATATTTCTAAAGTGTCAAATTTGGTCATATACACTGATTTAAATTTGTCAAAAGCTCTTCATTACCTACAAGAAAAATACAGACTTAACCAACATGATGCTTCATGAATAGGTCAGTATTAATCTATCCAGCCTCATCCAAACAGTCATCCTATCTTCTCTGAGAACTTCCCCACTCACCCACAGGAGCGGTTTGAAGAAGTTTGAACAGTGCCATCCCATCTGTAAGGTCCCATCACTGGCTTGTGCTATGATGATCAGAATATCTGACCTGGTAATTTTGAACTTGGAGTCAGATCTTATAATTAAGGAGTTAATGGCTGAAAGTCATAGCTATCATAATAGCTGAGATTTAATGAGTGTTTCGTATTTGTAAACTACTGTACAGAGCACTTTGTTTTAAATTTTCCAATTTAATCCTCAAAACAGCTTTATGATACAAGTACCAATTATCCTTGTCTTACTGATGAGGAAACTGAGTCCAGTGAGATTAAATAACTATTCATGTTCACTATACTATTTTGTCATCACAAGGTCATCTGTCTTTGAACAGGGGCGACACCTTAAAAAAGGAGAATGCATTTCTAATGATGAAACTTTAGGTGTGTATTTGATTGAAGATCTTAAGATTGACATATTGCTGCTTTTCCATTCATACCTAAAAGTTGATCTTCAAGTCCACATATGATTAAAGTCAGTTTCTTAAAGTTATTATTCAACAATGTAGGTAAATCCTGACATTCTGCTTGATTTTTGCTTCCTACCATCTTACCCAAAAAAAACCAAACATGATAACTATGTTGATATATAATATCAGGATCAGACATTTGGTAACACAGCCAATTAAATGACATTTATTATGCAAACTGTCTTTTCTCCAAAAGGATTATCTAAAGAAACATTCTTTAATATTTTCTGCATGTTTGGGGTTTATTTAAATTATATTAATAATTAATTTTTATATTCCATGGTATGCCATTTTATTTTCAGTATTAGAATATAATTTATAATATTGTAGAGATGGACAATAAAGATTTAACCTAAGACAGCTAAACTTGAAAAACTATAGTCCAGCCACCAATTATGTCTTATATCATGGAATACCTATACTTGTATTAGAGTCCTGTCGGGAAAACAGAAACCACACTAAGGATTTCAACAGTTATAATTTAATATAGGGGGTTAATTACACAAGTATTGGAGGACTTAATAGGCAAAAAAGTAACATTGAGATAACACAGATGTAATAAATATAGGAAGTAGCTACCATTCCTAAGGAAGAAAGAAAGAGACTAGGTTATTAGAATCTAGAAGCTTGGAGAAAGGGCTCTCAGTACGGGTTTTGGAGCTCTGATGAGCAGTTGCTACTTAGCTAGAGCTGATTGATGTCTTTGAGAAGAAATAGTGAGAAGTAAGATCTGGAAGTGCCAAAAAGTAGTTGGAAACTAGAAGGAATAACTGCTGTCATAGTGAGGTGCTATTCCCAGGGTATTAAGCAGCAAGCAAAACAGGAATGTTCAAGTCCCCTTTACCCTTTTCATGCTTTCCAGTCTCTCTC
The DNA here is from genome assembly GCF_965194805.1 of Balaenoptera borealis. NCBI lineage: Eukaryota > Metazoa > Chordata > Mammalia > Artiodactyla > Balaenopteridae > Balaenoptera > Balaenoptera borealis. The sequence continues at coordinate 105,636,284 of NC_138881.1, forward strand.
TAGTTACCTGTCAGCCTCCAACCCCATTCTTTGAATTTAACAATGAATCAGCTGGCAAAGGATAAATATAAACTGCAGAATCATAGCTCTTACACCATATAACTGAGTATAGTAGGGTGACTGTGGGGTTGAAAGGCAGCAGGTTAGTTTTTGGCACAATACTTATGAGTAATCCTTAATTAAGACCCCTTTAAAAATTGTAGTTATGGGCAATCTCCATTTTCATTTATTGAAGAACATATTTCTGAAATTTTCAAAGGATCACCAAATAGCAAGGGAAAAAAGGGGACAAAGACCAGAAATCAAGACTATAGTAATTAGTATTAGTCTAATAATAGACAAAATGAACAATGGAACAGAATAGAGAGTTCAGTAAGAGACAAACATGCATGCTATGTCACATACATACATACATACTATATAGACAAATATATATACTATGACAAAGGTGACAATTTGCTCAGTGGGCGGAAATGGTCTTTTCAGTAAATGGTTTGTTCTATTAGAAATCCATAAAAAATTCAATGCATCTCAATCCTACCTCATACCATATTCAAATATCAAGTCCAGATGGATTGCAAATCTAAATGTGAATGTTAATAGGCATTAAAATAGAAAAGATTTAAAAATACCAAGTTATGATAATGATGTAGAGCAACTGAAACCCTGATAAACTGCAGGTGGTGGGAGTGGAAATTGCTACCACCAATTTGGAAATCTGTTTGACATGATCTACTGAAGTAGAACATATATAAGTCCCATTTCCCAACAATTTCACTCCAAGTGTATACCCAGAAGAGATGTGTGTATTTGCTCACCAGAAGTCATGTACTGGGATGTTTATAGCAGCATTATTCACAAGAACCCCCAAACTGGAAACTAGCCAAATGTTCATAAATGGTAGAATGGATAAATTGTGGTATTTTTACACAATGGAATGCTATATAGCAAAGAAAACGACCAATGTACAACTAAACTGAATAATATGGATAGATGTCTCAAATTCATAATGTTGAAGAAAATAATCCACACCAAAAAAAGAATTCATACTGTATGAGTCATTTTATATAAAGTACCAAATAGGCAATACTAACCTGTGCTATTAAAAGTCAAATTAGTGGTTACTCTAGGAGGTTGGTGACTAGAAGGGAATTGGTCATTTTGTGATGCTAGTAATTTTCTGTTTCTTAATCTGGGTGCTACTTACATAATTGTGTTCAGTTTGTGAAAATTAAGCAAAAGGTATGCTTATATTACATGTACTTTTATGTATGTATATTTATGCATGAGGTATATATTATACTTCAATAAAATGGGCAAGGGTAAAGTCCCTCATTATACTTCCTCATTTATGCATTTTCAACAAATAGAGTTTATAATACTTTACAAAACTTCAAATATTTTTATGAAGAATATATCTTGAAAAATACATTTCCTCACCATAACAGACTATAGCTGTTTCTTCAATAGTGAATGCTTTGCTAATCATTGTCTTTTTCCTTGTGGAAACTGTAGCTATATAATATAACAGTGATTAAAGAACTTGCTCAAGCATAGGTCTTTTGTTTTTTTCATCCACTAATTTCTGCATCTAATGAATGCTACTCTGCCATTAACCGCTGCAGACATTCTATGTCACACAATATCATGGCTCTGGAAGTCAACCCTTTAAGCAATACCCTAGTTGTCAAACAGAAAATAGTGACTTGGATAGTTACAAAATAGTATTACACAAGGTATTATGCAAAGACATATGCATGAGCTTGTTTCCTAACGTTTCAATGACTAGGAAGCTAAATTTATAAATGCTGTTTATTGACTACCAAAGACACTTGACTATATTTTTCCTCCAGTTCATTTTGCACAGTCTTCCTTATGATATAATAGCATGCCCCATTTTCAATTGATATGGGAGATTTAACAGAAAACATAGATATATAAAATATTTTGATACTTATATCTTCAGCTGTTTATTTAAAAATCTGAAAGTATACTTAAACACCAGTGTTAATAATATCGTAGTGATATTGCTCAGTATGAGAGCACAACACATGCCCGCCGTATATCCATTGTCACTGCTAATTCAAAATGTTGATCATATGTATCATGGATATAGGATTTTTTGAATTCAAAAATAATTTTCATTTCCATCTATATAGGATGGATGTGCAGAGAAATCCTTGCTAGTATAGAATACTTAAAAAAATATTTTCTCTCTCTCTGTATGTGTGTTTGTGGGTCGTTTCTTTTTATTAAAAAGCATAGCTAAGTTTAAGAAGGCTAGACATGGCAAGATAGTTCTATTACATAGAGGCAGTCAAACTCTAGAGCAGGTGTTTGCCCTGAGGGTGTATGAAGGATGTCATTTGCCTAGAGACTGGGTTTTAATGGGATAGGTTTAAGAGGAGATGGGGGGAGGTCTGATGAGACCCCCGCATAATGCCTAGACCCACAATTATGACACTATCAGTGGATGAAATTGAAAGAAAAAAAAAGATCTCCCCATAGAGGAGAACAGTAAGTGTCAGAGCCAGTTTCAATCTTTATTCTTTTAACTAATGTAGGTGACAGTTTTCCTAAATATGTGAAACAAAAAATGAAAACAGGGCTTCCCTGGTGGCGCAGTGGTTGAGAGTCTGCCTGCCAATGCAGGGGACACGGGTTCGAGCCCTGGTCTGGGAAGATCCCACATGCCGCGGAGCAGCTAGACCCGTGAGCCACAATTACTGAGCCTGCGCGCGTCTGGAGCCTGTGCTCCGCAACAAGAGAGGCCGCGATAGTGAGAGGCCCGCGCACCGCGATGAAGAGTGGCCCCCGCTTGCCACAACTGGAGAGGGCCCTCGCACAGTAAACGAAGACCCAACACAGCCAAAAATAAATAAATAAAAATGTACTAAAAAAAAAAAAAAGTTAGCTATTGTATAAAAAAAAAAAAATGAAAACAGTAAGTAGTTTGGTAAAGCATACTGCAGAAAACCATGACTTTCGGATTACATGGACTCCAATGTATTACTTAAAAAAAAATGTTTCCCTAACATTAAAATAATACTGACGTACAGTGAATAATTAAAGAATGCATGTGAAATAATGGCCTGGATAACTGTCATGCATCAAACTTAACAGGATCCTGTAACCAATGTAAAAGTGCTTGCACGTGAGATACTCATTAACAGACGTCTTAATGTTATTTGCTGTAGATTTTCTTGTCAAGGATCATAATTGCCACAGTATGACACATTTCTCAAATTCTGACTGAAACTAAATCTAGATATATAAAGAAACATCTAATAAATCATGAAGTTCCAATGTACCACATGATTTTTGAGCATGTACTTTTTGTAAAGAGTAATCTATCAAAAGATAGACACAGATTTTACATATGTATTTACATCTCACATCTATTGCAGCTTGAGTGAAACAAAAAGAATATACAGGAATGATCCTTAAAAAGTGTTGAGGTGGAAGAGTTGGTCTACTATTCTAACTCCATCGAAGGAAAGAATTGCACTGCTATTCCAAAAGGTAATAACACAATTTTTGATTCTCATAATTGAACTTTTTAGTATGGAAATGTGCAAAGTGAAAAATGTCTTGAGATTCTGGAAGGGACAATACTGATGTGAAAAAAATGTATTCAGAATAATGCTTCCAGATACAAAATAGGAAACAAATCTTCAACGAAATGACACCAATTGTAATCACCCATACTTTAGGGAGATATTATCATTTTAGCTAATGAAGTAAAATGCCGACAAAGAAAAAGAAAATAGAACTTATTCATAAAGATTTGGGGGACCCCTGCAGAGAATGCTTCAAAAATGAAATGTTGTAGCCAGTCTGGTTGAAAACAGATTATGTGTGCTCATCTAGCAACTTTTCACCTGAAAGTAGGTAGTAATCACCTTTGAGGAAAAACCATCTATGAAAAAACTACCAGTTTTCTCTCACCAAAAGTCACATTAAGGAGTATATATTGACTCTTGTGTATAATAAAGCATTTGTGTGTAGGATAGTTTACATAATTTATTAGTCTGGGAGAAACCATGTGGTTTTAAAGATTTTGGATCCACTCATCAATCTGATATTTAATTTGATCACTGAATAAAAAACCAAGAATCCTTTGAAAACATCTTTAATGCAGTTATTATTCAGTGACACACAATTTTCCCTTCACTAAAGTTGTTTAAACATAAATAAATATTGCTTGTTAAAATAGTACAAACTTAAAATTTTTGCCAGAGGCTTTGAAAATGTCCCTGAATCTGTATTGGGGATTTTCAACTCTGGACAGCATTCATCTCCTTTAAACTTAACCTGAGTGTGCTACTTTGAGGAAGAAACTATTACTATCAAGCTTAGATGTGATTACAAGGTCAGGATCAATAATCTTGGAGAAATCCTGGAAAACAGAAGTCAGAGACAGCTCAAATCCACTAATTCACTAAAGTGGGAAAAGATAGATATTGATATTTAAAGACTTACTTGTTTGAAACATATTCCCAGAGAAAATAAAGTTGTAAAATAGCTAAATATGGTTTATAAACATTAAAATATAAAAGAATATGATGATCACCACTAACCATAAAAGGTTCACTAAGAAGTCATAGCAAACTAATACAATTTAATTTTTTGTTACAGAAAAATTCAAAGAGAATAAAAAGTAGAGAAAACAGTAAAACCAACCCCATGAGCCAGAATGTGTTTTTGCCTGTGTTTTGGGGCAACAGGGTTTGCTGTTTCTCTCCCCTGTTGCTTAAATCTTTGCCTTCTTTTGAGAGGTTAATCTAACCTCTGTCCAGATTAGATTAACCTCTAATAGGTTAATCTAATAGGACTGACACTATGTGGCAAAGGATCACCTACTGTGCACCTGTACCAGAAAGCAGGACTTTGCACGTTCTCTTATCCTGCCCCAATCTTTCTCATGAGCACTTGGCAGACACCCATGAAAAATGCCTTTGAGTGCAAACTGCCTCTGTGTCTCGGCCCCCTAACAATCACAGACTGACTTACCAGCCTCCACTTTTTTGTCGTAACAACTTGTTAAGATTTTAGCTTATAGCTACTTACCAGCTTGTGTGGCAGCCACGTCCTCCTCTTGAGCTCTGCCACAGGTAAGCCTATGTACGCATTTCATTTCTCTTTGGAGAGGCTTATCCTTTCTTGAAATTTAGGCTGTTTTATTGGCCTGAAATTTCAGATCTCTGATAAGGTCAAGAAAAGTTAAGATTTTCTGGTTTATCTGGCTTTTTCTTACTGTTAGTTTGGGAGCAACACTCCCAGTTTTCTACATCTCAAATGGTAAAAGGAATTCAAAGTCCATTACTTTATATTTAAAAAAATCCACAATTCATCAGTGTGGATCTTTACTGGTATGATAGTTGTATTTTTGTTATATAGTACAATGCCCTCTTGTGTGATGCATCAGGCTTATTTAGGGGTAGGATATCATAGTTTGTAGCCTCCTTGTAATTTCCTAAGTGATAAGAGGAATAAGAGCATCTTTCATTCTAATATTTAGTGGGAATTTAAATATTTTTTTAAATTTGATTTTTAAATTTTTTATACAATTTCTAAAGGTTACTTTTCATTTGCAAATATTACAAAATATTGGCTATATTCCCCCATGTTGTACAATACATCCTTGAGCCTATCTTACACCCAGTAGATTGTACTTCCCACTTCCCCACTCCTATATTGGCCCTCCCTGCCCCTCCCCATTGGTAGCCAGTAGTTTGTTCTCTATATCTGTGTCTGCTTTTTTTTGTTATATTCACTAGTTTGCAGTATTTTTAAGAGTCAACAAATAAGTAATAACATACAGTATTTGTCTTTCTCTGATTTATTCCACTTAGCATAATGCCCTCCAAGTCCATCCATGCTGATGAAAATGCCAAAATTTGATTCTTTTTTATGGCTGAGTAGTATTCCATTGTATATATATTGTACCACATCTTTTTTTTTTTAACATCTTTATTGGAGTATAATTGCTTTACAATGGTGTGTTAGTTTCTACTTTATAACAAAGTGAATCAGCTATACATATACATATATCCCCATATCTCCTCGCTCTTACGTCTCCCTCCCACCCTCCCTATCCCACCCCTCTAGGTGGTCACAAAGCACCAAGCTGATCTCCCTGTGCTATGAGGCTGCTTCCCACTAGCCATTTATTTTACATTTGGTAGTAGATATAAGTCCATGCCACTCTCTCACTTCATCCCAGCTTACCCTTCCCCCTCCCTTTTTATGGCTGAGTAATATTCCATTGTATATATGTGCCACATCTTCTTTATCCATTCATCTGTTTGTGGACACTTAGGTTGCTTCCATGTCCTGGCTATTGTAAATAGAGCTGCAATGAACATTGTGGTACATGACTCTTTTTGAATTATGGTTTTCTCAGGGTATATGCCCAGTAGTGGGATTGCTGGGTTGTATGGTAGTTCTATTTTTAGTTTTTTAAGGAACCTCCATACTGTTCTCCATAGTGGCTGTATCAATTTACATTCCCATCAACAGTGCAAGAGGGTTCCCCTTTCTCCACACCCTCTCCAGCATTTACTGTTTGTAGATTTTTTGATGATGGCCATTCTGACTGGTGTGAGGTGATACTTCATTGTAGTTTTGACTTGCATTTCTCTAATGATTAGTGATGTTGAGCATCCTTTCATGTGTCTGCTGGCCATCTGTATATCTTCTTTGGAGAAACATCTATTTAGGTCTTCTGCTCATTTTTGGATTGGGTTGTTTTTTTTTTTTTGATAGGGAGCTGCATGGGCTGCTTGTATATTTTCGAGGTTAATCCTTTGTTAGTTGCTTCATTTGCAAATATTTTCTCCCATTCCGAGGGTCGTCTTTTTGTCTTCTTTATGTTTTCCTTTGCTGTGCAGAAGCTTTTAACTTTCATTAGGTCCCATTTGTTTATCTTTGTTTTTATTTCCATTTCTCTAGGAGGTGGGTCAAAAAGGATCTTGCTGTGATTTATGTCATAGAGTGTTCTGCCTATGTTTTCCTCTAAGAGTTTTAAAGTGTCTGGCCTTACATTTAGGTCTTTAATCCATTTTGAGTTTATTTTTGTGCATGGTGTTAGGGAGTGTTCTAATTTCATTCTTTTACATGTAGCTGTCCAGTTTTCCCAGCACCACTTATTGAAGAGGCTGTCATTTCTCCATTGTATATTCTTCCCTCCTTCATCAAATATAAGGTGACCATATGTGCATGGGTTTATGTTTGGGCTTTCTGTCCTGTTGGTCTATATTTCTGTTTTTGTGCCAGTACCATACTGTCTCGACTACTGTAGCTTTGTAGTACAGACTGAAGTCAGGGAGCCTGATTCCTCCAGCTCCGTTTTTCTTTCTCAAGATTGCTTTGGCTATTCGGGGTCTTTTGTGTTTCCATGCCAATTGTGAAATTTTTTGTCATAGTTCTAGGAAAAATGCCATTGGTAGTTTGATAGGGATTGCATTCAATCTGTAAGTTGTTCTGGATAGTATACTCATTTTCACAATGTTGATTCTTCCACTCCAAGAACATGGTATATCTCTCCATCTGTTTGTATCATCATTAATTTGTTTCATCAGTGTCTTATAGTTCTCTGCATACAGGTCTTTTGTCTCCTTAGGTAGGTTTATTCCTAGGTATTTTATTCTTTTTGTTGCAATGGTAAATGGGAGTGTTTCCTTAATTTCCCTTTCACATTTTTCATCATTAGTGTAGAGGAATGCAAGAGATTTCTGTGCGTTAATTTTGTGTCCTGCTACTTAACCAAATTCATTGTTTAGCTCTAGTAGTTTTCTGGTAGCATCTTTAAGATTCTCTATATATAGTATCATGTCATCTGCAAACAGTGACAGCTTTACTTCTTCTTTTCCAATTTGGATTCCTTTTATTTCTTTTTCTTCTCTGATTGCTGTGGCTAAAACTTCCAAAACTATGTTGAATAATAGTGGTGAGAGTGGGCAACCTTGTCTTGTTCCTGATCTTAGAATAAATGGTTTCAGTTTTTCACCATTGAGAACGATGTTGGCTGTGGGTTTATCATATATGGCCTTTATTATGTTGAGGTAAGTTCCCTCTATGCCTACTTTCTGGGGTTTTTATCATAAATGGGTGTTGAATTTTGTTGAAAGCTTTTTCTGCATCTATTGAGATGATCATATGGTTTTTCTCCTTCAATTTGTTAATATTGTTTATCACATTGATTGATTTGCATATATTGAAGAATCCTTGCATTCCCGGGATAAATCCCGCTTGATCATGGTGTATTATCCTTTTAATGTGCTGTTGGATTCTGTTTGCTAGTAATTTGTTGAGGATTTTTGCATCTATGTTCATCAGTGATATTGGCCTGTAGTTTTCTTTCTTTGTGACATCGTTGTCTGGTTTTGGTAGCAGGGTGATGGTGGCCTCGTAGAATGAGTTTGGAAGTGTTCCTCCCTCTGCTATTTTTTGGCAGAGTTTGAGAAGGATAGGTGTTAGCTCTTCTCTAAATGTTTGATAGAATTCGCCTGTGAAGCCATTTGGTCCTGGGCTTTTGTTTGTTGGAAGATTTTTAATCACGGTCTCAATTTCAGTGTTTGTGATTGGTCTGTTTATATTTTCTATTTCTTCCTGGTTCAGCCTCAGAAGGTTGTGCTTTTCTAAGAATTTGTCCATTTCTTCCAGGTTGTCCATTTTATTGGCATATAGTTGCTTGTAGTAATCTCTCATTATCCTTTGTGTTTCTGCAGTGTCAGTTCTTCTTTTTCATTTCTAATTCTATTGATTTGAGTCTTCTCCCTCTTTTTCTTGATGAGTCTGGCTAATGCTTTATCACTTCTGTTTATCTTCTCAAAGAACCACCTTTTAGTTTTATTGATCTTTGCTATTGTTTCTACCAGTTCTTTTTCATTTAGTTCTGATCTGACCTTTATGATTCCTTTCTTTTTGCTTACTTTGGGGTTTTTTAGTTCTTCTTTCTCTAATTGCTTTAGGTGTAAGGTTAGGTTTTTATTTGAGATGTTTCTTGTTTCTTGAGGTAGGATTGTATTGCTATAAAACTTCCCTCTTAGAACTGCTTTTGCTGCATCCCATAGGTTTTGGGTCGTCGTGTTTTCATTTGTCATTTGTTTCTAGGTACTTTTTGATTTCTCCTTTGATTTCTTCATTGATCTCTTGGTTTTTTAGTAGTGTATTGTTTAGCCTCCATGTGTTTGTATTTTTTACAGATTTTTTTTCCTGTAATTGATATCTAGTCTCATAGCATTGTGGTCGGAAAAGATACTTGATACAATTTCAATTTTCTTAAATTTACCAAGGCTTGATTTGTGACCCAAGATATGATCTATCCTGGAGAATGTTTCATGAGCACTTGAGAAGAAAGTGTATTCTGTTGTTTCTGGATGGAATGTCCTATAAATATCAATTAAGTCCATCTTGTTTAATGTATCATTTGAAGCTTGTGTTTCCTTATTTATTTTCATTTTGGATATCTGTCCATTGGTGAAAGTGGGGTGTTAAAGTCCCCTGCTATTATTGTGTTACTGTTGATTTCCCCTTTTATGGCTGTTAGCATTTGCCTTATGTATTGAGGTGCTCCTATGTTGGGTGCATAAATATTTACAATGGTTATATCTTTTTCTTGGATTGATCCCTTGATCATTATGTAGTGTCCTTCTTTGTCTCTTGTAATAGTCTTTATTTTAAAGTCTATTTTGTCTGATATGAGAATTGCTACTCCAGCTTTCTTTTGATTTCCATTTGCATGGAATATCTTTTTCCATCCCTTCACTTTCAGTCTGTATGTGTCCCTAGGTCTGAAGTGGGTCTCTTGTAGACAGCATATATATGGGTCTTGTTTTTGTATCCATTCAGCCAGTCTATGTCTTTTGGTTGGGGCATTTAATCCATTTACATTTAAGGTAGTTATCGATATGTGTGTTCCTAGTACCATTTTCTTAATTGTTTTGGGTTTGTTATTGTAGGTCTTTTCCTTCTCTTGTGTTTCCTGACTAGAGAAGTTCCTTTAGCATTTGTTGTAGAGTTGGTTTGGTGGTGCTGAATTCTCTTAACTTTTGCTTGTCTGTAAAGGTTTTAATTTCTCCATCAGATCTGAATGAGATCCTTGCTGGGTAGTGTAATCTTGGTTGTAGGTTTTTCCCTTTCATCACTTTAAATATGCCCTGCCACTCCCTTCTGGCTTGCAGAGTTTCTGCTGAAAGATCAGCTGTTAACCTTATGGGGATTCCCTTGTATGTTATTTGGGTTTTTTTTCCCTTGCTGCTTTTACTATTTTTTCTTTGTATTTAATTTTTGGTAGTTTGATTAATATGTGTCTTGGCGTGTTTCTCCTTGGATTTATCCTGTATGGGACTCTCTGTGTTTCCTGGACTTGATTGATACCACATCTTCTTTATCCATTCATCTGTTGATGGACACTTAGGTTGTTTCAATATCTTGGCTGTTGTAAATAATGCCTCTATGCACATTGGAATATGTACCCTTTCAAATTAGTGTTTCGTGTTTTTCAGATATATACCCAGGAGTGGAATTGCTGGGTCATATGGTATTTCTATTTTTAGTTTTTTGAGAAACCTCCGTACTGTTTTCCACAGTAACTGTACCAATTTACATTCCCACCAAGAGTGTCCTAAGGTCCCCTTTTCTCCACATCCCTGTTAACATTTGTCGTTTGTGTTCTTTTTGATGCTAGCCATTCTGACAGGTGAGAAGTGATATCTCATTGTGGTTTTGATTTGCATATCCCTGGTGATTAGCTATGTTGAGCATCTTTTCATGTGCTAGTTGTCCATCTGCATTTCCTCTTTGGAAAAATATCTATTCAATCCTTCTGCCCATTTTTTAATCCAGTTGTTTGTTTTTTTGATGTTGATTTATATGAGCTGTTTGTATATGTTACAAACAGCTGTATCCCTTATCAGTCATATCACTTGCAAAGATTTTCTCTCATTCAGTAGGTTGTCTTTTCATTTTGTTGGTGGTTTCCTTTGCTGCGAAAAAGCTTTTAAGTTTAATTACGTCCCATTTTTTAATTTTTGCTTTTATTTCGTTTACTTTAGGAGATGGATCCATTCTTTTACATGTAGCTGTCCAGTTTTCCCAGCACCACTTACTGAAGAGACTGTCTTTTCTCCATTTTATATTCTTGCCTTCTTTGTCATAGATTAATTGTCCATTGATCTATGTGTCTGTTTTTGTGCCAGTATCATACTATCTTAATTACTAAAGCTTTGTAGTATCGTCTGACGTCAGGGAACATGATTCCTCCAGCTCTGTCCTTCTTTCTCAAGATTGTTTTGGCTACTTGTGGTTCTTTTTGTTTCCATGCAAATGTTAAAATTATTTGTTCTAGTTCTGTGAAAAATGCCATTGGTATTTTGATAGGGATTGCAATGAATCTCTAGATTGCCTTGGGTAATAGTGTCACTTTAACAATATTGATTCTTCCAGTCTAAGAACACAGTATATCTTTCCATCTGTTTGTGTCATCTTCAGTTTCTTTCATCAGTGTCTTATAGTTTTTGGAGTACAGGTCTTTTGCCTCCCTAGGTAGGTTTACGTCCTAAGTATTTTATTCTTTGTGACGTGATGGTAAATGGGATTGTTTTCTTAATTTTTCTTACTGATACTTTGTTGCTAGTGTGTAGAAATGTAACAGATTTCTGTATATTAATTTTGTATCCTGCAACCTTACCAAATTCATTGATGAGCTCTAGTAGTGTTCTGGTGGCGTCTTTAGTATTTTCTATGTATAGTTTCATGTCATCTGCAAACAGTGACAGTTTTACTTCATCCTTTTCAATTTGGATTACTTTTATTTTTTTTCTTCTCCAATTGCTGTGCCTAGGACTTCCAATACTATGTTGAATAAAGGTGGTGAGAGTGGGCATCCTTGTCTTGTTCCTGATCTTAGAGGAAATGCTTTCAGCTTTTCACCATTGAGTATGATGTTAGCTGTGGGTTTGTCATATACAGCCTTCATTATGTTGAGGTCTAGTATTTAGTTTTTGTACCCAGTTCCTAAAATCGCTTCAGAACATCAGTGATTAAGGTGAAAGAAGCATCTTTTGGTATTCATAGCCAACACTTTTCAACCACAGCTGAGTTTATATTAATGAGGTGACTTTTGGAAAGCCCCTAAAGATGGAGGACTGGTTGCCAGGGGAATCAACCATGTGATTAGAGGGTTGAAATTTTCAGTCCCACTCAGTAACCTCCAGAGAGGAGAGACACACTGGAGATTCAACTAATCACCAATGGCCAATAATTGAATGAATCACGCCTGCATAATGAAGCCTCCAAAAAACCCTTAGTGAAGGGGTTCAGAGCTATTCCTGGCTCATGAACACATCTGCATGCTGGGAGGGTGGCATGCCCAGGGAGGGTGGCTATACTTACAATGGACAATATAGAGTATAAGTGAAAAACTGTCTCTAGAAACAAAGAAGGTAATTATATAATGATCAAGAATCAAATTGAGAGAAAGATATAACAATTATAATTATATATGCATCCGACATCAGAACACCTAAATATATAAAACAAATATTAACAGATCCAAAGGAAAAAATTGACACTAATTTTATATTAGGAGACTTCAATGCCCCACTTTCAGCAATGTATAGAACTTCCAGACAGAAAATTAATAAAGAAACAGCAGACTTGAACAACCCTACAAAACAAATGGACCTAACAGACATATTCAGAGCTTTCCACTCAATAGCAGAATACACATTTTTCTCAAGTGCATACAGAATAATTTCCAGGATAAACTACATATTAGGTCACAAAACAAGTCTTAACAAGTTTAAGATGATCAAAATAATTCCAAATATTTTTTCCAACCACAATGGAATGAAACTAGAAATCAAAAACAGTAGGAAAATGGGGAAATTCATAAAAACATCAAAGCTAAAAAACACACCCTTCAACAACAATTAGATCAAAGAGAAATCAAAAAGGAATTTAAAAACTATCTTGAAACAAATGAAAACAAAACCCAATATAATAGAACTTATGGATTGCACAAAAGGCATCTTATAAGAAGGAAGTTTATAGCAGTAAATGCCTACATTATAAAAGAAAAAAGATAGCAAATAAGCAACCTAAACTTATACCAAATAGAAGAAGAACAAACTATTACCAAATTTAGCAGAAGAAAGAAAATAATAGAGATTATAGCAGAAATAAAGCAAATAGAGAATTTTTTAAAATAGAAAAAAATCAACACAAAAAAGAGTCAGCTTTTTGAAAATATAAACAAAATTGACAAATCCTGAAAAAAAAAAAGAGCTACCATATGACCCAGTAATCTCACTTTTGAGTATTTATCCAAAATAATTTAAATCAGGATTTCAAAGAGATATTTGCATTTCCACATTCATTACAGCTTTATTCACAATAGCCAAGAAGTGTATCTTAGTAAGTTCAGGCTGCTCTAACAAAATACCTTAAACTGGGTTTCTTATAAACCACAGAAATTTATTTCTCACAGTCCTGGAGGCTAGAATTCTGAGATCGTCAGCGTGCCAGCATCGTTGACTTCTGGTGAGAGCCTCTTCCAGATAATAGATTGCTGACTCTTCCTTGTATCCTCACATGGCAGAAAACAGAGAAAAGAAGCAAGCAAGGCTACATATACCCTCATGACCTAATCTAATCCTAATTACTTCCCAAAGGCCCTTCCTCCTAATACCATCACTTTGGGGCACAGGATTTCAACATATGAATTTGGTGGAGGGGGCACAAAAATTCAGTCCATAACAACATAGAAACTAGCTAAGTGCCCACTGAGGGAAGAATGGAAAAAGAAAATGTGGTATAGATATAAAATAGACTATTATTATTCAGCTATTAAAAAGGACATGCAGGGCTTCCCTGGTGGCGCAGTGGTTGAGAATCTGCCTGCCAATGCAGGGGACACGGGTTCGAGCCCTGGTCTGGGAAGATCCCATATGCCGTGGAGCAACTGGGCCCGTGAGCCACAATTACTGAGCCTGCGTGTCTGGAGCCTGTGCTCCGCAACAAGAGAGGCCGCGATAATGAGAGGCCCGCGCACCGTGATGAAGAGTGGCCCCCACTTGCCGCAACTAGAGAAAGCCCTTGCACAGAAACGAAGACCCAACACAGCCATAAATAATAAATAAATAAAATTTTAAAAAAAAAGGACATGCAGTCACATGCTACAACATGGATGAACCTTGATGACATCATGCTAAGTGAAATAATCCAGTCACAGAAGGACAAATACTGTGTGATTCCATTTACATGAGGTATTTAAAGTAGTCAGACTCATTGAAACAGGAAGTAGAGTGGTGGTTGTCAAGGGCTGGAAAGAGGGGGCAATGGGGAGTGCTTTTCAATGGGTATAGAATTTCAGCCATGAAAGATGAAAGAGTTCTAGTTATTTGCTGCACAACATTGTGCTTATAGTTAACAATACTATACTGTACCTTCGTTGAAGTTAGATCTCATGTTATATGTTTTTACCACAATAATAAAAAATAAAAGCTTATGTCCACCAAAGACTTGTAAAAAAAAAAACAATCTACAGTAGCATCAAAAATAATAAATATTTAGGAATACATTTAATCAAGGAGGTAATATTCAGCTATAGAAGGGAATGAAGTATTGATACATGCTACATACAAACATGGATGAACCTTGAAACATTATGCTAAGTAAATGAGGCCAGACACAAATGACCACATATTGCATTACTCTGTTTATTTGAAATATACAGAATAGGCAAGTTCATAGAGAAAGAAAACAGATTATTGGGTGCTAGCAGCTGGGGACGGGGGAATGGAGAGTGTCTTAATGAGTTTCCTTTTGGGGTGATGAAAATATTTTAGAACTACATAGTGGTGATGATAGCATATCATGACTATATAAAATGCCACTGAATTTTACACTCTAAAATAATTTAAATGGTACATTTTTAAGTACATTTTACCACAATAAAAAATTGAAAAAAAAAAAGCAGTGTAATACTGAGGCATGGTACAACATAGATGAACCTTGAAAACAATGTAAAGTGAAAGTCAGGCACAGAATGCCACTTATTGTATAATTCATTTATATGAAGTGTCCATGATAGACAATTCCATAAAGATATGCTTTAGATTACCAATAGCCAGGCCCTGGTGGAAATGAGGAATGACTGCTAATGAGTATGAGGTTTCTTTTTGGGGCGATGAAAATATTTTGTAAGTAGACAGTGGTGATAGTTGCACAAATCTGTGAATGTACTAAAGCTATCAAAATGTGCACTTCAACAAACTCTATTGGGCATGATTTTAACTATGTTGTGTTATCAGGTAGCATAACATAGGGGTTAAGTTCACAGGCTTTGGAATCAGACAGACTTTAGTTTGAGCCTGGCCTCCAAAACTTAAAAGCTCTTTGACCTTGAATAATTTATTTTCCATCTCTAAGCTACCTTTTCCTATGTAAAAGGGAAATTACCATAATTTGTATTTAGGTTGTTTCAAGAGTTGGTGGTACAATCCATTTAAAGCACTTAAAACAGAGCCTGGGGTACTTGGAGTTCATGGAAATGGCAATTATTGTTGCTGTTGTCATAATCATCTTTATTATTATTCCATACTTCTACATAGAAAAATGCCTAGCTGGAAATACATATCGTTGGCTAAAAAATTATCTCTAGATGGTAGGATTATGGATGATTGGTATTTCATTCAAAGTTTTGTTTATTTTATAAATATTCTACAATGGGTATTTTAATTTGATAATATAGCTAGAATGAACTTTATTATTATTGAAAAATTGAAACATTTCACCTTAAAAAAGAAGCAACCTCTTGTGAACCCCAGAAAATTCTGCCCTGTGATCTACTGTGAGGTATTTGCTTAGTTTGTTGGGTGTGGTTTCTATTTGGGGGAAATAACCATGGCGACCGACATCTCAACAGTACCATTATGATTTGCAAATGGTCCAACAGGTGGTACTATGGCTGACTGTATGGCCAGTCAGAAGTAACAAGACCTGAGGCTACTGCATCAGGCAACTTTCCAGATTATTAACAGTAGTTATGTGATGGAAAATGTGGCAGAGAGTAGTGTCAGACCTGCAGATTTAGTGGTCCACTGACGTTGTTGATTGGTTGAGTGACCTTTTAATTGTAACCTAAGTAGCCTGGAGTATTTGTTTATGGAAGGTTTCTAGGACTGCACTCTTTCGCATACACCCTTATAGCAGTATATACTTTACAGCACTGCACCACTGGTCGATTTATGGCTTTCTTTGGAAGAGATTGTAAATCTTGCCTTGCAAAGTTATTGATCCACAGAATTCCAGTTTGATGATAAAAAAAAATCTCCAGCATTTGCCAACATATACATACTGTTTTTATGACTGTAAGTCATACAATATTTGTAGAAGAAGAAAGGTATAAGTACATTTAATTTTATGGTTCATAGGATAGTACCATCATTGCAAAGATGGAGCAATTCTTATATAATATCTGAAAAACAGTATGAAACTTTCTGTTTTTCACCAAGTATATCGTGTATGTTTATTTTCCCTGTTGTATATCTTTCCTTTTGCCTTAAAAGTCTTTAACTGATAAATCAATCTACAGAAACATTTTGGATTATTCTTCTTTTGTTTGAGTGAAGAAATGTACATTTAAAAGTTACTTCAGAGTTTTATTCATAAAGAATTTTTAAACTGAAATATTCATTTCTAACCTGGGCAAGAAAATCTTGTAGATTTCTACAAGCCTAGTTCTGCTCTAACACTAAAGGAAAATTTCTTCACCCCATGAAAAGGAAAATCTCCCTTTTTCTAACTTCTACTCTTCAAATTATTGCTTTCTTCCAGCCTCTCCAAGCTTGCCTATCAGAACACTTACTCCTAAACACAAAGACTGGGTCAGGAGTGGGTCAGTGATCTAGATGGTGCCAATCTAGACCTAACGATAGTGACTGGCTCAGGGCATTAGGGCTAAATTGATCTGAAAATAAATCCTGTGCCTTCTTCAGATACTACCAAGAAGACAGAAGTTGCAGTTGGCCATTGCAAGGAGATGGACTACAGTAGAGTAAAGCCTTTGTGGAGGTAAGCAACTCCAAAAATGGGATCCCAATGGGATTATTTTAGTCCCTGATTCTAGCTGTTTGTGAAGATGATAATCCCCAGTGCTTTTTATTTTCTTTAAACCGGGGTTGGATTTTCTGCCATTTGCTACAGAAATAATACTAATTGAATTAGAGTGCAAAATGAGAAAGGGACAAAAAGAAATGAACGACTAGAAAGTTGTCCCAAAGAAAGTGCCATTTACATTTAGATGGTGTACTAAAGGACATGTATGTTTCATGTGATAGCAAAGAGAGGGAAGGAAATTTCCTGCATAAGAAGTAGTTGTACACAAAAGCATGAAGGTATGAATGTGCATGGTGTGTTCAGGGAATGGCAAGTCAACACTATACAAAAAAAAATGACAAAAGTACCTCCATAGTCTTAAATTAGTGACAGGACTTAATAACCTAACAGAGTTCTGGGAATATAAATTAATACTTTTGTCAAAATACCAAATGGAGGGGGATGGATAAATGTTTCAGTATTCAAGTTTACATCCCCTCCCACCCATTTAAGGCATTACAACAAGAAACAGTTTTATTTTTTTGTCCCTTAAAAGACAAACTTTATGATGTCTAAATTCCAACTGTGGAATCTGATATAGGGTGATAATGGCTTTACACACAATTTTCAGAAAATGGAAATTCACTTTCTGTAAGATACAAATCAACTATTAGGTTAATAAGAAAGATAAGTTGAATGGGATTTCTCTGCAAACTCAAAAGTAATAGATAATTTAAGCAAATCTAAGATATGAAGCTTTTGTTTTATTTTTCTGATTATAATGATAACAAAAGCTCTTTTTAGAAAGTTGGAAAATATAGGACAATTATAAAGATAAAAAGTAAAGGAGCATAGTCCTACGATGCTGAAAGAGCTACTGTTATATTTCTTTCCATTATTATGTTTCATACAAATTTTTATTAGGAACCACTATTTGTGTTTTACACAATTGGGTTATATAGTCTTATATTCTGCTTTCTATACCTCAAATGAATTTGCAAACTTTCATCACACTATTACTTTTAAAATATATAATAGCCTATTTGATGAATGTGGTATAATATCTGGTTATTGTTGGTAATTTGGGTAATTTCCAATTTTTCATGTTACATATAAATATTCAATGAGTTTTTTGGACCAATAAAGTTAATGGCATCTTTTTCTCCTCAAAACCGATTACCTCCCCCACTCAAAAATGGGGAGGAGAACTTGGTCGAAAAGAATGATTCTTTTAAAATATTTTATGCAAACTATCAAAGTGTCCTTCCAAAAATATTACCAGTTTACACTTTCATTTGCAGATTAAGACAGTGTTTATTTCATTACACTTCCAAACACTACTTATGATAATTTAAAAAAAAGGTTTTCAGATTTTACCATGGCAACATAGTCACTTATTGCTATTTTAATTAGAATTTCTTAGTTTATTAGTGAGGTCAAACATTCTCAATTTGCTAGCCTTTCTGTGTTTCTTATTCTGTGAATAATTTAGGGCTTTCGTTAATCTTTATATAGTAAGACCTTTTTACTTTGTGTGAATGTTTTTCTCAAATAGTTTTTTTTTTTTTAATTTCCTTAGTGTATATGACCAGCAGAACTTTACATTTTACATGTTTTTGTATAAAACATTTCCTTTTATTGTCCTTTGTGACATATTTGTTTTTAATCTAGAAAATTTTCTCTGGACCTGTTATCTGAGATATGATAAATATTTTACCTCCCTTTCTCTGCCAGCTATTTTTATATTTTATAGTTTTATAGTTAGTTCCTCAAACACTTATAATTAATTTTGCTGTAAAGATATACTTTATTTTCTTTTTAATAATTGAACAATTATTCCATAACCATTTGTTAGGCAGCCCTTCCATTTCCCAGTAATTTATGATACTTCTTTTATCATATTATAAATTATTAAATATATTAGGGTCTATTTAAAAGTTATTGCTTTCAATAACATCTTTTATTATGTCAAGAGAAGCTGATCACTGTAGAAAAGTAAATTATTAGATTGAGGTATAAGGAAAATACCCCATTTATAATTCCACCAATCCCCATTTAATTTTCCTTTGGAATATATTCATGTGTATGTATATGCATATGTATGTATGTGCATGCATGTGTACGTGTGTGCATGTTGAGTGTGAATTTTTCAAATTTATAAAATTCACATAAACCAGCCATATTGTATTTTACTATAAAAATCCTGCTTTTAAAAATTGTATCAATTTTCCTCATATCATGAAATTCAAAATTACAAATGTAAACAGTTCCATAGCGTTCCATCATAGAGTTGCAGCATAATTTATTCACCCATTCCTATAATTTAGGTTATGTTTATAACATTAAATATTATTTTAAAACACTTTTAAGTAGCTGTATAACAGCTCAACAAGAGTGTTTTTTCCACCGTATTTTATTTATTGATTTACATAATTTTTTATGTTTAGGTGGTCACGTAAAGGGTCAAGTTTTCGCTAATATGAGTGAACCTGCAACAAAAAATCTTTCTTATAAAGATTGTTGATGGAATCTTGACTATATTTAGTATAATTCCACAAATGTGCAATTACTAGGTCAAAGTATATGCAGTCTTGGTTAGTTATTTTGTTTTAATGCTCTGTTTGTTGAATCTGTGCCAGTGCCAAATGGCTTAAACTAATGCCGATATATATATACGAAAGAATACACATTATATATACTTTACTTACCATATATATGTGTGTATATATATATAAAGGCAAGTTCCCTTTTAATACTCTTCTTTGCACAATTTTCTTAGTTTTTCTTACTTTTTTATTTTTATAGAAGAATTTTAGAATCGTTTATCATTTTAAAATATGTAATTGAAATTATCATTGGAATTGCTTTAAATTTGTAATTTAATTTGTGAAGAAATAACACTTACAATTATGCTTCTTTCTATCCAGATATGTGAGATCTCCTTTGATTTATTCAAGTTTTATTTTATGTCACAGCAAAGTTTCATCTTTTCTTCTTTTTATGTAGATCCAGCACATTTCTTCTTAAAGGATTGTTCTTAGATATTTTATACTTTTTTGTTTCTTAGTTTAAATACTCTTTTTTTCTGTAAATACTCTATTTTCCATGTGATTGTGTCTGATATATTAGAATTCTAATCTAATTTTCCTATTGTGCTAATTCTTTTATTTCTCTTGTTAGTACTAATTAGTATTCTAGGTAGTGATATGACCTATAAATAATGATAATTTTGCCTTTTTTATTTAATAATTATTCCTTTTATTTTTTTTTTAAATCTTGTAGCACTGGGTTGAAAATCTATAACAATTTTAAATCAGTTTCTAATTTCAACCAGAATGTTTCCAGTGTTTACTGTTAAACACATCATTCATGCTACAAAAATGGTTTTTAGATTACCTAGAAAGGTTTTTTTGCACATGTTATTTTTATCAAATGGCTTTTTAGCATCTATTGAGATGATTATATATGATTATATAAAGTTTTCCTTTGATTTCTAGATGTGAGGATTTTTATTGGTAATAATGAGCTAGTATTTATGTAGCCACATAAATGAAATTGGACCCCTATCTTACACCATACACAAAAATCAACTCAAAATGGATTAAAAGACTTAAAAGATCAGAAACTTTAAAACTCCTAGAAGGAAACATAGGAAAAAAGTTTCATGAAGTTGGCATTGGCAATGATTTCATTGGCATGACAGCAAATGTACAGGCAACAAAAACAAAAATAAACAAGTGGGACCACATCAAACTAAAAAGCTTCTGCACACCAAAAGAAACAATCAACAGAATGAACATGCAGTCTACAGAATGAGAGAAAATATTTGCAAACCATGAATCTGATAAGGAGTTAATCTCCAAAATATATAAGGAACTCTTACAACTCAATAGTTAAAAAAAAAAAAGATCCATTTTAAAAATGGGCAAAGGACCTGAATAGACATTTCTCTAAAGAAGTCAGGAGACTTCTTTGGTGGTCCACTGGTTAAGACTCCATGCCCCCAATGCACAGGGCACAGGTTCGATCCTGGTCAGGGAACTAAGATCCCACATGCCACACAACACAGCCCCCCAGAAAAAGAGAATAAGTCATACAGTAGCCAACAGTTATGTGAAAAGATGCTCAACATCATTAATCACCAGGGAAATACAAATCAAAACCACAATGACATATTCCCAACACACCTGTTAGGACGCCTATTATCAAAAAGAGAAAAAAAGATAAAAAGAAAAAAAAGATAAGTGTTGGTAAAGATGTGGAGAAATTGGAACATTTGTACACTGTTGGTGGGAGTGTAAAATATAGGTATATTATTAGGCAAGATCAGGCAAAAGTTGTCATATTTCTTCTTTTGTTCCATGTACCTCTCAGGTTTTCTTATCCAGATTATTCTAACTTCATAAAAGAATTAAGGATCTTTCCATATTTGTAAAGAATTTATTATCATTTCAATAAGAGTTATATCCTTAAGATTTTGACATATTAGTAGATAAAACTTTTGGATCCGTAATCTTTTGAGGAATGTCATGTTTGGACTACTTTATAGATCTCTTTAATGGCTATTATTCTTTTCAAATTTTCCATTTCATCTAGTTTCAATCTTAGCTAAATAATTTATATATTTCAAAAATGTATGGTATTCATATATAGTTTAAAATTTATTTCCCCATATTTCTTCATACTATTTATTTAAAATTATTTACTCTTGTCCACATTCCAGAAGACTGCTAGGAAAGGTTTCGATTTTACTCATTTATGTATTTGTGTGAGAGTTATAAATCCATGAATTAATATTATTTTTCACCAGGAAATGTTCAAACTGAAGGCAGAAACGCTCTCTCAAGCAGTACATGGCTGAAAATCAATGTAGGGAATTTTGATTGTCACAGGAATTTTATATTTTATAAATGAGACAAGATAAGTAGCATCATTTGGGAAATTGGCTTTACTGGAAAAACATATTGTACTCTAAAATAAAGTCCATCTTTAGGGTTGGGAGGGGAATACTAGAAAGAAAACTATGCAAGTTTAAGTGAACATGATGGAAATCACCTTTCAAAATTTTGGATTTATAAATTTGGCTTTCCTGGTGTTGATGATATCTTTTATGTAACAACTCACAAAAAGGAAAATGGATGTCTAATCTGGAACAGCTAGATAAATTCACCATGCTTGGCAGTGTGAAGAACAGTTACTTGGCTATATTTGTCTGAAAGACTTTGTACTTGACCCTGCTCTAGGAAAATAAGAAACACATAGAATTTGGAGTTGCCATTTTAAAATTTTTTAAATTAAACAGTCCTTTAATGAATTTGTCTGTTGTATGTTAATGTATGTATCTGTATTTAGAGATGATGTGACTGTGAAAGTATGAATGTAAATAATATATATGAATTTGATATTTGAATTCTTGCCTATATTAGTACATTAAAGGTTAATCTGGTGTGGGAAATTGACCTACTTCCTTAACAGTATGATTGTAGACTAAAAATAAATTATTCTAAAATCCATCTAACTTTGGTCTGGAGGAATTGTGCTAGATTGCAAAATGTATGAGCCTGAGGCACACCAAGATAACAGCCCAGAACAAGTTAAGTTAAACTAAACACTTAGGCAAAGGGTAAAATATATTTGAATTGTAATTAATCATTTTGTCTCTGGTTATACATAATTGAATTTGCTTTTTTTGGTGGTGACATGAGCTGACATGTTACCTTTACTTCTAATAATGTAAATACATTTTATTTGGTCCTTTATATTAATCAGTATAAGTTAACATATATAGTTAATTTGGGTTTTATAGGTTCTATGACATATTTCTTTGTAGGCAATGCTTATATATAACCATGTGATACTTTGAATGGGCTTCTGAATGCAAGCTGGCTTGGTAAAACTATAATCTTTTATAATCTATTTTATTTTATACTACTGAATTTTGCATTTTCAGCCTAGTCAACTGAATTCTTTACAGGTGTAATTTCATTAAATAAGAAATTGATTAAATTTAAGTTTTATGGAAAGAAAATTGGAAATAAATTGAATGATATTAATTCTAATTGAAAATAGTCCACTATTCTGAAATTAATTTATTTGGTGATGTCATTTCTTCAGATAGGAACTGTCATTGGTAAATGTGGTCATTATTATGGTATTTCATGTTATGCTGATTGGTGGTGACACCTTTTCATAAGTAAATCACTGGTAATAAAATTCTTGGGCTGGCTTTCAAATGTAGTCCCATGAATATAATACAAAGAAGCCAGTGTATGGCATATTTAATCCATATGAATGATTACATTTATACCCAGAAAGCAATTACAGTCATTTTGAAAGCTAGAGCAATTACAAGCTAAGCATGTGGGATTATATTTAGATCTGAAAAAAGAAATTCTAGGACAGAGCAATGGCAGTTAATTTGACAAAAGTCAAATACTATCTGTTCTCTAAAATCTATCATGGCATCCTCCCTCTTAGCCATTATTCACATCTTTATTATGTAGTCACTATCTGTTTACCTGTATTTGTCTTCCATATTAGCTTGATGAGCTTTTGGAGGGGAAAGAACTTGCCGTAATGGTATTGGTACCACTATGTCATCATCTAGAGCAAAGCATTTGTTCCAGAACCCAGACAAATGACAGATAATATATTTTTTAAAGGCTGTGACTTAAAACTGCATCATGGAGTGAGTTGGGGAAAAAACAAAGGGTGAAATAATAAGAAGCAAATTCTAAAACAAAATGGATGTAGAGAATTTCAAATTCCATTGAAGAATGCAATGACTCTAGGGTTCTTTAAAACTCAGGTCCCCTAAAATATCAGATCCTTTGAGATTTTGTCTTTCCTCTCAATTTATATCGAAGATGACTGATTCATTGAATAACAAACTACCTGTAATATATTTTCTCAGCTGTAGGACTCACACTCTCAGTAACTACTGTGGGGACCCACTTGGAACCCCAGAGTTGGTATGAAGATTATATTAAACTGAAGACATTTGAGAATCAACAGATGTAGAAAGAAGCCTTCTCAAAACTTTCCTTGTCTGACTAAAAACAGAAACTTGTGGGAAATGGGGCTGCCATAAATTCCATTTTGGGGGGTGCCTCTACTCCCAGGAGAGAGAACAGTGGTAAACCTACCATAAATACCTTCTTGGGGAAGTTTCAAGGCCAAGAAGTCAGAAAGACCACTTGTACCTGCATAAACAAACATTATTACAAAATTTCTTATTACAAAATTTTTTATCTCCCATTTGCTTTCCTAAAACTTAATTTGTCTTTCCTGAAGAAATCTTATTTGTTCTTCCCATAGAAGAGAAGCCTTTTCTTTTCCCTCCCTTTTCCCTACTAAGTTAGGTATATAAGCCCTTAACTTTAGCCATATAACAAGCTGGATACTTCTTTTGTTAGCTACCATACTCATAGGAAAGAACTATTTTTTTTTACTTGTTAATCTATCTTTTGTTGGTTTAATTAGCAGGCCCCCAAATGAGAAACCTTAGGAGGCAGAGTAGAACATCACTGGTTTATAGGACATTTGGGTAGTCAAATATTCACATGGTGATAGTGAGATAACAAAAGTAATCAAAGTGGCCACTGAGATACTACAAAATCTAAACCACATAAACTTCTCATTTCCTGAAATATTTAGGTAAACTACCCCATGTGGAAGAGACTGATTTTGGTCATCAAATTTTGTATTAGTAACAGTTTTGAAAACATAGTTAATTGTACTGTAAATATGATTTAGTGAGTGTAAATTCATATTCCAGTCGGCACCTGGGAGGCTGCCTTTTACCAGCTTTTCAACCCAATGTTAACTGACTTGAATTTTGTGAAGCCCAGGATATCTTTGTATAATAAGTCAGATCATGTTAGAGAGGACACTAGTCCCTAGAGTAAGAGAAATCAGCACTTTGGAGGGGAATATGTATAAAAGAGCCAATCGTATTTTGTTTAGTAAATATTGCTCTAGTTGTTCCATTGCACTGAAAAATGACCTTATACATGGAAGTTTACTACTACTAAATAGAAAGAAAGTAGAATAATCTTCCCTGGATCTCTTGGTGATTTTGCTAAAAGTATTATAACTGTTATTTTCATTCCTAAACTAAAGCTAATATTACACATTGGCACATTATTTAGTTTAATTATTGTTCACAGAATTATTGAAAATGAAGAAATGCTAATTACGTGAGTGAATCTTGTAGTTTTTAGGTTACTGTTTATTGTATTGGGTTTGGTGTAATGTCTCAGATGACACTGGAGGCAAGTTCGAAAATTAACTGAGCTCATTATGAGATTGAATTGATTTGTGTCAGTAAACTGAGGGAACTTTGACCTTGCAGCAAAATCTCATCCAAGCTGTTTGCCAGAAGGATGTAATTTGATAGGCAACTCTAAGCCACTAGAAGACAAGTTAAAAAAAGTATAGCATCGATATAAATGTTCTTAGGCTGATGATATCCTGAGGCTGGGAAACCACTTCCGGCATCTTGACTCTTTTCACTTCTTCAACAAGCATTTTATGACTCATATTTACTTGAATTGCATTTAGATCCTTTAATGGTTTCACACATCTAAAGTTACTGGTCTAAAGAAGCCTCTTTTCCCACTCATCTCTATGACAGATTGTACTCTGAGAACAATTACGTTGGGAAAAATGTATTTAAAAGTACTCAGAATTTTAAAATGAAACAACAAAAAACTTTACCTGAAGCCTTACTACCTTTTCCATGTAATCCTTTAATCAGCCTGGGAATAAATATATTTAATTCTATGAAACGTTTGAGGATAGTCTAATACTTTAATTAGCTATTTACACATGGACAAAATTACAGAAGTAATTACAGATATTCAGATTAATTAAAAGCATTAGGAGGTATTAAATGTGAAAGAACAGATTTTTTAATTAAATCTGTCAAGTTTTTCTTTTCAAAATCTTCTATACTTAAAACAGAGGTAGTAACAGTTTTATCTGAATCAGTTATGCTAGAAATAGCACAAGTCAAGTATTAGACATTTTTTAAAGTGAACTGGTTATAAATAATCTTTTGGATTCACTTAAAGTTCTGTTTCACTCCTCACTTATTAAAAATGTTTTAGTGAGATGAGCCTTCGTTGCTATTAATAAATGTTTTACTAACATTGGAAAAACTCAGAGGCCCGAAGGTTTAGCTTGAAAATCTCCCAAAGAGACATACCTGCAGGAAGGATGGTTCTGAATAAGCTGACCACAGTGTTCTTTTTGTAGTGAAATTGGTGAATCCCATCTATGCATCAGTGTAAAGAAGATAGTCAAGAGACTGGAGTGCTAAGCTTTGGAAGCAGCTGACAAATGCTGATAGAAAAGCCATAGTAGTAAGTCAAAGTTAAGTTTTAGATAAAGCAGGGAAAAGTTCATTCTCCTCCTAGTAAGACTGGGCTGATGGAAAAGAATATCTGTGGAGCTGTTGAATAAATGACTCTTTAAGCTTACAGTCCTCACAGCTTCCTAAACTTCAGGTGTAGGTGATGAGAGAGCTGTGAAGTAAATTTAAAATGCCAACAATTTTTTTCTTTCCATTAAACTGAAATCATTAAACTGAAATTTGGAGTATGCTGCCTTTACAAAAATAAAAAAAAAGCAAAAGGAAAAGCAAAATCATCTTTGTTTGGAGAAGAAATCCAAGAGGATTTGGGAAATGAACATGGTCCCATGAAAAGGACTACTCTATCACATCAATTGCTCTTCGAAAAATCTGAATATTAGAGTTAGATAGTGACTCATAAACAACTCTTCTCTCACTGAACTATTTAACAAATTTCAAATATTCTTCAAAAACATGATATTTAAATATTGTTTAATATTCCACAGTAGGAATATATCATAATTTACTTAACCATTTCACTATTGTTGGACATTTGTGCTTTTTCACATATCACCGTAATAAACAGTTTGGTTCACCAATCTTTGCCCACATATTGATAATTTACTTAAGTTTGATTTCTAAAACTTTAGATGCTAGACGAAGGCAGGGAATATTCTAAAATTCTTGAAGAGTTTGCTAATTTACATTTTCACCAACATAGCATGAAAGTGCTCATCACTTTGAGCAAAATACTGTATATTACACTTTTTCATTATTGTTAATATGATAGGCAAAAAGTTATTTCTTTTTTTAGCAAGTTAAATTTCAGGCTTTATTAAAAATACAGTATAATTTAAGTTACTAGCAAAGGTATTTCAGATGGCTGTTATCATAAATAATAAAGGTACACTTAACTCACAAGTAACAAATCACCCCCTCAGGAGATGGGATTGTCTCCTTTCTTTTAACCATTCTTTACTTTTTAATTTATTTTTATTTTTTAAATTTTTAAAAATTCTTTTTAAATTCTTTATTTTTTTAATTGAAGTATAGTTAATTTACAATGTTGTGTTAGTTTCAGCTGTACAGCAATCGATTCAGCTATATATATATGCAGAACTGAATATATATATATTCTCTTTTTCAGATTCTTTTCCATTATAGGTTATTACAAGATATTGAATAGAGTTCCCTGTGCTATACAGTAGGTCCTTGTTGTTTATATGTTTTATATATTGTAGTGTGTATATGTTAATCGCAAACTCCTAATTTATCTCTCCCTCTGCACCCCCCCCTCACTATCCCCTTTGGTAACCATAAGGTTTTTTTTTTAATATTTGTTTATTTATTTATTTATTTATTTATTTATTTATTTTGGCTGTGCTGGGTCTTAGTTGCAGCATGCGGACTTCTTAATTGCAGCATGTGAACTCTTAGTTGTGGCATGCATGCGGGATCTAGTTCCCTGACCAGGGGTCAAACCCCAGCTCCCTGCATTGGGAGCACGGAGTCTTACTCGCTGGACCACCAGGGAGGTCCCGGTAACCAAAAGTTTGTTTCCTATGTCTGTGGGTTTATTTCTGTTTTTTAAATAAGTTCATTTATATCATTTTTTAGATTCCACATGTAAGTGATATTATATATTTGCCTTTCTCTGTCTGACCAACTTCACTTAATATGATAATCTCTAGGTCCATCCATGTTGCTGCAAACGGCATTATTTCATTCTTTTTTGTGCCTGAGTAATATTCCATTGTGTATATATAGCATATCATCTTTCTCCATCTGTTGATGGACACTTAGGTTGCTTCCATGTCTTGGCTATTGTAAATAGTGTTGCTATGAACGTTAGGGTGCATGTATCTTTTCAAATTATGGTTTTCTCCAGATATATGCCCAGGAGTGGGATTGCAGGATCATATGGTAACTCTATTTTTAGTTTTTTAAGGAACCTCCAAACTGTTCTCCATAGTGGCTGCAACAATTTACATTCCCACCAACAGTATAGGAGGGTTCCTTTTTCTCCACACCCTCTCCAGCATTTATTATTTGTAGACTTTTTAATGATGGTCATTCTGACTGGTGTGAGGTGGTACTTCATTGTAGTTTTGATTTGCATTTCTCTAATAATTAGCGATACTGAGCATCTTTTCATGTGCCTGTTGGCCATCCGTATGTCTTCTTTGGAGAAATGTCTGTTTAGATCTTCTGCCCATTTTTTGGTTGGGTTGTTTGTATTTCTTTTTATATTAAACTGTTTGAGCAGTTTTTATATTTTATATAAAATAAAATAAAACAAGGGAAATTAATCCCTTTCGGTAGCATCGTTTGCAAATATTTTCTCTCAGTCCATAGGTTGTCTTTTCGTTTTGTTTATGGCTTCCTTTGCTGTGTAAAAGCTTTTAAGTTTAATTAGATCCCATTTGTTTATTTTTGATTTTGTTCCATTACTCTAGGAGACAGATCCAAAAAAACATTGCTGTGATTTATGTCAAAGAGTATTCTGCCTATGTTTTCCTCTAGGAGTTTTATAGTATCTGGCCTTACATTTAGGTCTTTGATCCATTTTGAGTTTATTTTTGTGTATGGTGTTAGGGAGTGTTCGAATTTACTCTTCTACAAGTAGCTGTCCAGTTTTCCCAGCACCACTTATTGAAGAGACTGTCTTTTCTCTATTGAATATTCTTGCTTCCTTTATCATAGACTAATTGACCACAGATGTGTGGATTTATTTCTGGGCTTTCTACCCTGTTTCACTGATCTGTATGTCTGTTTTTGTGCCAGTAGCATACTGTTTTTATTACTGTAGCTTTGTAGTATAGTCTGAAGTCAAGGAGCCTGATTCCTCCAGCTCCATTTTTCTTGTAAAATAGTATATTACACTTTTTCATTATTGTTAATTTGATAGGCAAAAAGTTATTTCTCTTTGTATCTACTTTATGATTGAGGATGTAACAAAAGGACGTAAAATAGAATAGGATAAAATGTAGGATAAGTGTGCATATTTTGTTTCAGCTCTGTATATTCATCATTGATTTATCATGTATTTATTGAACTTCTATGTCACTTTTTTGGATCTTGAATCAGTATATGTGAATCATACTCTGTTAGTCTTTAAGAAACTCATAGTGTATTTGTAGAAATGGGTGTATAAACGAATAGTTATAGCATATTGAGGTAACTTCCAAAATATAATTGTAGAAAGCTCTTTAGGAAGAAAAGAATAACTGGAGGCAGATGATGGAGAGACTAAGCTTCACAGAAATAGTAACATTTGAGTTTAATTTTGGTGATTGAGATTGCTTGATGTACAAGTGCAGGAGGGGAAGGGTGTTTCAGAATAAAGAAGAGAATGTATAAATTCAGGAAGTATGAAGGAAATGGTGTGTTCACAGAACTGCAAAGAGGTTAGTGTGATTAGAGTATGGAGTTCATTTTGGTGAGTGAGAAATAATGAAAGAAAAGTGAATTGTAGTCCGATAGTGAAGAATCAGTCTCTGACCTTCAACATAACATTTTAACTAGTGAAAATGTTTCTACTATATATTTCCATAGTATCATGAACATCTTCTCATAACACACCACGTTTTAATTACTTATTAGTTTCACTGTCTTTAGACTCTGACATCCATCATGGCAGGGAGTGTATCTGTCAGACTCACCTTCATATCTCTAGTTCCTAGCACAGTGCCTGATGAATAAATAAATGGATGAATGAACTTTATAACATAGGCATCAAGGATTTATTGAAGCAAAGATTTGTTAAACAAATGAATAACTATATATAAAATTTGTTATAAATAAATATATATTTATATAAATATTATGGTGGGTTGAAGAGTGACCTCCAAAAAGTTATGTCTAAGTCCTAACCCTCCAGCTCCAGTGAATGTGACCTTATTTGGAAATAGGGTATTTGCAGATGTATTTAAGGATCTCAAGATGAGATCATACTAGATATAGGGTGGGCCCTAACTTCAGGGACAGGTTCCTTTATAAGAGAAAGGAGAGGGAAATTTGATACACAGACACACAGGGGTGAAGGCCACATGAAGATGGAGGCAGAAATTGGAGTTATGCTTTCACTAACCAAGGAGGCACCACAGCCTGGACAAATTAAGGGATTATTCTTCCCTAAAACCTTCAGAGGAAGCATGGCCCTGCCAACACATTGATTTTGGTCTTCTGGCCTCTAGAAATGTAAGAAAATAGATTTCTGTTGTTTAAAACCACTCAGTTTGTGATAATTTGTTACAGCAGCCCTAGGAAACTAAAATATAATATAATATACCTGTATTAGTCAATTATTTATGTTTAACCACTAGTAGGAAAGTGAGGAATTGAATAAAAGAAGAAAGGCTGAAGATAGGATAAGAATTAAGGAGGGCATTTATTGTTAATGGACCAGGTCAGAAATGATAGGAGAATGAAAAATGTCTGTAGCAAGGGAGTATATCTTGTATATTTAGAAGATAGAACTTATAGATATATTGGATTTCAGGGGGAATAAGTAACTAAGAGAAGATAAAGATGAGTCCTAGATTTCTCCACAAGCATTTGACTGATCATTTTATTAACAGAAATAAATAATGCAAGGGGAATCATGGATTTGGTAGATCTGCACCTTAAATTGAGGTATTCTTTGTCATATGTAGCCAGGGAAATATCTTCTACCTTAGCTTAGTGGTCAGCTATTTATTTATACAGCGATTTCATAATATTATAAGTCTTCCATTTTTTTGCCTAGGGACTCTGTGTGCATGTTGGTGGACACTTTTAATACTCTGCCATGAAACTGACAACGGCACTTTAGCCCTCACTTCCTGCTTGTACAGAGTCTCAGTGTGATTAGCCTGTTGTGTGTCCCAACTGTTACCTACTGCTTCAGACAGCCATGAATTTAATCAATTGACTGTAACTATTTTTGACAAACACCCATTGGGAAAAGTCTTTTTACTCCTGGTGACCTCCAAGTCAGATCAAATAAGACAGCCTCACAAGTATGGTCTTCCAGGGAAATACCAGACAGGTCAAATAATGTGAATTCTTTGGGAATGAGGCTCTGAAGGAGCTCCAGCTCCATTCTGCTCCTTCTGGCAATCACAAGGCCTGAGTTTTCATGGTGATTTCATGGTGAATGTGGGCTGGTTGGTTCTCAAAGCTATGGAGAATCTGGAGGTAGAGATTGGAATAGGGCAAATTAAAATGCCACAAAACTTGTTGCTGTTACTGAGATTCCCCTGTTTTTCTTGAATAACTTCTCCCTGAATTGCTGCAAGCCTTTGATCAATTTCCAGATTTCTAAAAAATTTGTTTCTGATAATTTTTGCCAATTTTTCTATTGCCTTTAGGGGGGAGAGAATTTTAGAAGGTCCCTACTCTGTCATTTTTGCTGACATTACTTTATGCTGGTTTTCATCCCGTATTTACATTTGATAAGATTTTTTTTTTTTTTTGGCCACACCACATAACTTTCAGGATCTTAGTTCCCCGACCAGGGATTGAACCGGGGTCCCCTGCAGTTTAAGTGCAGAGTCCTAACCACTGGACCGCCAGGGAATTCCCAATAAGATTTTTATATTAATTACAATAGATCCCAATTATTGCTTTTATTTTTATTATTACATGTGTACTGAGGTAATATGCTGCTAAATAATATAGCCAAAGATTTTCAAGGACTAACTGTCTTTGGTAGAAAATGGTTTGGAGAATAAAGATCCCTTTAGTCTACTTCAACAGTGACCTTGCTCCCGATTCAGACCCTCATTATGTATATATGTCAAAATCAATCTTTAAAACTGCATTTTATTTACAACCTCTGAAAGTTTCTTGATTGTATATAGTAGCAGTTGAGTGACATTTTAGCTATTGTTCTTACAAAATATATCAAAGAAATCCTCACAGTAGTTTTTCTTTTGAACAAAAAAATCCAGTCTTCCTCATTCTCTCTAAAAGATTTCCATCACTGGATAAAAGAATTACTAAGATTGCTAGCTGGGCAAAATCATAGAGTAACTATAACAAGAAATAATAAGAGAAGAAATACCTCATGTCAACAGCATAGAAAAAGACAAGTTAGAATTACTCACATTTTTTAACATAGCTGTATCTTCTATATTAAAAATCACAGTTCTACAGAGAATAAGAAATAGATTTTCCAAGTGTTTTCACCTCTTAGGAAATAAATAAGTAAATAAATAGGTTAATCAATACGTGGTGACTGAAATTAAGGCAGACAATTGACTTTAAGTTATTTCTGTGTGGATAATCCATACATGGCCTTACTTTCCTTGTATTTTGCCTCCATATCTCTCCTTGTTCTCTTGAATTACTAACACTAGGGAGGAAAACTCTGGATGGAATGTCTAAATATGATATTCGAACAACATCCTAAAGTGAAATATAATTTATTTGGGATTAACTGTTACTCTATAGTACTATGCCATTTACCTCTCATTGGAATATTTGTACATTATGTATATAAAGGCCAAAAATTGTTTCCACAATAGTATTTTATTGTTAAATTTATATATTTATACTTATTATTATTCAGCTAGTTTTAAAATCATAGATACTTCCCTATGAAAGAGACTGTTAACATGAAATACACATATCTCTCACTCTGCCTCTATCAGTCAACACATATCTTCAACATTTTCTCTGGGCATTCCTTTTCCCGGCTTGCTTTGATATAAACTTGACCATCTCCATAAGATGCCACTTCTCTGGAATTTTTGTCAAGTGGTAGATTCTTTCATGTCTCACGTATTTTAGGTTAAGAGTTAGTGTTTTACTTCCTCCACTTTGAAATAATTATTACCCTCTTATCTTACCTTCTTGTTCAATAATTATCTTATCTTCTTGTTGAAGCAAATAAAACACAAGTTACACAAAACCATTTCACTGAGGATGTGTCCTCTTCAAAGATCTGGACTTTTGCTGAGATTTCCAGTTCGGCATTGCCTCACCTTGCACAAGCCTAAGGTCTAATTTCTCATTTTTTATGGGATAGCCCACTTATCCATGAAGCTCCAGCTTCATATTCCAGCCCATATTTCACTTAGCACAGTTGTTTTAACTCCCTATGTCATTTTTGCAGCCTTGGGCATTTCTCTTTCTTAAGACATCACCAATATACTTAAAGTACATTTTTTATACTTTAAACAACATCTATGTGTTTTACACTGGAATTTTCCTTTTTTTTTCTTCAGGATATCTAGTTCACTGTTCTATGGTAAGCATAAATATGGACTTTTATTTATGTTTTTAATTTAATGCCCGCATGTACTGTTTGAATTTTTTTTGTATTTTGTGCTCATGTTTATTTTATAATACATACATACATATATACATTATTATGTATAATGGAAACCAATACAGTTTATTCCACAAAGATTTCATGATTCTGATATCAAAATCTTGATACAATGCTATGCCTACTCCAAAGGAAAATACGTATGTTCACACACACAGACACACACACACACCAGAAAAAAACGCAGATTATTTATTGGTGAAACACTAGATATATTCTCCTGAAAACAGGAACAAAGTATGTCTACTATTAAAATTATTTTATAATAATTTTATAATAATAATAATAATAATAATGGTTTCAAGATACCATTGCAAGACGTTTAGACTTCTACAGATGATGATATAAACATCATCAGAATTTTATTTTTGGCTGTTTAGCTTCAAAATAAACCTTGATTCAATTGACTTAATTCATCTTTGCTATTTGTGGATTTAACATTGTCATTACTTTAATGCTAACTATACCTCAGAGCTGTTATATATTTCTCTGTCTTAGCCATTAACTACACAATAAGTATGGTATGCTCATTTTCCAACCTTTATTACCATGAAGGAAGAAAACTTTGGTGGCCTGACACTGAAGGCCACTATGTAAGAACTGATGCTTGAATGACACAATTGCATTATAGAAAATATTTCCACATCAAGTAAAATATAGATGACAATTTGTTAATTTGATTTCACCTCAAGAAAGATGTTCTTCAGTATATATGCTATTGTTGAATTTTAATTTATAATTTATAAAATTTTTATTAAAATTCTTGCTAGGTTATTTCACGTCTCTGGTGATCAGACCTACCACTTCTTTATCCTTGTAAATGCATGTTCCAGATCCATTCTTTGCTTTGGATGTTGTAGTTTCTCTGTATGTTATGTGAAACTTTGGTTGCACTTTTTTTTTTTAATTTATTTATTTATTTTTGGCTGTGTTGGGTCTTCGTTTCTGTGCGAGGGCTTTCTCTAGTTGTGGCAAGCGGGGGCCACTCTCCATCACGGTGGGCGGGCCTCTCACTATCGCGGCCTCTCTTGTTGCGGAGCACAGGCTCCAGACGCGCAGGCTCAGTAATTATGGCTCACGGGCCCAGTTGCTCCGCGGCATGTGGGGTCTTCCCAGACCAGGGCTCGAACCCGTGTCCCCTGAATTAGCAGGCAGATTCACAACCACTGATAAGATACTGAAATGCATTATACGCTTCTTGAGATCTGCAAGATAATAGACAATCATCCATCCTGAATGGTTTAGCCTAAAGAAAAAGGGATTAGGTCAGATAATGCCACAGTTTATCTCTCTCATTTTGTAAATTCTTCTATGACTGATCTCATCAATAGGTGATGCTAGCAGTTGGAAAAGGCCCCTTTTGGCATCGACTGGAATTTGTTAGCTTGGGATGAGATGTTTTCACTTTCTCTAAGCATGGGTAATTCTAATTCACTAAGAATGAAAGAACAAATCTTCCTCATGGGAAGAAGGATATTTCATCCTCCTTTTTTCCCCTTGGGTATTATTTCTAACTGTTTCAGCATTAAACCAGATTAACAATGAAACAACTCTCTGACCTTTGTTGGACATTTGACCTACACCGATATCACCAATAATGTATACATGAAATAAATCTACACCACAAGCTTACAGAATTTTGCTCTGCCCAGAATGTGTCCCAGCTGTTGGATGATAAAGCCATTGTTCACTAATACACAGAATAGACCAGAGGCTAACATGTCTATGTGCCAAATTGTCTATAGTTCAAAAGTATATTCCACACAAAGCAATACCCTTGCTCTCTGCCTCTACCTTGCATCCCCTTAGCTCTGTAGCTGAGAAAGGCTCTATTTAAAAACATTTCCATACTGAGATAAGCTAAACTAACATTTATGGGCAAAGGCTCTAGTCAACACACATATTTTATTATACCATAAAAAAATTGTCCATAGAACATGACTTTTCTGACAAATTATAGTACTATTTTTTTGCTTTTTTTTTGTATTTTTATGTTTTTGGTCTTTGGTTTTTAAATATTTTTGGTATTCCTGGCCAGTGCAATTCGTATTATCCACAAATTAAGTTTTTAATGCATGTATTTTAATCTGATGTCTAAAATACTACTTCTAAAAGGCACACTGACATATTAAGGCATGCCAACCTAGGTTTTCTACAGGTGAAATTGATGTTTTACCTGTGCAAAACAATAAAAGGATGGTATTGATAGTTTTGATTGAGCAAAATATTGAGCTGGTAAAATGAAAGGATCTGTTATTGGAATATATGGGAAAGTTGCATTTGATCAAGAGTTTTAACTTCTTTATCCCCAAATCTTCCCATAATACACTGGGTCTGGCATATTGAAGTTAATATGACAAATAGAAACATGTGAAGAATTAAATGTCCCATATAAATGTGCTAAGAGTAACAAGCTTTGATATTACAGATGTTCCTCTCTTTATTAACAATCAAAAATAAGAGTTTATAAAATGTATAAATTGAGTAGTAAATACATAAGGATTTGCTGCAAAGCTCTTTTCTAATAGTGAAATGAATTTATATAAGGCATTGCTTAGAGATATGCTTATAGAATGCAGTTAAAATCAATAGTTCGTTGAAGATTCTTCTGGTATAAAATGAGGTGCAACCAATATTTAAAGTAGGTCAAGGGAAAATGAAATTTAATTTTTTCAAAAAGGTGGGTGTCTCAGTATATATATATATATATATATATATATATATATATATATATATATATATATATATATAAATAATATGTACTTTTTTCAGCAGCTACACATATTGAGAATTTAGAATCATGTGAAATGGTATAAATTCTAGAAGGTTTATTAGTTTACCACTAATCATAAGGAGGCAGGAAGTAGACCTTTTTGGAATGACATAACAAGTGAGGGAAGCAATAAGGTAAGAATGATTAGGAAGAGCAACTGGAGATCCAAAGTTTTCATCTTACTCAGTTTGTGCCTGGTGAAATGTTGACAGAACACTGATAATTGCCAGACTTTGATATCCTACTTCCTGTCTCTATTTCCTAGGTCTAACTTTTTCTCACTGCCACAAGGATAATCTTTTCAAACATTACTTGCATAAACATCTTACAGATGAACCTTATACTAAATTCTTCAAGCTTGACTTAAATTTCCCCTTTATGCCATATCTGTTACCTCCATTTCCTTTGATTCCAAATACAAGACATGTAATATATTGTACCCTCCCACATAAAACTCCCTCTTAAATCACTATGTTATTATCTGACCCATCATATTTGCTGTGAATATTTGGGTGCTTATCACCTGAACTCCCATGTGGATGAATTTTTTACGTCATGAATTTTGGCAGAAGAGAGAGCCCACTTTACACTATAGAAACTGAAAAAAAAAAAAAAAGATACCCACTTCTCCAACCTACCTTTTAGCTAGTAGATAGCCATTCGACTAAGTTTGTCACCCACTTAAATATTGAATTTGATGTTACTGCCACTGCTTTTGTCACTTACAATAGAATGTATTCTTCATTGTACCCTTGCTCCCTTTGTCCTGCTCATTTCCCAGACCTCATTTTTCACCTTCTTTGTGATTGCACGAGCTATCAAATAGATTTCAATAAAACATGTTTTTTCCCTAAATGATCCTAAAGTAGTTTTGGTTGCCTACAATTAAGAACCTTAACTAAATCATCTTGTATACCGGTCTTATGGTTTTGTTTTTAAGATTTCAACTATAAACCTTTATTAAGAAATGTTGGATAGTTTTCCCCTTCTAAAGTATGCACTTTTTTTTTTTAAAGAAATTTTCTATAGTCCAGAAAAGTAATACTGTAATTGCAGGGATTCAAGCATTTGTATGAAAGTTTGTGGAGAAACTAATCTGAGGCAAAGGGATATTTCCACATTACTTACTTTCAGATCACAATTAGAGGTGGCTTACTTTCCATACAGCCACTTCCAAACATATCAGATGTCATGGCATCCAAAATGTTTCACAATTCTTGGAATTGATGTAGAGCTTTTTTCTTAAATGTGTATCTAACTTATTTTTTAATTTTAAATGGATTGTGTCCTAAAAAACTGTTAAAATAACACATAAGCCTACCCCTCAAATCAACGTACTTGAGCGTATTTTCTTTATTACATTTTCTTACGGAATTTAAAAGGTTGTGATCATGCTATACATTCAGTTTTGTATATTGTTCTTTCTTTACTTAGCAGTATCTGCAAACTATTTCTCATCTAAAGTTACAAGTAGAAAGACAGAGAACCAAAATTACTAATAAGCTGCTCTGTTTTTGTTCACTACAACCACTCTTGAATGGAATACTCAGGGTTTATTTGCCCTGTAAGAGAGTAAACTAACTGAAATAGTTTTCTAAGAAAAACAAATAGCAGACTGGGTCAGAATCATATTTCATACAGCCCAGTAAAATACAAGAAGTCCAAAGAGAAGCATGACTGACTTCCCTTTGTTCCAGGGACTCTAGGACAATGCTGCAGAATCAAGTGCTTTCTTGGCTATTTTCCACTGGACAGTGAATTCTTCATCTGGGAGCATAAGGATTTGGAAATATTACTAGGATGTCATAGTATCGCAAAATTTAGGCTTTTCATCCCCAAGAGATCATTTCTTTATGTCATAAATGAGGAATGGAAGAGATCATGGGGTGTTCCCTAGCCTTTATGGGTTATATTATAAATACCATGAGAAGTTTTGTATACATGCTAATTTGTAAACATCTCTGTAATTGTAGGAAGCTCTTGTCTCAATGCTTAACTGAGGAAAAATTATAATTGAGTGTCTTGACTAGCAGTCAATTTAGGCATAAAAAAGGGAGGTAGATTTTGTGAAAGGAGAGGATCAGGGAGCAGACCATGCCCGTAATGACTGACCACAGACAAACCACTTTTAGGCTAAGGCAGGAGACTGTTTTGATTCTCTGCTTGGGCATTTGAAACAGTTAAACATTAGGTAGGGAAACCTCATCACTGGAGGAGGGCTGAGAAGCCAGTGTGGATAATAGCTGACTGTTGTTTAATATTATCCTAAATAGACAATAAAGAAACTTTATGGAAATTTCTTTGGACCAATGTTTATCTCTGAGAGCTCAGAAATTGTCATTCACTGCCTTATAAAAAGAATCTGTTTATTTGGATCCAGCTGTGGAGAGATAAAAAGTCTCTTTCCCTGACATTTGGGCCAAGATTTCCTCTAAAATATCTTCTTAAATATTTACCTCAAAAGGCTTGGGATATCTTTCTTTTTTTAACTTTATTGAGGACTAATTGGCAATTGTAATTATATGTTTAAAATATGCACTGTGATGATTTGGTATACATATACATTGTGAAGTGATTACCAAGGTCAAGATAATAAACACATCCATCACCTCACATAAACTCTTTTTTTGTGTGTGGTGAGAATGCTTATGATCTGCTCTCAGGAACTTTCATGTATACAAAACCATATTATTAACTTTAGTCACCATGCTATACATTAGATCCTCAGAACTTATGATTCTTCTGACAATTTTTATTCTTTCTTTTTTTTGATATTTCTTTTTATTTTTTTATTTTTTTAATTGGGGTATAGTTGCTTTACAATGTTGTGTTAATTTCTGCTGTACAGAGAAGTGAATCAGCTATATGTATACATATATCTGCTCCCTCTTGGACCGACCTCCCACTGTCCCCCAATCCCACCCCTCTAGGTCACCGCTGAGCTCCGTGTGCTATACAGCATGTTCCCACTAGCTATCTATTTTACACATGGTAGTGTATATATGTCAATCCCAATCTCCCAGTTCATCCCACCTCCCCTTCCCCTCCCCCTGTGTCCACATGTCCGTTCTCTACATCTGCGTCTAATATTCCTAATTTCTGTTTAAAAATCCACTATGGATGTATCACTCTTGTAATTATGTTTCTTTAAACTATTTGTATCGTTAGCATATGCCTTTTTTTATTAGTAATTCTGCTTTATTTTTTTTTTTAATATTTTATTTATTTATTTATTTATTTATGGCTGTGTTGGGTCTTCGTTTCTGTGTGAGGGCTTTCTCCAGTTGCGGCAAGTGGGGGCCATTCTTCATCGCGGTGCGCGGTCCTCTCACTATCGCGGCCTCTCTTGTTGCGGAGCACAGGCTCCAGACGCGCAGGCTCAGTAATTGTGGCTCACGGGCCCAGTGGCTCCGTGGCACGTGGGATCTTCCCAGACCGGGGCTCGAACCCATGTGCCCTGCATTGGCAGGCAGATTCTCAACCACTGCGCCACCAGGGAAGCCCTGCTTTATTTTTTATGTGTAAAATGGTGAAGTAACATTTAATAAATTCCCATTAAATGTCTAGTATGAAAATAATATCTCATTTAGCTTCCAAAACAAGTTATTGTCATTATCCTTATTCTTTGGGTGAAGAGATGGGATTCAGAGACAAAATAACTTGCCTAGAGTCACACAACGGGTAAGTGTTGGAACTCACTCTCACTCAAACCTGTTTTACTTCAACATCCGTGCTCTCTTTAGTAAGCCATTCAATCTCCTGTGGAAAATAATTTTTCTTTCTCATGGTCCTAAATATACCTGTTTCACACTTTCAACATTGCCCCTAGTTTTATAAAACAAGAACCTAGAGAGTAACACTTCACTGGAAAATTCTAGTTTAAGGTTGTTCTTCTATGGCAACATCTCCTATTCTGTGATTATTTAAGTTTCTCCTACCCCATTCTGTGGGGTCTTCCTTGTGATCCAGTGATTGTAATTGCACGTAGTTCCAGGTACAGATGTTCTGTGGTTTCGCAACCTAGGATATGTGTTGGTCTCCTCTGCATAAGAAACAGTCAACAATGACTTCCAAATCCCCATTCTGGGATTTGATGGATATTTCAGAGCCAGTCATTTAAATGTGGTTTAGATTAATTTTCTCTAAATGCATATGACCCATTTGGAGTTTAAAGGAAGTTGAACAATTTTATAAAACCTACTCCATACTATTTATGTGCCAAGTGGCTTAGTCGTGTTAAATAGATACTTTTGCATTAAGCTGAACTGTGATTTTTAAGTTAGTTGTTAAGTACATGTAAACACATTTATAAAAGCAAACAAGAAGAAAGAGGAAGACGTTTACAAGTATCACAACATTTTGTAGTTTCATATACTTATACAAGTAAGAATTCTTAATTGTACAGAAATACATTTTGTGAGCCAAACAAATCTGGAGTCAGGCAGCATCAGAAGGGCACAATTTTCTTCCTGTTTGTGAGAAAATATTAAAGTGGAACTCTGAATTTGCTAATCAGTGACAACTTTAAGAAGAGTCTGAGAAGGTCTCTCCTTGAAAATTCCCCTCTTTCTTTGATGCAGTAATAATATTTGGAGGTGTTTTTTTAGTATCCTCTAATACAAATAAAGTTATGCAGAAGTTTTTACCCAGTTGACTAAATATCTACTTAGACATGAGTTTCTCCCAACTCCTTAGTTGAATCTTGTAGTTTGCTACACTAAAGAGTAAATGATAACTGATATTGAAGAGTCCATCATTGCCTCACCCTTTCTTCCTTCTTCCCTTCCTTCCTTCCTTCCTTCCTCCCTCCCTCCCTTCCTTCCTTCCTCCCTCCCTCCCTTCCTTTTCTTTCTTTCTTTCTTTCTTCTTTCTTCTTTCTTTCTTTCTTTCTTTCTTTCCTTTCTTTCTTTCTTTTCTTTTCTTTCTTTCTTTCTTTCTTTCTTTCTTTCTTTCTTTCTTTCCCTTTCTTTCTTTCTTTCTTTCTTTCTTTCTTTCTTTCTTTCTTTCTTTCCTTCCTTCCTTCCTTCCTTCCTTCCTTCCTTTCTTCTTTCCTTCTTTCTTTAGGTATAGTTGACCTACAATACTGTGTTAGTTCCAGGTGTACAACATAGTGATTCGGTATTTTTATACATTAGAAAATGATTTCCATGTTAAGTATAATTACCATATGTAGCCAAAGTTATTACAATATTATTGACTAAATTCTCCATGCTGTACATTTCATCCTCATGAATCATTTATTTTGTAAGTGGAAGTTTATACCTCTTAATCTCCCTCACCTAGTTTACTTATCCCAACTCCCAACTTTGGCAATCATCTGTTTATTCTCTGTATCTATAAGTCTGTTTCTCTTTTGTTTTGTTAGTTCATTTGTTTTGATGAAATTGTAAATGGGATTGTTTTCTTAATTTCTCTTTGTGATAGGTTGTTGCTAATGTATGGAAACACAACATATTTCTGCATATTACTTTCGTATCCTGCAGCTTCTTTGTTCAATTCATTTATTACTTCTAGTAGTTTTTTGGTGGCATCTTTAGAAATATATGTGCGTGTGTGTGTGTGTGTGTGTGTATACTAGTCTACTCTTTATTCCTTCTAGTGTATCTTTTAGTTCAATTATTATATTCTTCAGCTCTGTTTGGTTCTTCTTTATATTTTCTAACTCTTTGTTAAACTTCTCATTGTGTTCATCCGTTCTTCTTCAAGCTCTTTGAGCATCTTTATGATCATTACCTTGAACTCTTTATCTGGTTGATTGCTTATCACTACTTCACTTAGTCCTTCTGGGATTTTATCTGGTTCCTTTATTTGGAACATATTCCTCTGTCACCTTATTTCACCTAATTCTCTGTTTTTATTTTGATGTGTTAGGTAGGTGGTTTACATTTATGACCTTGGAGAAGTAGTTTTATGTAGGAGATGTCCTGTGCGACCCAGTAGCACACTCCCCTCTGGTCACTGGAGCTGTATTCTCTAGGGGTGCCCCCATGTGGGCTGCATGGGCCCTTCTGTTGTGGTGGGGCTGACTACTGTGGATGCACTGGTAGGCTGGACTGGCCCCAGCCCAGATAGTTACCCAGCCCTGCCTCCTATGGAGGCTGTTGGCTACTGGTGGGCAGAGCCATGTCCTAGCATGCTAGCTGTGGTGCCCAGGGTATCCTAGTCCTGTTGTTGGCTCACTGGTGGGCAGGGCTGTGTCCTGAAGTGGCTAGCAGTAGGGCCTGGGGGTTCCTGGGGCTGGTCCTGGCCTGTTGTTGGGCGAGGCCAGGCCCTGGTGGGGCTATTAGTAGGCCCTGGGCATTCCTAGGTCTGGTGCTGGCCTACTGGCAGGTGAGGCTTATTCCTGGGCCTTCTGGTAGGTGGGGCAGAGTCCCAGAACAGCTCGCTGGGGGGCCTGGGGGGCCTGGGGCTGTTGTCAGCCCCTTGGTGGGTGGGTAAGCTCCCAGCGCTAATAGGCTAGAGGGAGGACTCCAAAATGTCTCTTGTCAGCACCAGGGTTCTCATGGTAGTAGGAGCTCCCCAAAATGGCTGCCACCAGCATCTGTGTCCCCAGGGTGAGCTCCACTTGCCTCCTGCCTCTCTGGAAGGCTTTCCAAGACCAGCAAGTGGGTCAGACCAGGTTCCTTTCAAATTACTCCTTCTGCACTGGGTTTTGGAGTGTGTGAGATTTTCCGTGCACCATTTTATGAATAGAGTCTCTGTTTCCTACAGCCATATGGCTTTCCCGTGTGCAAGCCCCACTGGCCTACAAAGCCAGATGTTCAGGGGCTCACCTTCCCGATGCAGGACCCCAGGGATAGTGAGCCTGATGTGGGGCTCAGACTCCTCTCTCCTTGGGGAGAATCTCTGCAGTTGTGATTATCTTCCCATTTGTGGGTCGCCTTCCTAGGGGTGTGGGTCTTGACTATACTGGGTCTCTGCCCCTCCTACCCATCTTGTTGTGGTTTCTCATACGTATACATTTTACTAAGTGAGAAAGCCAAGGTTTGGGCCCAGTTTTGTCTGTCTTCAAAGGTTATACTCTGTTAATTATATCGTACTGTCTAAAGAAGCCAGGTACCTATTTTGAATCTTAAACATTTTAAAGAGGGACAGTTTCAATGACTTACTTACATTTCTAGAGATTTAGATAAAAAATAAACTCATTTGTCTGACTTTCCGTCCATTTGGGGAACTGCTAATTGACAATGTAGCTTGCTCTATGTCTTAGATCACTTATAAATCTCTAAAGTTTCCTTAGATCATACCTAGTTGTTGAAGATCTTTTTTTTTTCTGGATGGTTAAAAAAAACAGTAAACTCTGGTTCTTCACCATAATTAATTAGGGATTCCAGGGCACAATGGGACATTTTACTTTAAAAATAAATTTGTATTGAAACAGCTGCCTCTCTCATTACCAGGAGATCTGTACCCTTTCAGCTGCCAGGGCTGACATTTCTGTTTCCCCATTTCTCTACAAAATGAGCATCTCTAAGAATTCTAAAGGGTCTTTTCATGATTAACTTGCAGTGGTATTTTAATAGGGCTTTTTGTGCACTTTATATCATAAGAAATTATGTAAAACTCAATGGCTAATAACTTCCTGGACTTTATTTTGGTCAGTGTTTCAAATTTTTGGAACTTTTTGAATTTCTCTCTTTTTGTATAGGCAGGTCAGGTTTAAGAAGTCAGCCTTGCAAATCTATAATATTTATAAATGCAAAAAAGAATGTGTAAAAGAAAACAGCAGCAAGTAAAGAAGAAAGCTAGCAAAGCTGTGAAGCATAGGTCTCTCCCTTATGATAATCTGCCCTGTATACCTTTGAAAGTAAACAGATTTCCTTACCCCAAGATTCCCATGACCAGGTTTTTCAATCCTAGGTACTGTTGAGTAGGGACTTTGCTGATATAATTAAGGTTGGTAATCAGCTGACTTTAAGAGATTATCATGGATCTTGAAATATCCAGGTGGGCCCTGAAAAGCAGAAGAAAAGGACAAAGTCAGAAAGATGGGGCAGAAGTTGAAATAAGAGAAATTCAAAGTGTGAGAAGGACTTGACCCACCATTGCTGGAGGGTGGCCACATGGAAAGCAA
Organism: Balaenoptera borealis; assembly: GCF_965194805.1. Lineage (NCBI taxonomy): Eukaryota > Metazoa > Chordata > Mammalia > Artiodactyla > Balaenopteridae > Balaenoptera > Balaenoptera borealis. The sequence goes on from NC_138881.1 coordinate 105,680,907, forward strand.
TAGAAAATCCTTATTCAGCAGCTAAATAAGTAGCTTTGCCTGGCATCGATTTCTTGTCATTCAAGCATTCACCTTTGTGAACATGCACAAATACTAACTGGAAAACCTTTAAGAAAATATCTTAATCTTCGAGTACTGGAAATACTATAATTAATATAACGATGATGCCAAAAGGAAAAATAAAAAAGGTACATCCAACCCTAGGTAATACTGTGAGTCAGCACAGTATCTTCCCAGTTGCTTTCCAATCCCCATTTTCCCGGTCCCCCATTTGGTAACCTTATTCTTGCCTTCTGTATCTTGACTTAGGGACTCAGAATCCTCATTCTGCACCTTGGTAAGAAGTCTCTCACTAGAGTTCCACTGAATTTGTTTTTGCTTATACAGGTGCTCATAATATCACATGCTTCTTATTAATAATCCTTAAATAAAACTAAATTTTCCTTCCTAATTCCCTCTTTCTGTTAAATGACAACAAATATACTCATTTTTATGATTGTATCTCATTTACTTTTATGATTAAATATTTGTTGAATTTTGAAAAGAGTATAATGTCTAATAATGCCTTAATGGATCACCTTACCAGGATAATTTTATCTTAATAACAGACCAGAATGTCAATACTGTACTGTAAGTATTTGCTGAATAATTCCAAGTTTTTCCTAATAATTCTGAGATTTCAAAGGAAATTAAGTGGAGGGGAAGCCTAGAAGAAGGGAAAGGAATGCCTTCCATTAAAACTGCAACAGTAGCACAGTAATTCTTCATATCCCCCCTGAGAAAACAGGCTGGAAAACTGCCAATCGATGTACCACAAACTTTTAGGATTTCCTATTAGTTAAAATAAGAGGGGACCAGGTGAAGGAAGAAGGAAAGAATAGAACCCTGAACAGAAAAATGCTTCCTGTAAAAAAAAAAAGTCTGAGAAGTAAAGTGAGCCAATTTCAGTGGTATTTCTTAAAGTTTAAAGAAGAAAGCTGATTGCTAGAAGAACTGATGGCCAAAGAACATTGAGGGGCGTACCACATTAATGCTACCTGACCTGTGTTCATACACAGCATCTAGACCTATAATTAGACCTGGGGGAAAGTGAGATTAACTTAACTGACAGTGAAAGCTTACTAGAAGCCAAAAGTCAATGGTACAGGCAGCATCACTAAGAAGCTGGAGACTGCCATGACTTATTCTTGGTACAGGGAAGCTGATTATTGTGGGCTTGCTTCTAGTGCTTGTTTGCACTGAATTTGCTCTTGCAAATGAAGAAAATAGCACAGTGGCAAAGTTTCCTACTTTGTCTGTTTAGGGCCCTGGATCCTTTCTCAATCCCTCCAGATTATGAAGTCACTAACAATATAAATTTACAATAATTATAAAAATTCCCTCTTCTTTGCATCTAGATCTGAAAAATTTATGCAAAGATCTATACCAATTTCTTATAGAATCTATCTCAATTTCTACTGAACTTTGGCAAAGTAATGAACACCATAGATATTCTGATGTGAAAATTTTTAAAGAGAAATGGAAAAACATCACCCAATATATGAAAATATGCTGCAGTTCAAACAAAGGAAATTATCAAGAATCAGAAGAGTATTCCAAGTAACAGAAGAGCATTATGGAAGTTTTAAGATTTTTTTCAACAGGATTTAAGAATATAATGGATCCAAAAAATAAATAGAACAACACTAGAACGAGTAATTATGAGAGATGAATAGCAGTTACAAACACACACACACACACACACAGATTTTTTTTAAAGTAGGATTGTTAAATTTAACACTTCAAAGAAGTACCATATAATAAGCTAATAATTGAATTTAAAAAGTTGCATATGGATTCAAGAAATGCATTTGGAACTCTGAGGAAATGGTAAATTGGTGAAACACAGTAAAAGAAAATATGAGAGACATTGTAGGCAAATTCAAGGAATCCAATACACAGAAAGTAGGAATTTTAGAAGAAGAGAACAGACATGATGTAATAAAAGCAAAGAACAGTGGAGAGAAATTTTCCTGAGCTGAACAAATATTTGACTTTTTAATTTGAAAGGGATAGCTAATAGTCAAATTTACTCTGTGTGTGTGTGTGTGTAGAGGAGGGGATGAGGGGAGAGAGGAGGGAGAAGTGTAACACCTAGACATATTTTGGTTAAAATTTTGAATTTCAAGGACAATGATTGCATTAAACCAGAAGAATATAGTAAATTTCAAAACAAATGTTAGAGTTCAGGACTCAAGAGCTGTAATGTACCAAATGAAATAACCTTGCAACGTGTTTTTAAATAAATACAGCTATAAGAAGAATCAAGAGAAACACATTCATAGCAGGATACTTTAAAATGTCCTGCAAGTATTTATAGATCACATAAACAGAAAAAATAAATAAATCATGATATAGAGGAATTTAATGTTATAATTAATAAGTGATCTTGACAGAAAGATGGCCCAAGAACCAATGTCTTGATCCCTTTTCCAGGATCCAGCTGAACTGAAAGAAAAACAAAAATGGTGGGGGGATCCCTTGCATCCAAGGGGCCAACCACTGTACAAACTCTGAGAGATTTCTGTGACCTAACTTACAGTGGGAAAAAATTGAAAGAAGTCGCAAAGGTCCCGAACACGATTACAATTGATAGTGTCAATAGTGGAGGCTGGCTTGGGAGTGGGGAGCCATTGGGAATCTGGATACCAGTCCACTAGATACCACATGTGACTCTACACAGCAATCAAGGCTGCAGTGCCAGGACTGGTATAGCATTACATCAAGCACGAAGCAGAGGAGATTTTCTCTGAGCTGACTTTATTCACTCATCCATTGTTCATTCAGCAAAAAATTCTAGAACATCGATGTGTACCAAGGATTGTGTTAGATGATGGGGAAAAAGCACTGAAAGAGACAGATAATATTCTTTCCTTCATGATTTTTCTATTCTGACCGGGGAGACATAAACAAATATAAAATAAAATAATTTCAAAAAAGTTATATGTGCTACAAAAGAAACAACCCAGGGCAATGTGATCCAGAGTTTGTAGGTGCCGGAAGTAGGAGTTACTTTAGATTGGGTGATCAAGGAAGGGTTTTTTTCTCTGAAGAAGTGACATATAAACTGAGATCTGAACATTTACACTGAGACATTTAAACTGAGACTTTAAAATGAGCCATTGAAGAGAAGGAGAAAAGGTGCTTTAAGCCAAAGCAATAGCATAAACAAAGACTTGGGGGAGGGTGGGGGGGATGGTGGTGGTGGGTAGGCTTATATAGATGGCAAAAACAACACTCCTCACTATGGCAAAGATATCAATACTTCCAAAATTAGTTGATGGATAATTGCTGGGAAAATAACAATGATTATTTTGGGGGGTAAAGGAGATGTGAGACTGTGATATTAATGACTATGTAGAAGAATAAACTGTTAGAGTAGCTGAGGAAATACGCTACAATGAAAATTAGTTTATTACTAATGCAAGAATATAGAGACATGGGAAAAAATAGTTCCCAAATAGCCACCAATGTAAGTACAAATTTAGCAGTTTATAAAGGTGGCATTATATTATATTAGGGAAAGAAGCAATTAGCCAATAAACAGTGCTAGGGCAATTGGTTAGTTGTTTACCAGATTTTAAATTGTCACTTATCAGCACTCACCAAAACATGGATTAGAGAGTTAAATGTTTAATAAATAATTAAATCTTAAAACAAAACATAAGTAATTACTTGTGCAATGTTGGAGTGAGGAAGACATCTTGAAGCAACAATGAAGGAAATCTTAAAGAAAAAACATATTGCATTTGGTGATGAATGATTACTTGCCTTTTAAAATATTTTGCATTTTCTAAGTCATCTATATTGAGAAGGTTTTAATTTTAGAATCAGAAAACTAATGCTTATTTTAGAAAAAAATCCAAAACAATTGCTTCAAAAGAAAATTGAGGGGGCTTCCCTGGTGGCACAGTGGTTAAGAATCCACCTGCCAATGCAGGGAACACGAGTTCGTGCCCTGGTCCGGGAAGATCCTACATGCCACGGAGCAACTAAGCCCATGAGCCACAACTACTGAAACCATGTGCCACAACTACTGAAGCCCGCGCTCCTAGAGCCCGTGCTCCGCAACAAGGGAAGCCACCGCGATGAGAAGCCCACGCACCGCAACGAATAGTAGCCCCTGCTCGCCGCAACTAGAGAAAGCCCGGGCGCAGTACCGAAGACCCAACGCAGCCAAAAATAAAATCAATTAAATAAATATTAAAAAAAAAGAAAATTGAGGGATTGTTTTACAAAAGAGGTGTACCTGGTGCCTCTAAAACCATGCCCAGAGGAAAGTCACCTTCTCTGTTTATTTGGTAACCCAGCATTACTCTTAAAATTTTTAGGCAACAACTGCTGTTGTGTTGTTTCGTATTCTTTAATTTTCAGGGGATGGGTTGTGCAAAATTATTTTAGCCTTTTAGTCTCTTGCTTTAAAAACACAGCCAAATATTGATCTTACCGCAAAGATCTGATAGGAGATGAACTTGGGATCTTCCCCCCGGACTAAAGAGTCCAAAAGAGACCTGATAACACATATTTTATCATTGTTTTCCCAGGCTTACCGTGGGAATCCTGTCTGATAAAAAATAAAAATCACAACCCTGTTTGATCCTTTGGTGCAGAATTTTCCCTACTCTCTGTCTCATGAAAACAAAGTACTCTCTCTCTCTCTCTCTCTCTCTCTCTCTCTCTCTCTGTCTCCGGACTCAGACACTTTTGCTTTCATTAATCCCAGAACAGCAACTTTTTTACCCAGACAAAATGGGTTCCCTGGGAATTACCAGCCTTATCATTATTTAAATAAAATTACATATGTATGTCAATTCAATTGTCTTCAAATATCAGTGGTATTTCTCAGTCAGCAAGTAACTAGACTGTAGACTTTTTGCATTTTCATCTACTTTAAAGTGCTAGTGCTAAGCTAATGAAATCACTGTAGCCCAGCAGAAAGCTCAAGTTTGAAGAAAATTTTTTTTTTCTTTTTCAATCCAAGGTTATTGTTGTGTGTGTGTGTGTGTTTTTAATGACATCCCTCTGTACTGAAATATTACTACAGGCACACCTTTGAGATACTGTGGGTTCGGTTCCAGACCACCAAAATAAAGCATCTATAGAAATAAAGTGAGTCACATGAATTTTTTTGGTTCCCCAGTGCATATAAAAGTTATATTTACACTATACTGTAGCCTATTCAATATGCAACAGTATTATGCCCAAAAAACAATGTACATGCCTTAATTTAAAAATACTTAATTGCTAAAAAATGCTAACCACCATCTGAGCCTTCAGCAATTCATAATCTTTTGCTGGTGGAGGGTCTTGCCATGTTGACAGCTACTGACTGATCAGGGCGGTGGTTTCTGAAGGTTGGGGTGGCCGGGGCAGTTTCTTAAAATAAGACAGCAATGAAGTTTACCACATCGACTGACTATTCCTTTCAGGATGTAGCACTGTTTGACAGCATTTTACCAACAGTAGAACTTCTTTTGAGATTGGAGCCAATCTTCTCAAAACCTATCTCTGCTTTATCAACTAAGTTTGTGTAATATTCTAAGTCCCTTGTTGTCTTTTGAACAATCTTCGTAACGTCTTCACCAGAAGTAGATTCCATCTCAAGAAACCACTTTCCTTTCTTATCCATAAGAAGCAACTCCTCATCTGTTCAAGTTCATCATGAGATTGCAGCAATTAATTCACATCTTCAGGCTCCACTTCTAATTCTAGTTCTTTTGCTATTTTGACCACATCTGCAGTTACTTCCTCCACTGAAGCCTTGAACCCCCTCAAAGTCATCCATGAGGGTTGGAATCAGTCGACCCTTGAACAAAGTGGCAGTTAGGGGCACCGACCCTCCACACAGTCAAAAATCCAAGTATAACTTTAGGGTCAGCCCTAAGTTCTGAGACTTCTGAACAACAAAAATAAATGTAAATGGAAAAAGATTAGTTCTTTAAATATTTTAAATTGTCAGTCACATGTTCTTGATTATTACAAGGTTAAAGAGTGACTACTGAAATCATTTTGAGCATTGCCTCTCCCTTTCCACATTCTACAGATGGCTTCTAGGGTCCACCAAGTGTTAGGTTGAGGAGAGTCTATTTTACCTTCCACTGTAATTTTGTTTTCCATTTCCTTGTTCTCTCTTCAAATGGGGTATCTTCTGTTATACAGATCACAGTAAATACTTGCAAAACTTGCCTTGCCTTGAGCAATATGTTGCTTGAGATTGAAATAGGAAGCTAGTCTTGTATAAATGTCTGAGTTCTCTTTGGCTTATCTCATATAATTGGGGTATTTAAGCCTTATCCCCATCTCTTGGTCCTAATATTTCTAGTACTTATCAAGGGAACCATTCAAAATTAAGTGATTTGAGAAAGCAGGATTATAATCTTGTTTTAACTCTATGGAGTCTAAAGATGTCAAAGTTTGTGTGAGGTGGGGAAGATGGAAGAGACTCTGAACTCCCACACCCATGTCTCACTGAAAGCAGTTCTAACTTTATCTGTAGACTGCTGTAAATGGTGTCTTGCCCGTAGTTAATTACTCAATATGTTTTAGCTACTAATGTCTCTGCTGCTGTTGCTATGCTACTTACAGCTAAAGATTGTGTCAATAATGCTGATCTGTACTTCATAAATGATTTTCAGTGTTCGAAGTCATATTCCCAGGGCCTAGTGTAGCCTGCCTGACACATAGTTGATGCTCAATGTAAATTGAGTGAATGAATGTGTCCTTTGTTTGTTACATGAGACACAGGATAGGAAAATGTAGAGAATTCATTGGAAACTAGTCCCCACTTCTGAGGACTCAATTCACAGAATTACAGAGTCATTATGTATTTTCTTCTCTCCAGGGAAACATTGAACCTTCTCAAAACTCCCTCTATAATTGTTTTCTGAGTGATAGCCAAGGGATAATTTCTAATACTGTAGCATTCCTATAAGGACTAGCAAAATATTAATGATGAATATTAGGTTCTGTTTCATAATAAAATACATTTTTAATCACTTATGAGATATGAATATATAGACTGGGGAATCAGGATATGCAATGATGGTTAAAAATACTATACATATTTATTTCAACAAATTTTTTAATATGTGAGAGTAATTGCGTTATGTGCTTAGAAAATGTAAGGCTACATAAGACATCACTTTTGTTATCAAGGAGTATATAAGATACAAAAACGCACAACAATTTAAAAATAAAGATTCTACTGAAATGAGGTACAGATATACATATATAAAAAAACATGTATCACTGATTAAACAAACCTTTATCTCCATTTTCCAGAGCCTGACTGCATACAACTCAAAATCAAATGGGCGTCAGACAAGTAAATAGACAATTTCAGTAGAGCCTGATGATTTTTTTTTATAACACAGGAGCATAAGATTCCATGGGAACACAGAGAAAGGGATGAACAGCAGCCCGGTTTCTAGAGGTATCTCTAGAGCTGAGGTTTCAAGAAGGAGAAACAGTTAGCTAGAATATGGAACAGGGAGATCAGCGAAGATGTTACAGGCAAAATAAGCATATTGTGCGAGGTTTTTAAGATTTGCTATGTCAAACTTCATGCATGAAGGCAAATATGACCAGAATGAGGATGGATATAGGCAAGAGACAGAAATAATAGAGGCAGAGAAATGCTAGATAATAAAGAACTTTGTATTCTAAACTAAAGAACTTGCATTTTATCACCTAGGTTATGGGAGAGTCATTGCAGATTTTTGTAACAGCAAAAGTAATACAAATTCACCATAAACATTCAAACAATACAGTCGTGTAGAAAGTAAAAAGTGAGTACCTCCAACTTCGTAAGTATATTCATATGACTGATGAGTGTGCCTTTAATGACATTTAAACCAGTTTTATTAAAATTAAAATGGTGTTTTTACTTTATATTAAAAATGTAAAGTATAGGGAAGAATTTAAATAAAAAGTAAAAATGCATTCTACTGTGCAGACCTCTACCTCCAATTCTACTTGGTAGGGACAAAATTGTTAATAATTTCTGGCTTTTAATACTTTTAAACTTTCCATTTTAACTGCAAATAATATACCTATAAATCCGTTTCCTACTGAATACCCGCTAAAAAAGATGAGTTATAAGGATGTTATAAATGGAGAAAATTGTCAGATTACCTATCCTCTAAAAATAAAGTCAGCCAAAGTAGCCTCACAGAGTGAATTCTATTAACACTATAAGCAAAAGATGATTCCAATGTTATTAAACTGTCCCAGAGAATAAAGTGAGATGGAAAGCTTTCACGTTTTTTTATTCCTTCAAACAACACACATTAATGCTTGAGAACTCACAAAGAGAGCTTGGTAAAGAAAACTACAGCTTTATAGCACATGGAACTATATTCAATATCTTGTAATAATCTATAATGGGAAAGAATCTGAAACTGTACACCTAAAACTAATACAGTATTGTAAATCAACTATAAATAAAATTAAATTAAAAAAAGAAAACTACAGCTTCATCTGACTTATGAATATTGAAGCACAAGCAGTAACTAAAAATCAAATTAAGCATAGTATGAATTAGTCATAAAATTCAGAGTTCAATCTAGGAATGCAAGGATGGTTCAGTATAAAGAAATACCTAAAATAATTTACTATAAATAGTATACAGAGAATGGTAATAAAAGTGTGATTGGAGCCTAGAGTTCATTGGGAGATTGAAGATGATGAAGTTGGCAAGATAGATTGGGAAATGGATCATGAAGTAGTTTATATACAGTGCGAAAAATATCTGTGATTCTAACCAACAGGAGAAGGAGAGTTAAATAATATTTATTTTCATTTTTTGTACAAGGAAAGTAGTAAAAATTCTATTTAGTTTGATAAAACAGTTATTCCCATAACTCACTTTTTATAAGCATCAAAACATTATTAGCGGCATATATCTGAATATATATAATAAGTATATAGAATAAAAAGTATATATATTGTATCCAGTATGCATTTTTAAATGTTTTACACAAAAATCACATCATTAATTTTTTCTTACTCAGATTAATATCATATTTTATATAAAAATATAAATATTAACAAATAAATAATCATATAATTATATATTAACATGTAATAATAGCTAGCTTTTATTGTGTTCCCTATGTGCCAGGAAAAAATGTACACATGTAAGTATATATGTTTAAATAAATATATATATAGTGAAACCTCACAACAGCACTGAATTAATTGCATTATCCTCATATTAGAGATAGAGAAACAAAGGCCCACAGGAAGCTTTCTGATACTAAAATCTCTGTGTTTAATCCACCACATCCTGCTATCCCTGCATAGTACACTGTGGAAAGACAATGTTTAGGAACTTTCTGGTGAGCCAGAATCTTTGAACAAGGGTGAAAAATTGCCCAGGAATAATCTGCAAAATGAAACCCATATGCAAATAATCTACACATTCAAAAACTATCAATCCCATCTAAAGAATAAAGTTCAGTTTAAACAACAGAAAAAGTAGCAAATAATGAAATAACTTTATTCAGACTTTTTACTCGAAGTAGAACATTTGTTTTGAATTAGCCTTTAGACTTGAAGTAGTCATAACATGAAAAATTTTGGAATGTGAAGTTCTGTGTTTGTTCCCAGGGACTGTGCACCTTGCTCTTTCACATTTGAAAACTTCTACAGGTGTGTCATGGGCTTAACCTTGTCATAATAGTTTGAGAATATGAGCTAGACCATGAGTGAGCCTAACAATAAGTAGAGACCAGTGAAGGAGAACGATGTAGCTGAGGTAGCTTCTAGTGTAGACCAGTGGTCTCCAACCATTTGGGCGCCAGGGACCAGTTTCGTGGAAGACAATTTTTCCACGGAAGGGAGTGTGGTGCGGGGGGGTGCGGGGGGAGGTGGTTCAGGCAGTAATGCGAGCGATGGGGAGCGGCCGATGAAACTTCACTCACTCGCCCGCCCTCACCTCCTGCTGGGCTGCCCGCTTCCTAACAGGCCACGGACCTGTACCAGTCTGCGGCCCCGGGAGTTGGGGATCCCTGGTATAGACTATTCAGTGTCACACTGTGGTGCTAGTTTCAGGCAGTAGTGAATATGTGAGCTGGGATAATACATACCTTGTTAGGGAGGCTTGCAAATAAATAACCAAAAAACCCTTCTACTTCTAATAATCAGTGCCTCTACATAATCAGTCTAATTTTAGTTTCATTGGAGAAACTGAGACAGCCTATTAGACCCAAAAGTATTGACTAACACTGGTACCCTAAGGCAAGAAGCATTGTTAAATTAAATGTGGTAATAAAAAAGCAGCCCTCTTACATATATAAATGGTAACTATTCATAGAATCAAGGTAGAGCTACTTAATTAGCTTTTGGATTTAAAGCATAATCTGTAAAATAATTATGGATTTTAAAAATGTGTTTGACTCTAGCTGAGGATGCATCCATTTTAAACTAATGACCCATTTTGTACATGTGTTACATGTGCACGCATGTGCACGTGTGTTTATTTGTATATGTGAGTGCATATATTTTCTTGAAAGATATGGTTTAAGAGAGAAGTGACAAGATCCCTCTCAACATTCTACGTGTTGAATCCCAAGATTCATTCTATACTCACTGTCTGATGAGATCTGACAGCACAAACTTCAGTTGCAAAGCCACATAGAACACAAGCAGGCTGTAGCATTGCACTATCTTGCTGGAGGCTAATCACTTTATAATGAGTTTAGTGAAAAGTACCTATGCAATAAGTTGTTGTTGACAGCAGCCCAAGGGAACCTCTAAGTGCTAAAAATTAGCAGCTGAGAGATGTTGGATTGCATCCTTTTGAAGATAGAAAACAGATTCCTTTCTAAAATACAAGCAGTTTAAATTCGACATAAATCAAACAGATGGTAAAAGAAATATCTTGTTGCTATGGGCTTTATCCTGTTTTTGTTCTCACTGTTTTATGAAATAAAAGAAGAAAAAAGTCAGGCTTCTAGTGTTCCAGTTTGAGGAAACAATATCTTAACAGCACAGAGAAAATGATTTTTTTTTACTGTGATATTGTATATTTGACAGTTCATGAAAAAATTTACACCAAGCTATATTTAAAGAAAATGGTAAACATGCATTGAACAGTCAGCTTCCTTTTAACTGATTCACTTTCATTGTAGATTTTGGATATTAAATAATCAATCTGGACTGAAGAACTTATAATAAAACTCAGTCACTACTATTTATAAGACTGTTGCAGAGCTGGGTTGCTATAAAGACCACTATGCATCAGAGGAAGTATAATTTTGGTTAGACTGTACTGATACTATTGATAAGCATCAAACCCATGCTAATTTTGCCTGCAAGAAAGATGCAGCATAAGATATAAAGAAAGAAGGTTATGGCACTGCTTGGTAGGAAGAAATCTATAAAATAATGTTTTAGCTTTCCAACTTGGCACTAGAAATGACAGAGAACAAAACAGAAAAGAGATACATTTGACACAGTGCCATGAAATGCATTTGACACAGTGCCATGAAAAACATTTCTGAACTTCAGTATATTTCCTTAAATTGAAGGGCACCCACTGTATCAGGGTTTTACAGAGGTCAAAATAATCAGCAGTATGACAGTTGTAACTGACAAATACATTCTCTAAACTACTTGTGCTTCTATAGTAAGTACTTGTATTAAAATGATATATTGGGTTAAGTATCAGACAAAGTTCCACAAATGTGCTAGGTAGGAAATGTAATTTTACAAAAGGATTTGACAGTACCACCTACAGTTGCTAAGAGGTAACTGGGGAGAACACTATGGAGTGATGCAAACTGGTAAGTCTTCACAGAGTCTTTGTGGTTTCGGTAGGGGTTTGAGGATAGGGTAGAAGTTAAATCAGCAGAGAGAGAGGGGAAGAGCATTTGTGCAAAGCAGAGAGATATAAAGATTTTGACCAGATTGTGGGAGACTTTAAATGTGAAACTGAGGAATTATAGGTTTATTTGTTAGGCAATTAACGGGCCACTGAAGGATTTAAACAGAGGTTAATGTGTACAAAATAGTGTTTTATGAAGATTTACTTGTCAGCAAATGGGGAAAGACTGAAGGCAAGGAAACTAGTTAAGAGATCATGACAACCATCCAGGGAAGCAGTGATGAGGGTCTGAACAAGGGTTGTGATGGGGGAATGAAAGGAAAGGCTATTACAAAAGAAAAAGAATACACTGGGCTTGGTGATTGATGAGATGCAAGGGAGGGGGGGGGGTGAATCAACATTTGTGACAAGCAGGGTAATGAATTTCGTAACCAAATTTTTAAGTCTCTCCAGAAAGGAAAGAATCAAGAATGATTTGAAAATGTAAGCCTGAGGACAGAGAAAAGGATAATTTCATTAAAAAATACATATGTGAAAAGGGGAAATATTCTGAAGAAACAAATTCATTATATTTTCATTACGCAGAGGTTTCGTGGAATGTCTTTGGTATTGTGTTGATACTTTTATAATATTAAATGTAGTTCAACCTATGGTTTATTATTTTATGTTCTTGGAGTATATATAACATATTTGACCAAATTTATTTGTCATGTGGTATTTAATCACGTAGATACGACCTGAGCTGCTAAGTCTGATCTTGATAACTAACCATTTAAAATTAGGAGTAATATGTATATTTAGAATATAATAAATGATATATATGCTATGTTGTCAAAGTTTCATGTTGTTAAGAACATATTCTTGATGTGTGTCACTGGTAAACCTGATCTACACATTTTCTATTATAAAATGGAAGCAAACCAAACCACTGTGATTACAAACTGGCATTAGTAACAGTTTATAATCACAATTCTTTTTTAAAATATCACGCTTAAGCAGTTACTCATAGAAATCAAATCAGTGTTTTTAAAAAAGTAAAGAAAAATTTTAGATATAAGAAATCATTTGCATGTCCTAATGCATTTTTATTGACAAGAAATACACATCCAAGTCAACACATCTGGCATATATACTCGTCTCCTGAGAAACCCTAGATTCATGTTTAAATGTTCTTCAACCTCTTCTTGTTAGATAGCAGCCCGCCATGAGTGAACCCTACAATTGTGGTAAGTATAGTAAGTGTTTTTATGTCAAAGTTCAAGTAGAGTAGAGCTGTTTCCATTTAAAAGAAAATCAAAACATTATGGCTCATTTTAGTTTCTCTTAGATAGAACATTGGGCAATATGTTTCTAACTCCATTTTATTACCTTGCTACTTCTCTTTACCTCTATCCATGAATTGAAAACATAATCTTAAATGCCCTTATAGGAGTTTGTTTCCAAAAACTGATGCATCTTTATAGCTAAGTACTCTGACAGTGTTTCTCTTTAAAACCTGCTTTTCAATAAAGGTCTTATTTTATCTTAAAGGTGGAGAAGCAACCATATCGTACCTCCAGTGAAAAGTGTACTTTCTATTCCTTGATTGAGCTTGGTGTACCAATGTTCTATTGTGTCTTCTTATCTAAACCTATTCTTATTAAAGAATCAGATCAAGTTATGTATACTAAGGTGTAAAGATTAAAAGAATATCATAAAGTACATATTTATTAAACTAAATTGTTAAAATTTAACAATGGTAACTATTATGACTAACAGTGGTCCAGGCACTGTGATAAACACTTTTTATAATGATTTTTTTGACACAACTATTCCACCAAGTGTATATGTAGAAGATCCTTGCTAGCCAGGCATTGATAATGTTACTCCTGGTAGTTATAAGGTTTCTTGAGAAGCAAACATAATCAAAATGCAAAATTATTCACTAATAAACTACATAAAATTACTACACACTTAATTATTCCATCATGGTAAATACTACTTCCCCTCTCTTTCCATTATATCCTAGTCATAATCCAGTGTTTTAATGCAGACATATTCAAGTTCATCACAATATAAAATTGTAAATTTTACAAAAGATGCAAAATTTCATGAAGTGAATAAAAATGATGAAATTACCTGTGAAACCAATGACGAATGGGAATCATGCAGAGACACACCAGTTAGTACTTGAATAGAGAACATTGACCGGAATGATGAAGACAGAGTCCTTCAGAAAACTGATGAAGCCCTTGTATATATTTCCAGAAACGACCCTATTAATTAGTATGCAAACAAAATAAAAAAGAAAGTTTGGCATATAATATTACGTTGTTATACAATTTTTCAGGAAAAGTTACACACACATACAAGAAAAATCAAAATCAACATCAAATCAATCTTTGTTCTGAGAAATAATGCATAGTTCTAATTATAAATAAAATTTTGTTAAATGTGAGATAAATGCTTTATATAATTTTGATTATTTTTTCAAACTTTTGTCCCAATCAAACCTTTTATTCACAATTTACAATGTATTTTCAGTCCTCTTTTAAAGTACATTCACATAAGTGGACTTTTCTGGTGCTATTTACTCTTGGAAAATGAGAACTTCCTGCATTGTTGTCCCTATGTTTAGATGAGGAAACTGAATTTCAGGGAAATATAATAGTTTGCTCTAACAGTCAGGGTCCAGCCAGGGGACAAAAGCCACACTAGTTTTTTGGGGGGTTTTTTTGTTTTTTGTTTTAATAGATCTTATTGGAGTATAATTGCTTCACAGTACTGTGTTAGTTTCTGTTGTACAACAAAGTGAATCAGTCATATGCATACATATATCCCCATATCCCCTCCCTCTTGAGCCTCCCTCCCACACTCCCTATCCCACCCCTCCAGGTCATCGTCGCAAAGCACGGAGCTGATCTCCCTGTGCTATGCGGCTGCTTCCCACTAGCTATCTATCTTACATCTGGTAGTGTATATATGTCGATGCTACTGTCACTTCGCCCCCAGCTTCCCCCTCCCGCCCACCGTGTCCTCAAGTCCATTCTCTATGTCTGTGTCTTTATTCCTGTTCTGCCACTAGGTTTATCAGTACCATTTCTTTTTTTAAACCACACTAGTTTTTTGAGCAAAGACAATTTAAGAAATAGTTAACTAAGTATAAAGATTGTTAACTTGATAACTGAAAAATAAAAGGAGAATACTAAGTTATCATGGAGTTAGCAAGTACAGGAAGCAATTACCACACCTAGGACTGGACAAACAAAGAGGGGAATTTGGGATTATTAAAACTAGAAACTTAGAGGAAGAGCTCCACAGCAGAGATTCTCAGACCTATGAAGAGGGGCACTGGTGACTGGGGGAAGGGGAAGCAGGCGGGATGAGGCTGCTTCTGTACATATCACAAAAATGACATATTTCATTCAAATGCTACAGTGGGAAAGAACTGCTGCTTCAAGGCTGTAGAAGCTTGCTGGGGAGAACTATGGGACGCAAAGGAACAGGAAATCAACATGAAACCAACAGAGATTAAGCAAGGAGTATACCTCTTATTTCTCCTCCAGTCTTGCAGTCTCCCAATCATGCCCCATATTGGCAGAGATGAGCACATAGCCAAGCTGGCACAGCAGAAATGTGGTTTGCAGAGTCCTGGCACCAGCATCACAAAGGGTAGAGAAGGGTGGTTTGAAGCTGAGAGATAATAGTTTAATAACTGGCACAGTCCAGCTTTTTAGCTACTCAGCATCCAGATACACTCTTCTACACGTATTTGAACTTCTATACAATAAAAAGAACTCTGTGTTTCCAGCACTAACATGATGAAACTATCCTTCATAAAATCAAAGACCTTCTCATATTCCCACCCCAAACGAGGGAACAAGAAGTAACAACAGCCATTGCATCCAACTTTGGGAGATAGTTACACTATTCATCTCTGGCACAACTGCCTAAGCGAATACTGCTGGTGATCGTGGAAGCAGGGTTTGAAACCCAAACTGTCTCAGAATCTACAGCTTTTTCCAATGTACCAAACTACCTCTCAATGCTAAACTCTATGTCAGAGCAGTATAGACACTGCTTCAGTGTAATGTGAGGTGGTTACACCTAAACAACATAAAAAGTTATGACTGATTTAAAAAACAATAAGCAAAATAAGCAGAATAATCCAATTCTGACTGGAGTCTTCTGTTAGCAGATCTGGTAACAAATTTTGAAAAGTAAACATCATAACAAATTGGCCGCCTTCTTGCTGTGTCCTCACGTGACTTTTTCTCTGTGAGCTCACATCCCTGATGTCTCTTTCTTTTCTGTTCTTTTTTAACTTTTTTATTGGAGTATAATTGCTTTGCAATGGTGTGTTAGTTTCTGCTTTATAACAAAGTGAATCAGTTATACATATACATATATTCCCATATCTCTTCCCTCTTGCGTCTCCCTCCCTCCCACCCTCCCTATCCCACTCCTCTAGGTGGTCACCAAGCACCGAGCTGATCTCCCTGTGCTATGCAGCAGCTTGCCACTAGCTATTTTACATTTGGTAGTGTATATATGTCAATGTTACTCTCTTACTTCATCCCAGCTTACCCTTCCCCCTCCCTGTGTTCTCAAATCCATTCTCTACGTCTGCGTCTTTATTCCTGCCCTGCCCCTAGGTTCATCAGAACCATTTGTTTAGATTACATATATATGTGTTAGCATACAGTACTTGTTTTTCTCTTTCTGACTTACTTCACTCTGTATGACAGACTCTAGGTCCATCCACCTTACTACAAGTGGGAATGTAAATTGATACAGCCACTATGGAGAACAGTATGGGGGTTCCTTAAAAAGCTAAAAATAGAACTACCATATGACCCAGCAATCCCACTACTGGGCATATACCCAGAGAAAACCATAATTCAAAAAGAGTCATGTACCACAATGTTCATTGCAGCACTATGTACAATAGCCAGGACATGGAAGCAACCTAAGTGTCCACCGACAGATGAATGGATAAAGAAGATGTGGCACCTATATACAGTGGAATATAACAGTTCATTTTGATCTTGTCTGCTAAATTAGCCATAATATTGGAAAGCAAGAGAGCTAGAGCAAGTGAGCAAGAGAGAGCAAGTCAGATGCATTTTTGGAATATTCACAAGCAGGAGAGACAGATTAGTATATGGCTTCTATTATTCAGCACCTGGACAATACATTTGTTGTTGGAATACTTCTGAAGAAATTTAAAAATTTTATGTTTCCTATATCATAATAAAAAACATTATGGCCTGCTGCTCCTGGTGAGATTTTCCGCCTACAGTCAGCTGTGTGCAAATGATAGATTTTTAACTCATACTGTTCAGCCTATTTTTCTTTTTACTTGTAAGCAGACGAGATACACAAAAATCACAACTCATGAAAAATTGTTGTTTTTTTTTTTTTTTCTGGAGATGAAAAAGTGTATAAATTTTCTCTAGCCATCAGGAAATACAGTTAGAGGATAGTATGTGTTGGAAAGTTAGACTTATGTTTTATAAGGTATAATACTCTAATTATTTCACTAAAAGTAAGGTTTAAAGGCTAAGATAAATGTTTGAGGAAGGTAAGGAAAGGAGCATAAAGAATGGAGAATAAAGGTGGAGTTAAAGTCGCTGTGTCTAATTGGTTGGCTGTGTTTTGTCGTAATAAACATTTACGAAGTCCTATATCGGTGTGAGTTGTAGGGCTTTCTGTCCTTAGGCTTTCCGACTTGGGATTATTATCAGTGTTAAGGGAATCTTACCTCATATTTTCTTTTAAGAATGTTTCTCTGCAAGGACATATTTTATTGTTTTTAGGCATTTCTAATTCATTTGAAAGAATTTGTCTGGCATTATAACAGCTTTAGCCACATGTTTATGTCTTTATTATGACTGTATACTTTTTACTGTCTTATCTTCTGTTATAATTAAGCAACATTTTAGGTTATGTTACATTTTTATCTTTCCTATCAAAAGTCCCTGTCACATAGTAAGTGCTCATTACATAAATTGTGAATGAATGAATGGTGAAGGATAGAATAGACAACCTCTTTGAGAGAGGGACTGTTTTATTTATCCATGTATCCTTGAATTTCACACAGTGTCTATCACATAGTAGGTGCTCAGTTAAATGAATGAAAATGCGGAGGGGATTTAAGGGATAATTATGAAGAAAAAGCCAGCATGATGCATTAGAAAGAATACTGATTTGGAACTCAGGCAGTTCTGGGTTTTAAGAAATAGTTCTACCAGACTATGTAATTTTAAATAAGTTGTTTTACATACTTGAACTTTAGCTTCTTTCTATTAATGGCAAGAATATATTTTTCATAGGGTTGTTATGAGGGTTAAATGATAATGAATGTAAAATACCTAACAGCATTCTGTACAAAGTCGAGTTTTTCAAGGAGTTGGATGATGAAGGCCCTATAAACAACTAAGAGACAGGAGTTCAACTGCCTTATTGGATAACTGAAGGAAAGGATGTGACTTTTAGTATGACGGGTTTCCTTACCATAGTCAAGCAGAGTCAATGGGCAAATTAGATGTTGGGAGGATTCTGGCAAGAAAAAAATATTACATATAGACTATATCATAATTCTTATGTAATACCAATGCATTTTTATGATAATTCATTAGTTCCAATGTTTTCTCTTCTATGACACTGCTGAAGAACCCTAATGAAATGATTATTGTTTGGTGATATTCCAATCCAGTTTTCATAATCATATGTATTTTCCTGGTGGCAAACATAGTATGCATAATTTTTTGCATGTTTTTCCTTTAACACTTTCCTCTGTTATTAAACAGCCATAATGTTATTTTAATGATTATATAACATATGTGTAACATCACTTACCTATCCATTCCTATATTGAAAATTTTTTATTATTTTTTCATAAATATAAATAATAATAATAGAGCATCTTTGTGCATTATTTCCTTGTAGTAAATTTCTGGAAATAGGATTATTGGATCAAAGCATTTAAAAATTTTGTGGCTCTTGCCAAACATCTTTCCAGAAAGGTTACCAACTTACCATATATGACAATATTTAAAAGGCTGTATATTCTTTTCTCTCCATTAGTGTTCCATGTCTCTAGCCATGATATTTTGGGTTGTGCATTTCTCATCGGTACCTTCCAAAGTATTCTGCCTCTGTTTTGTGGCAGTAAATTCTTGGTATGAATTCTAGGCTTCATCTTGTTTTTCATATTTGTTTTGCAGGTAGGTCTCAGGCTAGTAACCCTATCACTCTTATTCCTTTACATAAAGTGTTCAGTTTGAACAGTACCTCATATCTGATTTATTCTGCCTTAAAAACTCATCTAGAGGTTTTAAATTTCTTACCCAACAATACAAAGATGACACCTTGAATTTTATAAATTGAGATAGATCTTATTGGTTTAATTTTATTCTGTTTCTCTTTCTTTCTTTCTTTTTTTAAAATTTATTTATTTATTTTTGGCCGTGTTGGGTCTTCGTTGCTGCGCGTGGGCTTTCTCTGGTTGTGGCCAGCAGGGGCTACTCTTCGTCGTGGTGTGCGGGCTTCTCATTGCAGTGGCTTCTCTTGTCGCAGAGCACGGGCTCTAGGCATGTGGGCTTCAGTAGTTGTGGCACGTGGGCTCAGCAGTTGTGGCTCGTGGGCTCTAGAGTGCAGGCTCAGTAGTTGTGGTGCACGGGCTTAGTTGCTCCGCGGCATGTGAGATCTTCCCAGACCAGGGCTCGAACCCGTGTTTCCTGCATTGGCAACCAGATTCTTAACCACTGCACCACCAGGGAAGCCCCTGTTTCTCTTTCTAATGAAAAGATAGAGAACTGAGATCAATAGTACATAAGCAAAAATAAATATTTTTTCCAAGAAAGACATTAACAGGACTACATGAGGATTTCACCTGCCACCTGGACCTCATCAGCAACTTACTCTAATAAAAAATGAACCATATTCAGGTTAAAAAATCATGGTTTAGACTCTTCCACAAAGGAATGCAGGAAAAGTTAAATGTAACCATTATTTTAGGTTATAAGTAGGTCAGGGATCTCTTAGAGATTGTGGGCAGAGAAAAGGAGTAAGCACCTCTTTAGTCAACTTTGAGACCCTGGGAGAATGGTAAGAAATAAAACTTGGGAGGCCAGGATGAATAAGATTGGTAATGAATAACAGGGATAAATGGTAAATATAAGGGTTACTGTCAGTCGTTAAGGGTAAATTCAGTCATCTCAAGTAAACATTGGCGCAGAGTTGATGTATAGTGTGAGTTCCATGTAAGCTTAAATGATCCAAGCCAGGCTGAATGAATATAGAAACAAGGGAAGATGCAAGAGTGAGGAACAGATAATAAGAATAAGAGCATGCAAGGACAAAGACCTGAAGGAATTCTGTTTATAGAAGAACTCATTATTTCAGTTGTCTTTTATTCTAATCAGTTTTTTGTAATGTCCCTGCCCCAAGGCCATTAAGATACTACACAGTTTCCAACATATTATAGGTTCTTATTTTATGTAATTTACGACTTGGTTCCCCCAGCCTAAATAAAAACATTCATAGGGACAAAAGAAAAATTTCCATTGACAGATGAGTCTTAAATACAGTAGCACTGGAGATTGTTAAATTAGTAGTCTAAAAATAAATTTGAAAAGGATTACTAAAAATTTGAGCTGGCATTCGTGATCATTTAGAGCTTATTTTAGTAAGGTAATTTTGTTCTTAACGGCTTTGCTGTGTAATTGTTTACGCTGGTTATTCATGTTTGATAAAATATATTAATTTGGAAAATGATTGGGGAATTAAATGACTCATCTAAGAGATTTTTTATAAACCCAAATCACTGTTTTATGATAATTGAAACATCGCTAATAATTATGTGTATACATATTTTACATGTGCAGATTAGGACTTCAACTTTACTGATCAGTAATTTAGCAGAATATAAAACAAAGTGTAGTCCTAATCTAAAAGATTAAATACATTGAAAAAAAGCAATTCCAGGGCAAGTAATCTAAAAGAGTTGGTCTCTATTGCTTCCCTCAAGTCACTGGAGGAACTCCAACATTTCCATGGTAGACCATGAGGATTAGAAGTCCTAAATTCTGACATTAACTTGTCAAGTAATCTTAGACTTTTGTTTTCTCATCTTTTAAATGTAAGAAGTAACATGTGCCATCGCTATTCCACAGTGTTATTATGATTATCAAATGAATAATGGATGTAAAAACACTTCGACAGTTTTAAAGTAGTATATTTCTGCAAGGTATTATTGTTTCCGAAATCTAGCACACTAATATACTTGTTACAAGTTACCATGTCACAGGATAATACATTCAGATATCAAGGAAAACACAAATCATTTAATGCAAAAGATACAAAGATCCCATAAGAAATTATTTTAAAATCATGAAAAAAATGCATAATTTGATATTAGTATCAAGACAAAGATGGAAAACGACAACTGAATTACTTGTATGAGAGAAAACATCTAATTCATAGAATGGGCAGAGAGATACATTTCTAAAATTCATGTTCACATAATTTTGTTATAAGCACACTATAAATTGCATTTCACAGATTTTAGTATTCCTGGTAAAAAATGTGCATTTTAACAATACTAAAATATCTTTTATTTTATTTTAGGACAGCCTTCACAATTCTGTTAAGATCATCTTAACCACATGAAACATACTGACATTAGCCTAACACTAACCAAATTTGCACTGTATAATCTAGACTAATGAGAATTCTAGCTAGACTAGGAGTTTTAAAAGAAAAAAGAAAAGTGGGTGATTGCTATCTTTAATGAAAAAAGGGTGATCTAATTTTAGTTTCAGTATGTGGGAGCAATTTAACTCGAGGAAAAGTTATCAAAATTAAAGAAGGCTATTCACATTTATTTGTGAATATTTAATTGGTGCACAGAGAACTGGCACAATTTCAAGCTGTTAATCACAGATTTCTAAATGCATATTAGCTAATGGATGTATAAAATTATGCTTATCTTGTCTTAGATAAATGCCTAATTAAAAATCCTTTGAGGGGAAAAAAAAATCTTCACATCACAAAAAAAAAAAAAAAAGAAAAGAACATTATGTAAAGCTGTATATAACTTTAGAGAGAGAACTTAAGACTTTTTTTCACACTAGAATACTTTGCTGGATATTTAATATCTGAAGTTTTCAGACCAGGTAAGAATTTTAGGTGTTTAAAAAATGATTATGCCGCATACAGTGTACTGCCGTGACTCTTAGAGATGAATTTTGTGTATTCAGATTTATATGTGAGCCTACTAAAGCATGAGGCGATTAAATACATTTCTCATACAGTGATTTGTTTCATTTTCAGTAGTAATCATAAGCATGAGTCAAACTTCAGGATACTCGAGGACTTAGGTTAGTTAAAATGAAATGCTCAAAAGTACTTCTATTCAAAGTTACACTACATGTTCAAATCTTAACTGAGCTATATAAAGATAAACTTAGAAAAAATAAGGGTGCTATAGCATTTATATTTGACACTTTGTCTAGGTGGGCTTAAAGGGGGGATAACTACAATTGCTTCTTGATTGGCATAGACAAGATTTTTTTCTTTTTTTAATCCAGTACATCTGTTCTATATCCCATTACATCCTACAAGCTCCGGTCTTAATAATATGGAACACCCAGTTCCATCAAAGCTACCAAAAGCTTGTTAGATCTGCCTTCGTAGAAATATATACACCCCATTTTAAGGAAACTTAGAGTACACAAATCCAGTTTTAAAACAGATAACTTAGGGGTGGTTATTTTGTAAAGAGAACTGCCTTATTACAAAAGATTCACAACAGCTTTAAAATCATCCCATTTCCTTGCTTATTGCATTTAAATGCTTTATATTAGGTAAAATTCACTTCCATACAATATTTAGGAAGACATTTATGGGGTAAAGCAAGTTACCCATGCATTTACTTAGACTATAAATATAAAGGCTATGAAGGACAAACGCATATAGATACTCCATCTCCTTCTGTAAAGACACAGATTTTTTTTTAAGTGTGTAAATTGAATGCACTTAATTTAACTGAGGTTCTGCTGCTAGATGACTACTGAAATACTAGAACAATCTCTAAAGAAACATGAAAAGTCAAATCACTCAATGTCCTGGCAATGCTCTATTTTTTAACTTGAGTAGTAGCTACATGGGTGTTAACTAATGTGATAATTCATTGAACTGTACAATATTTTGTGTCTTTTTCCGTTAAGTCTCATACTTTATTTTTAAAAATGAGTCAACTTACTTAGATTGTAACTGTATAAATTTAAATTTATAATTATGAGACCCTTTCAGGACCTGTTCCTCAATTTTAACATGCAGAAATTAGTCCTTCAAAAATATAAGCAAAAAAGAATCTTGTTTTTATAGAATGGGTCAGGAATATTCATTAGGCTAAATGATTTTCCGTATAAACAAGAATTGCAGTTTTCTGCCAAGAAAATGTACTCTAAATGTTGGACAGAAACTTACGGATTCTTATATTTCCCTGTGGGCTGAATTTAGGTCAGTAGAAGCGGGGAGGCAGGAAGGGAGGAGGAGGCTGGAACGGAGGAGGAGGAGATGAAGTTGAGAAGTAAACTTAACTTTATGGGAAGAGAAAATCAAAGCAGATTTTCCCCTAAACCATAATTTGGGTGAGGACAGAAAGATAGTTGGTGAGATTATTAAATAAGAAACTCAGAATTTAGTGGCATCTTATGTACTAGAGTATTTCGGAATCGATGAAGTGCAGCGAGACACCGAGTATTGTGATTTGCCACTTCCAATTCAGAAAACCAACATTTTGCTCACTTAAGTTATAAGAAACTGTGAATTTGATGTATTTTATTCTGCTTACAATTACAAGATTTTTTTTCCCTCTAAGAGCAAACGGGAAAGTCATTTGAATTCAAATGACCTGTGTTTAAACCCTAGTTGCTTTCCTGACCAACTGTGAGATCTTCTTAAAGATCCTCATGTCTCCAAGCCTGTAAAACCAGAATCATAGTGCCTAGGTTGCATGCAAAAGTACCTGATAAACATTAGCTTTTGAACAACTGTTATCTGATTATTTCTTTTTGAAGAGAGAATGGGAAGACTTCCGTTGCTGGCTGAGGTGAAATACGCTTGCTACAACTTAACTCTCCAGTTGATTACAACTAAAAACCATGGACAAAATGTGAAAAACAAAGATATGAGATCTCTGAGATGTAAATAATAGAGACATTGGGGAGGGAAGTCAAAATCTGTAGAAAGACCAGTGATAATTTTCTTATTTTGCTTCTTTTTTTTCTTTACCTCCGGGCTTTTATCAGAACACAAAGCCATCTTGGGGAATTGTGCAGTGGGCACAGGCAGCCAAAACGTCAAGAGGAATCTCTCCTTCTGACCACAATGCCAGGAGAAAGGAACCCATCAAGCCACAGAGTAGGGGGAAAATTCCAATTTTTTCTTTTTTCTCTCCTACCCGTCCTGAGGCCAGCATCAGCTGCTGAACTGCACTGCTGCAACAGAAGCAGAGGCATCTAAAACTCCAAGAGAAAACCCATCTCTCTGGATAAAGGGACCAGGAAAAGGAGGCTCTGTTCTGCAAAGAGTGCCAGTTATCCCGTGATTGCTTTTTTTCTCTCTATTCTCTTGCTGCTTCTCCCTGAAAGCAGGCCCATTCACATTGAACTGCGGACCTGTGCAGGTGGCTACAACTCTGAGAGAACTCCATTTTTTCAGCCAGAGGAACAAAGGGCCCCTGGGACTCAGAGTGTGGGGAGTTCACAGAGTTGGAAAAGTGGATCCCCTAATCCTTTGTACGAACCGACACAAATCCCGGGCTCAGCCTCAAGCTGCAGGTGTGTGGAACACACCCAAAGAAGCATAGTAGAGACTTTGCCATCGGGAATATAATGTAAACCACCACCCAAGTCCCAGATTAACCCTACCAGTGGCTTATATGGGGGTTAGACCCAAAGAGCATGGCAAAGGGCATTGGTATCACCACCTGCACAAAGAAGGACAGCGCTTGTGGTATAAACTTAACTTGGTCGAATGTTTGCTAAAACAAAAGCAAATAAAATTTCTCCAGAGGAATTTAACAGGAACCAGAGTCCCACAACATAAAATTTAAAATACCCATGAAAACTTTTTTTAAATACTAGAATTTTAAAAAAAGGAAAATATGACTAATTCTTAAGGGAAAAAACACAGAAAACAATAAACAGATGCCAACGCCAAGATGTTGGAATTACCAGACAAAATCTTTAAAGCAGCTAATATAATTATCCTCTATGAGGTAAATACCTTGAAATTAAGTCAAGATAGAAGGTCTTAGCAGAAAACAGAAATTATAAAAATGAACCAACTGGAAATTTTAGAACTGAAAGATGTGATACCTGAAATAAAAATGTTAGCTGGATGAGCTTATTATCAGAATGGTGTTGATAGAGCAGTAAATAGAACATAGATCAAGAGAAAGTATCCAATTTGAAGAACAGAAATAAAAGATTGAAACAAATGAACAGATCCTCTAAATGATATTAGATACTCTAACATTTATGTCATTGACGTCCCTGAAAGAGGGAGAAAAATATTGATACAGAAATAATGTCTGAAAATTTCTCAAATTTAGTGAAAGACAAAAATTTACAGGTTTTACTCAGTGAACTGCAAAAGAATAAAATGTTTTTAAAATGCCAAGGCACACCATAATCAAATGACTGAAAACAATAACTTAAAGGCCAGGAGGAGAGATATTGAAGCATACTATTGTAATGTTCTTACACTGTAGATAAAGCGATATAAAAGTAAACATCTGTTTCTCGTAACTGTGATATTCTGACATTCTATTAAAATTATGTAGGTATAAAGACACAGCCCAGCTTGAGTCTATGTGGGAATCAGAAATATATGGTGAAAAAAAAATGAAGCAAACTTGACAAAATCTACTGGCATGACAACTGCGAAGCTTTCTGGGAGAGAACTTGCGTAAGGCAAGAAAGAGTCCAGCATGAAATTGACATTGTGCTAAAACCTTGGTGATTGTAAGGAAGAGCAATTCCAAGTGCAGTGTAGTGTTTCATCCCATGTTCTAGCCCTCATTCATTGTTTAAGCAAATATTTAATGAACAATATGATGAATGAAAGAGATATAGTTTCTTCCCTCATGATGCTTTTGGTCTACTTTGGATCGTGTCAGAGTCCTGTACAAGGATTATAATTAAAACTTGAAATTGCTGTCTGCTAAAATCCCTGTTTAAAAAAAAGAGATATAGTACCTACCTTCATAGAACTTACAGTCTACTCCTAACAGAAGATGACATATGAGGCTGGGGGAAGTTTTCTCCCGTACATCACCACAAAATAGTAGTCAACGTTGGCATGCTGAGAATGCCAATAAATTGGTAATGACTCTAGCAGGAAGCTGGTTCCTGATGGAGCAGTGGCAGAGTTAATAAGATACTGGAGAAGCAGTGAGAACTAGAAGGCGTCTGTTTTGCCCCGTGAGAAGTAATGAAGCTAGCAGAGACTTCTGAGTCTGTTAGGCCAGCAGGATCAGACGTTTTTTTCCTGTAACTTCATGTGAGGCATTTCCCAAGGATTCCCAGAAATCCTTAAGGGACTCTACAGAAAGAAGGCTGAGGTCTTGTAAGCAGGTGTGGACAAGAGCCAGTGGAATGTGAATGCTTACCTAATATGTGACCTCATCTATTCTCAGAAACTGGTGAGGCCTGTGAAAAGTCAAACTACGTTTAAATGCCTGTGAGTATGTCTGATTTTTGCATGTATTTGATTTCAGAACAGGCATCAGACACAATCAATTCCAGATGCAAGTCAAACCTATATTATATAAGTTAAAAGTTATTATCTTTCATCATAGAAATATAAACATAATACTGACTGTTCTGTTAGTTCTTCTCTCTATCATTAATTGAATTTGTCTATATTAGTTGGGCATACACATATGCTTAGAGTGTCGTAACTTTTTCCTACAGTCTCCTAACTTTGATTCTTTCTCTTCTGATATCTCAAAGATTTTGGATGAGAGGTCACTATGGAATGAATCTCTATGTGGCTTCATTAATGACATGAAAACATAGTTGGGTTTTCTATCAAGATGTGGGACTTGGCTTTAGCAATAATATGAATAAGGAAATCATAGATTGGAGCCAGCACTCTAAGATAGCTCTCAGTTCTATTTCCCAAGGCCAGGCACCAAATACATTCTCTGGTTGTGATTTAAAGCAGTAGTTGTCAAATTTTGTTGTTTTTTTGTTTTTGATGTGTCTCACAGGATGGATAAAAATTGTGTACTCAACACATTCCCATAGACGGATTCTAATTTCAGTTATGGACAATGAAATATATACAATTGTATGTATTTCAGTCATGTGTTCTTCCTAGTGTGTTCTATCCCTTTCTCTTCCACTCAAAAAAGGATAAAAGAATATACACTAAAGAGGATAACATAACCATAAGATTGAATACTATATAAGGTAAAATATTTGTAAACTTTATATTTTAACTTTGCTCAGTTACAGATTACTTGTAACACACAACTATGTCATGATATACAGGTTGAGACTTGCTAACCTAAGTTATATGTCCTACTCCTTCTAGCTATTACAGGGAACAGCAACACAAAAACCTGGCATTCAGTAACACCTTACCTGAGAAATTCACACAACTCATGAGACTAAGTTATAGAATTTAAACATAGCTAGTTATTAAAAAGATATTAATACCAGTCTATCAGGAAAGAAGTAATTTTCATTTATCTTACAAAGTACAACTCAAATTAAAACTAACTTATCTCCTATTAATATGTAGGAAATAAAGTTCCGTTTGTATTATCAATCGGCTGTGCTTTTAAGTCTTCCCTTGCACAATTTGTAGTCTAAACTTCCATTGTTATCCTACGATGCAAATAAATTATTAGCTTTTTTGACACGTAATACATATTCATGAAAGTGCCTAAATCATACATGTACAGTTCAACTAATGATCACAAAGTGATCCTGCTCATGCAATCATCATCCAAATTAAGAGGTAGAACATTATCAGCGTCTCATTCCTTCATACCGTCTCCCAATCATCATCCTTCAGTCCTATAAAAATTTAAAATATCGCATCACTTCTTTGAATAAGATCTGAATTTCATGAAAGGAAACTATTTCTAAAAAGTCATGTCAGCTCTGTGCTTCGTGTCCAGCTAGAGGGGTGGGATAGGGAGGGTGGGAGGGAGACGCAAGAGGGAGGAGATATGGGGATATATGCATATGTATAGCTGATTCACTTTGTTATACAGCAGAAACTAACACACCATTGTAAAGCAATTATACTCCAATAAAGAGGTTAAAAAAAAAAAGTCATGTATTGCACTTCATAAACCACAAATAAAAGTCCAAAAATCATTTATTATTGAATTTACAGAACCCTAACATACCCATTCTGCAATTGTTCCTTACCAACAAATTTTATTTCTTCTGAATACCAAGCGTCCAAACTTCTCACCTTCAAAGTTTTGCTTATCCTTCTTGGGGGCAAAGTGCCAACTAAGTTTACGCACTCACTTGAAGATCTTTTCTACTTTGAGAGACAAGGGAAAAAAAACCATAAGCATAGATAACTATTCAGTTTCCTCATAATATGCTTTATTTTTAACCTCTCTTGGAGAAGGTTGAGACAGCTCTAAATTGGTGAGGTTAGGACAGCTTGGAGGAACGATGCTAATGAATCCAACACCTCGAATATCAACAGTCAGTATTTTCTTTTATCCCCTAGAGCCCATTGTCCTCTGTATTCAGGAAAACTGCATGACCAAAAATGTTGAAAGGATTAATAGGAAAAAAATTTAGATAAATCAATCACAACCCACAATTGACATTGCAGCTAAACTGACAAGGCTGCCAGAAAAATTTTCCATACAGAGTGCTGTGCCACTGGCCATTATTTTGTTCTCAGTGTTTTCATCTTGTTCTCAGTACAGCTCTGACTGGTGGCATTTGAGGAAAATGCCAACTCCTTCCTTTCCTCCTTCCCTGACATGTATACTGGATACTCACCAGACACTCACTGAATTATGTGGCCCCGCTCGGAAATGTTGAAGCCCCCAGAGCGCTATTAACCATGATCTGCTGAGGCTCTTGTCGGAATTACACAAAAAGTAAAATTATAGTGGTGTGCTAGTGCCATTCCAGTTAAAAGTCTGTCATCTTTGCCATTATAAACGTCTATTTCCTACACTTTATAACTCAACCAAGAGAATTTGCCTTGCAGTCAATAGAGTAGCTGAGAAACTGTCAGTCTTTCAAAGATTTTTTTTTTTAACCTGATAGATACTAAAAATCTTTTTGGCTATTATGCTACAGTGAAAGATTTTGTGTGTGTGTGTGTGTGTGTGTTTAGGGAGAGTTGTGATGTGATCTTATAGGACTTGGTTTGAAGGGGAAGATAATAATGAGTTATGTTTGAAAACATGAAAGTTTAGGAAACAAAGGAGAAAAGATAGAGAAAAATCATGATCTAAGTCAGAGTTATAGCTTTATAATCATCGTCACATTTCTTTGCTTGCCTTTTACCAACAGTCCTCATTTCTAGTCCCAGATAACCTAATTATGATTACTATATTTTCTAAACTTAATATTGTTATTTGGGTTAGAAAAAAAAGAGAAATGGAATTCTAATTTGACTACATTCTGAATGGTAGTGAATTTCCCACAAGGTCTACAAAATGCCTCTTTGCTTATGTGGTCATAATCTTTGTATTTTCTTTTTTTTTTTTGACTATACTTTGTGGGTTGAAAACCTGTTGTCTACAAATCATGAACTACAACAGTCCTCAAAGATTTTTACAATGGGTTCGCTGCTTATGAAATAGGGTTTCTACTGCAGTCTCTCAGAAATCAGGAATAATGGCTGTTAATTACGAGGGCCTACTTTTGTGCAAGCTGCTTGCTAAGCACTTATATTTTCAGCATCAAAATAGTCCCTCAAGCTCGGTATTTTTTATTCTCATTTTTATGTAAAAATAAGCAAGGCTTAGAGAAATTAAAGACTGCACAAGGCTACACAGCTGGCAAGTATACATGAGTGGGGATTGGAATCAGATTCACTGTGGCTCCCATTCATGTAAGATTTCCTCCATGATAATTTGGAACCAAAGTTCAATTCACTTGGGAGGGAAGGAAAGCAACATTTGTTTGTTAAATACCTACTCTGTGCCAAGCAACTTTAAAGTATAATAGTAATTGTAATCCTTATGAAATTTGCAAATCAGATAGTATTAATTGTAATTCACAGATAAACTAAGGCTCGGGATGATTAACTGGGTTCATGAAATAATTTGCCTGAGGCATCTGATTGTAGACTTAAGTTTGGGTATGTCTAACTGAAAAACCATCGCTTTTTTCACTATAATACTAGACTTTGATTTCTTAAATGTAATGCTCTAATCACAAAAGAAGAGTGATTACAGGATTAAAGTCACATATTCACCCTTCCATTCACTTTATGAATATTTACAAACACATATTCTATATATCAAGCACTGTGCTAGGCACCACGTTATTCCTAGGATGCTTGTTGGTTGCTTATTTACAGTTCCATTTTTGTACTCTCTTATGCTTTTCCCTTTCCACTCTGGCTTCTCTTTCAACTATACATAAAACAGTATTTCACAATGGGTGATTCATGGGTCACTTATTTTTAAAAAATGCTCTGTGAAACAAAAGGTCCCATAGCCAGATAAGTTTGAGAAATGCTGCGAGGTATACCACATTCTTAGAGATTCACAGTGAACATTAGCATACTAAAAGCTTTGAACAATCTTTCAGGAATGAAATCTGTTTAAAACAGAAGATAACCCTGTATAACTATTTTTTCCCATGTAATACCTATTAGCATCCCATGAAATTAGTGATCCAAGCAGCATGCTTTAAGAAATGCTGGCCTAGCTCATTAAATTGTCCTGCTTATCCCAGAACTAGATTGCTTGCCCAACCCTTTGCAGTAATATGTAACTCATTTTTAATAATGTAATTTTTCAGGTATTTGTAATGTCATCACTTTATAATGCCAGGCGAGTTAATGAAAAAGAGATCAAATATGGGATTTGATTAATTCTATACATCTTTGGTCTTTTGTAACCATTGTTTTTCTTGAAGAACATGTAGGTTATTCTGAAGAAAACACATTTAAATAATTTTATATATATATATACACACACACACACACACACACATACACACACACACAATGTTTTTTAAAAACTGAATAAACAGGCATACTAAGCTTAACATTATTAAATTTAACGTTAGTGATGTTGATCACTTTTTCATATACCTGTTGGTCATTTGTATTTCTTTTTTGGAAAAATGTCTATTCAAGTCCTTTGCCCATTTTTTAATCAGGATATTTGGGGTGTTTTGCTATGGAGTTGTATGAGTTCCTTATTCCACAATCAAAAGGGAAATGCAAATCAAAACCATAATGAGATACCACCTCACATTTGTTAGCATGGCTATTATTAAAAAGCCAAGATAAAATGTGTTGTCAAGGATGTGGAGAAAAGGGAACACTTGTGCACTGTTGACGCTAATGTAAATTGGTGCGGCTGCTATAGAAAACAATATGGAGGTTCCTCAAAAATTTAAAAATAGAGCTACCATATAATCCAGCAATCCCACTTCTGGGTACTTGTCTGAAGGAAATGAAATCAATATCTTGAAGAGATATCTGCACTCTCATGTTTATTGCAGCACTGTTCAGAATACCCAAGATATGGTAACAACCTAAGTGTCCATTGACAGATGAATGGATAAAGAAAATGTAATATATACATTATATATTAAGCCTAAGAAGTAAGGAAATCTTCAGAGAAAGATAAATACTGTTATGATCTCACTAATATGTGAAATCTAAAAAAGTCAAACTCATAGAAGCAGAGAGTAAAATGGTGGTTGCCAGTGGCTGAGGGTACAAATTTTTGATTATAAGATGATGAATTCTGGGGATCTAATGTACAGCATGGTGAGTATGGTTGATTATACTGTATTTTATAATTGAAATTTGCTAAGAGCATAGATCTTGTGTTCTCACCACACACAAAAAAAAGTTAACTGTGTAGATGATTGATGTGTTAATTAGCTTGATTGTAGTAATTATTTCACAATGTATATGTATATTAAATCATGTTGTACACCCTGAATATAAATAATTTTTATTTGTCAATTATATCTCAAAGCAGGAGAAAATATAAAATCAGCCTATTAAATCACACCAAAATTTTGCCGAATATAGTTATTGTTACAAAAAATTAAATGATATTGATTTTTAAGAAACAAACAAAAATTATTATTTATATCTTTTATTTTCATAAATGATGCAAATGGCTGCTTAGGACAATTGTATTCCTCCTTTTACAAGTCAAAACCAATGCATCAGATACTTATCTTAATTCATGGCTAAAATAATGAACTCATACAATAAACTTAGTGAGAAACAGTTTCCTAATCTCCAAGTGAAACACTTTCTATAAGCTTTCTTCTACAACGATTAGAGACAATTAGCCTAACTCATTAGGTGAAAGGAAGTAAGTAACATATCTAATTATAGACTAAAATCTGAACTATTTTTACACAATACCAAGGTAATCAGCTAATTCAGTGGTCTTGAGGGGTGGATAGGAAATGTGAATGTCTAACCAAGTTGTTTGATATTAGGCTGACATAACTAATGTTCTCACTTTTCCAATGAGTATGTGGCTTAATTTAGTATTAGTGTAAGTAAAATCAATGTATGTTGAAATATTAGTAAAGAACATAAAAATGAATCACAAGTAATATATAATATTAATATGTGTAATATCATGGCTATTAGCATACACTAATTGATATGTACCATTCAGATCTAGATTTTGCTTAACGTTATGCCTTGATCTATACTGGGAAACAGAACTAAGACTATATCTTGTAATTCTGGCCACAAAGGAAACTATTGTGTTTTTTGTTTGTTTTCTTTTGTTTTTACATACTTCCAACCTGGCAAATGTACGCCAAATTCTCAGTACTTGAGGAATACTTCTGAAATCGCTTCTTCTTTCAGCTTGTACTAAATGGGAGTTACTTCCATGAGGAAAAGTAATGTATACACTGGCAGAATTCCACTTTTGCCAGTGGGAGACCAAGAAGTAAAGAATGATGGTATACAACTTAATTCAGAAAACTCCACATGTGAGATATATAAAGCTTTTAGAGTTTTTTAAATTTTGGGGTAAGCAAGGTTACAAGCAAGATAATTAGTTGTTGTTTTAATTTTCCTGAGGAAATTCATAGAGCATATCTTCAAACAAATCTAACAAAGGTATTCATGATCAAGGAAACCTCTCATTTAAAACTTTCTACTTTGTCAAGCATATGCTTTTAAGAATCTTTTAAGTTGGGTATGTGTTAATGATTTTGAGAATTCTTAACAACTTCAAGTAAAGCTTTTCAGAGTGCCTTTGAAACACATATGGTTACTATAATATTCAGTGTTTTAAGTAAGCTAGATATGCAGTTCATCCAATGACCTGAGAAAGATCTTTTTAAAAATAAATGATTCTCATGGAGAGTGCATTGTTAGCTACCCTACAGCTGAACTGTACAGCATAAAATGATCTATTTACCTATTTTTCATAAGGTAATATAATGAAGCCAGAGCAGGGAAGGGAACTAAGATTTGATTTAAAGTTCAGTCAGGAGCCAAGGTTGGGGGTACGACTTATTGGTTATGAATGGGTAGAAACAATTGGCACTCAAAGCCAAGAGGGTAAATGTTAGGAATGACAATAAGTAGGTAGAAATATTGCCAAAAGGAGCCACATAAAGGTCCACAAACACACCTAAGGGAGTTAACACTGATGGGGGTTCAGTGAATATTGCAGTTAATGATTGATTGGATCCCTGCCACACTTACCTTCCACCTTCAACTTCAAGCTCCACAATTTCTTGGGATCACAGCCTGTCTAGAGATAGCCCCAAATGAAACAGAGGTCACCAGGGCAGGAATGGTAGTCTTAGCACATTAGGGCCTCTGGGCTGAGAACCATAAGTCACTACTATGTTAAGGACATTGTATATGATGTCTACTATCTCCTTAATCATCTCTGAAGCCACACTAGGCAACTATTGCATTATTATCCCATTCTGTAGAACAAGTAAACTGCTACTAGGTGACATTTCACACTGACTCACCCATGAGGAGGTAGTATACTTTGGAGTGTCACATTCATGGGTACTAGGCCCTCTTCTGCCACAATCAGCCATGGGTGGTTTGATTTTTTTTAAAAACTTTTCTGAAACTCAGATTCTTAATCTTCAAAATAGAGATATATAATAAAGCCTATATCACAGACTTATCAGGAGTAAAGGAGATGATGTACATAACATATGAAATATAGCACCTTGCTCATAATAAGTGCTCGATACATGTTAGATAGTGTCTTATGCCCTGAAAAATAATATATTTTATATTTTTACCAAAACTTGTATATACAGTATTATTTCTAAGCTTATTTCCATAAAATATACCAACCTCAGTAGAGAGCTACATAGTAGATTCTGTGAGCATATGTATATATTTAATTATAGATTATAATTTCAATAAATGACTATTTTTTATAATTTTAGCATTAACCCAGCATGCTTTCCTTAGATAGTTCCTGTAGTCCTGTTGAAAAGCAGAGTAGCATACTGGTTAAAAGACGGCCCAGAGGTAGACTCTTGAATAACCTAAAATCTACTACTTACTAGCTGGCTGAGTTTAGACAGTTATTTAGACCTTATGTACTTTGATTTCCTCATTTTAACAAATGAGGATATTATTATTACTATTAAGTGAAATAGTATGTATAATGCTCCTTGCTTATAGTAAGTGCTCAATAAGTAGTAGCTATTATTATTCTTCCTTCAACATAGGCCATCTGTATTAGTTTCCTATTGCTTCTGAAAAAAATTACCACAAATTGAGTGGTTAAAATAACACAAATTTACTTTCTTATGGCTCTGTAGTCTGACATGGGCTAAAATCAAGGCTTTGGTAAGGCTTTGTTCCTTTCTGGAGGTTCTATGGGAGAATCCTCTTCCAATTTTATCTATATTATTGGCAAATTCAGTTCATTGTGGTTAAAAGGCTGAGGATACTGTTTCCTCACTGCCTGTCAGCTGAGGGCCATTTCTCCCTCCAGAGATCACTGGTATTCCTTGGCTTGTGGCTTCCTTCCTCCATCTTCAAGGTCAGCAGTAGTCGATTGAATCCCTCTCGTACTTTGGATCTCTCCTTCTATCCTTCCATTACATCTCTCTGATTGACTCCTTGGCCTCCCTTTTCTACTTTTAAAGCCCAGTGTGACTACATTGGGCCCACATGTACAATCCAGGATAATCCCCCTATATTTAAAGTTCTTAGCCTAAATTCCATCTTCAAAATTTCACTTGCCATGTAACATAAAATATTCACAGATGGGGGGTTAAGATATGGACATATTTGGGGTGAGGGGGGTATTATTCTGCCTACCACACCACAAGGCTGCCTCTTCCAGTTCTCTCTGAAAAGTGTACTTATAATAATCAATTCAGAATTTTATGCATATGCAGTCGGTACTTAAAAATAAAACTTTTTGATTCTTGCAAAGAAGTGAAGGTGTGCCTCCGTTATTTAAGACAATGATAAAAGGTATTGATTCTTTACTTTGAACAATCATATAGTGAATATATAAATAGTGAGAGCTATTGACACATTGAGAGAATTCATTTTCTTAAATTTACTTATACTTCTCAAAAAGTTACACGTAATGAAAGAATGGCTATAATCTACTATTAATTGGAAAAATAAGTCCAGTGTAATTGAAATAAAAACAATTTCTCTACACTATGAGCAAAAATTCTCTAAATTTGTAGTTGTAACATGAAGCTTATTTCATCTCTTTCATATTTAATTTTCTACCCAGCTCTACAAATCAAACATTGATTATTGTAGGCATAACTCTTAAAATGTATTTAAGATGAACTTAGAATAAATGTATAAAGTTTTGCAAATGAATAATTAATTTAATGACCAACTCCATTCAAACATTTAGAAAGTAGCTATCATTTGTGAGGCTTTCTCTAAGTGATGGGAATTTAACAATAAAACAGATAAGGCATGTCCTTTTCCCTGTAGAAATTTCCTCAGTATGGGAGGCAGATGAGTAAAGAGGTCATTGGATTCAGTGTGTTATAGATGCTGGTAGAAATATGCATTAGGAACAGTAGGAGCACAGGGGGCTAATCCAGCTTCTGAGTGGGAGATCAGGAAATTTTAAATGGCAGAGGTGAAATATGCTGTTATAAGCAGTAGTTAGATTTTTAGGCGGGCTGTTTACATAGGAGAAGTAAAATAACCAGGGCTAACTATATTTGTATTCAAATATTGGATAGTACATATTGATGTATGATGCATGTATTAGAGAGTGAATACTCAGGAGTTTGATATGTTATTCCCTATTACTTGCAAGGAAGAGAACTAGCACCATGCCCCCCAAAACCCACACACACATTATTCTCCTATGTATTGAGTAATAACGTCATTAAATTACTGAAGGTAAAGTTGAAATTAAACTTTTGTATTTCAGGGATTCAGAGGGAAAAAGTATGTGCATGTTTCTGTGGAATACATTGTGAAAACCTCAAGAACTCTACTTAGTAAAAATTGAACGGTGGTTTTCAAAATGTCATGTTAATGCAATAAAAACACCTGAGTAAACTCAAGAGCTTAAAAAGTAACGTTTTATCAGCAAGTCCTTGATTTATGGACAGAACTTGTTCAATTTTATCGGCACAGTTCTATTATGCTTTTCTGCAACAACACTTTTAGTTTTAAACTCCTCTGTTATAATAACTCAACACAGGAGTTTGTTTGCAAACATTTTTGTTATTGTTGCTGTTGTTTTGCAGAGGGTTAAAACTCTTTTACTGTCAATAACTCCATTAGCTTAAAAATCAGATTGCTGTGGGATGGGAAGAAAAGACATTTTTTTTTAATGGAGCCTGGCTTCTTGGTCAATGATTGTATCAAATCATAACTTCAAGAGTGTATTCATTGGCTGAATGTAGTCATTTCTTGGCCAGGTTAATGTCTTGAAGTTATTCTTACAAAAGTGACTGTATAAATTTCCGTTCCATTTTAGTATTTTACATGAACATGAAAGCCTGATGCAAAGCCTAACTGGTAAAGCAAATCGTAATACTCTGCATATTATAGGGATTAAAACAAATTTGGCTGAAGGTTTTCAAGCATTAATTTTAAATATTTTTTGTGAATGTTATCTATAAAAGCATACTTTCCAAATCCCTCCTGGGTGATTATCAGTGAATTGTTTAAAATTTCCATTGTACTCTCCTTTCAGATCAGCTAACTGTCCATTCATTATTTTTTAGGCTGAGCCCCTGGCCAATATCACATTATAATTCATTTAACTATCCCTGGCACATTTAGAGCCATACTTTCACTGCAGCTCAATGAAGCCTTCTCCTATATGTGATGACCAAGTTAGATTATGGTAATAAATGAACAATGGGATAGAATTAGCTGGTAATAGAACCAGTTATGAACACTAGCAAGGTCAAGTAGATAGGAATATTATTTGATTTTATGCTTTCATATATTTCTACAAACACACTGTTTTTGTCACTTTGTGCCATTTGTTGTTAGAGAAATGTTACTTCAAGAGCAGTATGGCCAAACCAAAGGACAATCTTTCATGCATCATGCATGCATGCATCCATCCAAAGTTTGTTGAGCACTTACTGTGCTTCAGACAGTGTGTTAAGGATGGGTGGATACAAAAGTATTAACAGATAATCATGATCCAATCCAGTAGTATTACAATGACAGGATGAACCACTTTCTATGAAAATACAAAGGAAAAAATAAAATTACATTGGCTAATAAAATTATATTCAGCAGGAGGGACACATACACGTTTGGAGAGATAAATTAGGCCATTTGGGAAGGGCCTGTTAATTGTACTGAAGAGTTTGAAATCAGGCAATAGAAAATAGGTATCTGCACTGAAAGTGGCAGTTAGATAGGGTTCCATTGCTAATGAGTGCTAGCAGGATCCAAAATGACAATGCTTACAAACGTGTGGTTTATTGCTGAAGTACGATACAACATACAACCCACATTAAAGTTAATAAATGAATGACAATCAAAGATTGTCTCACAGCATTTTGTCTGAAATGGCTGGACACAGGTTTCAACTATGCTGCCTTTTAAGACCCATTTTTGCTGTGTAATCAACCCCAGTGTCACAGACCCTGGGGTCCTCAGTGAGACCAGGTGCAAGTCATCAATTTCAGTGTTAACAATAAACAATGCTGAAAATCAGAGACAAAGCTCCCTGAAACTCCTTGGACCCACAGTGACAAAAAAAAAAAAAAAAAAGAAAAGAAAAGAAAAGAAATACATGCCTTGACCAGGGATCAGTGCCAGGCAGGTATTTCTTATTTCAATAATAAAGCCCAAGCCAATACTAAGCCTCCTGGTATTAACCTTCACAGCATAGTATTCAATGGAGAATTCTGGGCACAGGATGAAAAAATAATCACAGCAGATATTCTTTGACTATGCATTGCATTTTCAATTTAAATTGAAATGAAGAGGTAAGAATTTCCCAGGGACTTTTCTTTCATGTTTCAATATGTTTCTAGGAGTGACAAAAAGAGAAATCTATTTTGAATGTTTTTGATTCAAGTCAGATTTTAAACCTATATTAGGATGGACACATAATCAGAAATGTCAGTTTAAAATTTAAATTATTTCAATATTTTAAAATTTAAACATGTGGTTAACTACAATTAAAAAGAATGCATAATATTTTTGAACAGTAAAGTGCAAAAGAATGTCTTCTCTGTTAAATAGCATTACTTTCTTCTGTATTCTCATTGTTCTTAGAATAAATCCAAATGTTCTTAATATGACCTTCAAGATCCAACATGCTGTCACTCTGACTTACCTATACCAGTCTCATTGTATCCAATGACCCCTTTTATAACTTTTTGTTGCTTATAGCTCTGATTGGAGCCTCAGGCACAATTTTGACAAGAAAGCAGTGAGAGTGGACACCTTTATTTGGATCCTTATCTTAGGAGAAAAACATTTAATCTTTCACAATTAAGTATGATGGTAACTATGGGTTTTTCTTTTTTTTTTTTTTAAGATTTTTAGAAATTTCATGTAATGTCTGAAACATTTATATTAACATATTTCCATACAAATAACCCAAAGAAAGTTTAGTATTAGTTGTTTTTTTTGTTTGTTTGTTTTTTTATACTGCATGTTCTTATTAGTCATCAATTTTATACACATCAGTGTATACATGTCAATCCCAATCGCCCAATTCAGCACACCACCATCCCCACCCCACTGCAGTTTTCCCCCCTTGGTGTCCATATGGGTAACTATGGGTTTTTCTTAGATGGCATTTATCAGGTTGAGGAAGTTTACTTCTATTCTTAGCTTGATTGTTTTTATCATGAAAGGATGTTGGATTGTGTCAGGTGCTCTTTCTACACCTATTGAGATGATCCTCTGATGTTTTTCCTTCATTCTATTAGTATGACACCTACATTGATTTTTTTATGTTGAACTAACCTTGCATTCTCCTATGATAAATCTCAAATGATCATGGTGTACAATCCTATTTATATGTTACTGGATTCAGCTTGCTAATATTTTGTTGTGGATTTTTGCATCTATATTCATAAGGGATATTGGTCTGTAGTTTTCTTTTCATGTGATGTCTTTGTCTGGTTTTAGTATCAGGATTAACACTGACCTCAGAGAAAGAGCTGAGATGTGTACCCTCCTTTTTTTTTTTTAATAAATTTATTTATTTATTTTTGGCTACGTTGGGTCTTCGTTGCTGCGTGCAGGCTTTCTCTAGTTGCAGCGAGTGGGGGCTACTCTTCGTTGCAGTGCATGGGCTTCTCATTGTGGTGGTTTCTCTTGTTGTGGAGCAGGGGCTCTAGGCACGTGGGTTTCAGTAGTTGTGGCACACAGGCTCAGTAGTTGTGGCACGTGGTCTCTAGAGTACAGGCTCAGTAGTTGTGGCACGCGGTCTCTAGAGTACAGGCTCAGTAGTTGTGGCACGCGGTCTCTAGAGTGCAGGCTCAGTAGTTGTGGCACACGGGCTTAGTTGCTCCACGGCATGTGGGATCTTCTGGGACCAGGGCTTGAACCCATGTCCCCTGCATTAGCAGGCAGATTCTTAACCACTGTGCCAGCAGGGAAGTCCCTCTCCTATTCTAATTTTTGGAAAATCTGTGAAAGATTGGTGTTAATTCTTCAAATGTTGGGCAGAATTTGCCAGTGAATTCATTGGGCCTGGGATTTTCTTTGCTGTAAGGTTTTCCCATTTTTGTTTGTTTTTTATTAATTCTATCTCCTTACTTGTTATATATCTATTTAGATTTTCTATTTTTTCTTATGTCACTCTCAGGATTTTGTGTCTTTTTGGGAAGATGTCCATCTCGTCTCAGTTATCTAATTATTTGGCATTCAGTTGACCATAATATTCCCTCATAATCATTTTTATTTCTGTAAGGTCTGTATTGATGTTTCATTTTTCATACTTGATTTAAGTAATTTGAAATTACCCTCTTTCTTTCTTGTTCATTATAGCTAAAAGTTTATCCATTTTGTCGCTTTCTTCAAAGAACCAACTTTTGCTTTCATTGATAAATCTCTATTATTTGTTTCTATTTCATTAATTTCAGATCTTTATTCCTTCTTTCCTCTTGCTTGGCTTTTGTTTGCTCTTTTGTTTTTAGTTTTTTAACATGAATACTGAAATTACTGAATTGACATCTTTCATCTTTCCTAACATTGGGGTTTATAGTTACAAATATCCTTCTAAGCTTTGCTTTTGCTATATACCATGTTTTGCTATGTAATGTTTTCATTTTCATTCATCTTAGTTTTTTCCATTTCCCTTGTGATTTCTTTTTTGATATACTGGTTATCTAAGAATATGCTTTTTAATTTCCACATATTTGTGAATTCCCAAATTTCCTTAATTAATGATTTCTAGTTTTATTCCATGTAATCAGAGAATACAACTTGTATAATCTTATCCTTTTGAATTCATTGAGGCTTACTTTATGACCTGAAATATGGTCTATCCAGGAAAATGTTCCATGTGCCCTTAAGAAAAACATGTGTTCTGCTATTGTTGGGTGGAATGTTCTACAGATGTTTGTTAGGTCTAATTGGTTTGTAATGTTCTTCAAATCTTATGTTTCCTTGTTGATATTTTGCCTATTTGTCTTATCCATTATTTAAAATGGGATGGTGAAATCACCAATTATTATTGTTGAATTGTCTATTTCTCCATTCAATTCTGTTACGTTTGTTTCATATATTTTGGAGCTCTATTAAATGCATGTAAATTTGTAATTGTTATGTCTTATCAATGGATTTACTCTTTTATCATCATAATATCCTTTTTGTTTCTAGTACAGATTCTTATCTTATTGTCTATTTTATCTTTATTATTAGTATAGCCACTCCAGCTTTCTTGAGTTAGAATTTTCATCTTATTTCTTTTTTTTTAATCCTTTAGTTTTAACCTATTTGTGTCTTTGAATCTAAAGTGTCTATTTTACACAGTATATAGTTGAGTCATGATTATTTTTTATCCACTCTTCTAGTCTCTGCCTTTTGCTTGAAGTATTTAGACCATTTGCATTTAATGTAGTTATTGATAAAGTAAGATTAGTTTCTGCCATTTTTCTATTTGTTGTCTATATGTTCTATATCTTTCTGGTCCTTCATTCCTCCATTATTGATTTTTGTGTGTTAAATTTATATTATCTAGCAAACCATTTTAAGTCCCTTATTGTCTCTTTTACCATATTTTATGGAGTTACTTTCTTAATGGTTGCCCTACAATTACAACTAACATTTTAACCTAAAAGAAACAAGTTTGGATTGATATCAACATAACTTCCATATCATAAAAAATCTTTGCTAAAATATATGGCATCGTATAATACCCTTCTTTATGGTATTATTGTAAAACAAATTACATTTATATATACATATATATTTTTTAAACCCATCAACACAGATTTTTCAAATATTGTTTTAGGTATTTGTCTTTTAAAGTAGATTTTGGAAGAAAAGATTTACAAAAAGAAAGGTATTTATAATGTTTCTTTATTTGTGCCAGGAGGTAACAATGTACTTACTTATACTAGGCTTTTCATTTCTTTGTGTGGCTTTGAATTACTGTCTAGAGGCCTTTCATCTCACCCTAAAGGACTACCTTTAGTCTTTCTAGTAGGGAAGGTTTATGAGTAAAAACTTCCTTCAGTTTGGTATATCAAGGAATGTCTTAATTTCTCTTTCATTTTTTGATGGCTAACTCCCTGGACATAGAATTCAGTCTCTTTCAGCAGTTTGAATATGTCATTCCACTTCCTTCTGGTCTCCATGGTTTCTTTTCTTTTTTTTTTTTTTTACTTTTTGGCTGCACCGTGTGGCATGTGGGATCTTAGTTCCCCAACCTGGGATTGAACTCATGCCCCCTGCCCCCTGCAGTAGAAGTGTGGAGTCTTAACAGCTGGACTACTAGGGAAGTCCCCTGGTCTCCACGGTTTCTGACAAGAAGTCTACTGTTAAGTTTACTGAAGATCCCTTGTATATGATGAGTTTCTTTCCTCTTGCTGCTTTAAAGGTTATCTTTTTGGTTTTGTCTTTTAACAGTTTGATATAATGTGTTCAGGTTTGCTTCGCTTTGAATTTATCCAGGTTGGAGTTCATTGAACTTATTGGACTTTTAGATTAATTTTTTCATCAAGCTTGGAAACTTTACAGCCATTATTTATTCAAATATTCATTGTACCTCTTCTCCCTTCTCTTCGCAGATTCCCATGATGCCTATATGATATTTTTGATGGTATTCTAAAAGTTTCTTAGGCTCTGTTCATTTTTCTTCATGCTGTTATCTTGCTCTTCCTCAGACTGGATAGTTTCATTTGACCTATCTCAAATTCACTGATTCTTTCTTATGCCTGCTCAAATCTGATATTGAGCCCCTTTAGTGCATTTTTCATTTCAGTTATTGTACTTTTCAACTACAGCATTTTATTTATTTTTTATATACTTTCTATGCCTTTATTGACATGCTATATTTGGTGAAACATCATTCTCATAATATCTTTTATTTATCTAGACATTGTTCTCTTTAGTCTTTGAACTAATTTGTAACAACTGATTTTAAAGTCTTTATCTAGTAAGTCCAAAATTTGTGCTGCTTCCTCAGGGATAATTTGTATTCATTTGCTTTTCCTTTTTATGGGGCATATTTTCCTGTTTCTTTACATGTCTCAAATTTTTTCTTAAAACTGGACATTTTAAATACAATGATGTGGCCAAACTGAAAATCAGTTATTGTTGTTCCTTTCTTGTTTATTTCTTCTGTGATGTCCTTGAATCATTCTGTAAAGTATGTATTCATTGTTGTGTGTGGTCATTGATATATCTTAGATGACAGCTAATGGTTGGACAGAGATATACTTAAACTCATTGAACCAATAATTCTTCTGTCCTTACCAAGAGCCTCTGTATGTTTGTTGAGACACGTTTCTAATGCTTAGGCAGGAAATTTACAACACTGCCTTAGCCTTTATTTCCTGATTGTATAGTGACACAAGGTCAGCCAGAGGTAAGAGATTAAGGTCCTCTCAGATCTTTCCTTGGCATGCAAACATCTTAACACATGCATGTAACCTTCTAGAGTCCCAGGAATGTTTCAGACTTTAAAAAATCCTTTATGAATATCTTATTTTTCAGTTTTTTAAAAAAAATTTTGGTTAGTCTCTAGTTAGTCTTAGCTAGTATTGTTACTTCAGTCAGTTGACATGTTAAATAGTTGCTGCTGATTGTTTTCCACAACTTAGGGATGCTCATGCAAATTTATCTCTGAGTCAGGTCAAACAAAAGCAAACACTGACAATGGAGCTTTTTTAGGGAGCTGCCAAACAGATTGAATAGTGACAGTTCTCAATGGATGGTGTATTTGGGGAATTCTAAACCAGTTATATCCAACAGTGTGCTGGTTTTCACAGATAAGCTCATTGTGATGCTGTTGGATTTTAA
Source organism: Balaenoptera borealis (assembly GCF_965194805.1). Taxonomy (NCBI): domain Eukaryota; kingdom Metazoa; phylum Chordata; class Mammalia; order Artiodactyla; family Balaenopteridae; genus Balaenoptera; species Balaenoptera borealis. The sequence continues at coordinate 105,724,930 of NC_138881.1, forward strand.
GTCTACCACAAAACGAAAGAGAAAGGGATAGAAATAGGGCAAGTTAAATGTAAAACTGCTCACTGTTCTTATTGAGATTTAGCCGTTTTTCCTAAATAAATGCTCTTCAGATTTTCCCAAGATTTTGGTTAATTTCCAAAGTCATGAAAAATTTATTTTGATAATACTTACTGTCATTTTGTTGCCTTCATTGAGGAGTGTTTTTGTGGTCATTACTCTAAACTTCTGGAAGTGCTTATTGCATAAAATATAATTTTTAAAGCCTATGTTCATAATAACAACACTGCCCCCAAAAACATAAAGCAAAAAGCAAGAGAAACTAAAGGAGAAATAAACAGTTTAACAATCATACTAGGAAACTTCAATGCCCCACTTTCATTAATGGATAGAATACCTAGATAGAAAATCAGCAAGAGCATAGGAGACTTAAACAACACTGTAAAACAACTTTACCTAAAATATACTACTGTATTATACCATTTATATGGAAAGCCCAGGACAGGCAAATCTATAGAAATAAAAAGTAAATTGAGTTGTTGCCTGCATCTGGAAGTGGCAGACAAGGATTGACTGCAAAGTTATGATGGATCTCTTGGGGCTGAGGAAAATGTTCTAAAATTGGATTGTAGTGATATTTGCATAACTCTCTAAATGTATGAGAAACCACTGAGATACACACTTAAAATGAGTGAATTGCATTGTATGTAAATTATACTTCAATGAAATAATTTTTTAAAAAATGTCCATGTCAGTGAGTATGGACTCCCAGTATTTCAGTGATAGAGCTTTGAGATAATAAACCTGTTATATCAGAACACAGAAAAACGAACAATAACAACAATGACCAAACAAAAACCACATGCTTTTAAGCATATATTTGTGTAATTGTGGCACATCCTTATTTTATAATTCCATACCTATTGAATTAGACTCCTACATGAATTCTCAATAACCATGACTTAAAAATGATAGAAGAGTCATATTCTGATGTAATCAGAAAATATTAAAACTACTAAAAAATCAAAAGCAATTTTCATGGTTAATTGCTTTATTCAGACCTTTTCTAAAATGTTTGAAAATTACCAATGGCTTTTCATGTAGAACTTTATGTGAGTCATGAATGTGCTGACAGATTATTGACATATTTCAATGTCAGTGTGAGGAATTTTAAAATCACCATAATACAGAAGATAAACTTGCAAACACTCTAGAATTAATCACTGTTACCACAAAATGAAACATATGACAGGTGAATCAATCATTCAAGAACATAATATTCATTATGTTAGTGTTTATAATGAGGTTCAATAAAAACAGTATTTTTTTATTTGAAAAAAATTTAAAACATTCTGTTTCTTAACAAAGTAGATTTGGGGTTATGCCAGAAACATGGCAGAGTGAAAAGCTACCTTTATCTCCTCCTTTCAATCTTGCAATGTGTAAAACATCCGCAACTCAACAAAAGTGCCTCTGCTCAACACAAAAGGATGCTTGAGAATTTCACAAATCTGTACATCTAAAGATGGGTGGACTGCTGCCTGCAATCCTGACCTTCTGACTACAGCAGATTAGGCCACAGTCTTAGAGACCCCAGTAGCATCAGGGAAAGCCACGTACATGATCCTGGCCTCCCAAACACACCAGCCTCTGCAGACACAGGTCACTGGGCAGCAGCAGCAGTGGGGCCTAGGATCCCATCCCTCTAGCCACTAAAGCACTTACGACCCCAGGCCCCATCCCCCACCCCCCATTGGCAGTGGTGGAGCCCAGTGAACCTTACAACACCGGACATGGTAGAGGCACTTGCATGACACCAGCTCCCTCCCCCCCACTGCCCCCTCCTGCCATGGTAGACCCTTTGTCTCAGGGGATCCCCAACACAAGGGAAGAGCCCAGTATTGACAGTGATTCTGGCAGAAGTAAGGCAGCAAGGACCCCAGAGGCATAAGAAGAGACAAAGAAGGCATGCAGCCACATCTTTTACAGAGAAGATGGAGGCTGGAAAGTGCCACCTCTCAAATATAAACAGAGGTAGCTCAGGTAAAAGAAACCAAAAACGTGTGTTACAGCACCATCTACAAAAGAAAAGAAAGACTAACTTCTAACCTGTCGTTTAACTTCAAATACACGAACTGGGGAACAATTCATCAAGCACCATGAAGAACCACAGTTACACTAAAGCACCACACACACTCACAAAAAGATGATAGTTTTCCAGAAGTTACAGAATATTGTGATTTAACTGATAGATAATTCAAAGTAGGTGTCATGAAGAAACTCAATGAGATACAAGAAAACTCAGAAAGGCAATTTAATGAGCCTAGCAATAAAATTAATGAATAGAAGGAATATTTTGCCAAAGGGATTGAAACTCTAAAAAAGAACCAAACCACAATTGTGGAGCTGAAGAATTCAATAATTGAAATGAAAAATGTATCCAAAAAGCATTGGAAATATAGCAGACCATATGGAAGAAAGAATTAGCACAAAGATAGAAATCTAGACATGATATAAGTAGAAGAAAGAGAAATAAGATATAGAAAAATGAGGAAATTCTACGAGAACTGATTCTTTCAGGAAGGGCAACATTAGGATAATGGGTGTCCTGGTAGGAGAAGAAAGAGAGAAGGGAGCAGAGAGATTATTTAAAGAAATAAAAGCTGAGAACTTCCCAAATTTGGGGGAGGAACTGGATATACAAGTCCATGAAGCTAAGAGAATACTGAACACTTAATTGTCTCAATGCAAAAAGACCTTCTCTAAGACACATAATATTAAAATTGTCAAAAGTCAATAACAGAAAGAATTTTAAAGGCAGCTAGGGGAAAAAAGGTGGTAACCTACCAAGGAATCCCCATTGGGGTATCAGCTGATTTCTCAGCAGAAACTCTATAGGCCAGAAGGAAGTGGAATGACATTCTGAAAATACTAAGATAAAAACTGTCACCCAAGAATACTCTATCAAGCAAAGTTATCATTCAGATACAAAGGAGAAATAAAGACTTCAAAAAAAACAAAAGCTGAGGAAGCTCATTAACACTAGATCTGCCTTATGAGAGACATTAAAAGGACCTCTTCTACCAGAAACAAAACAGCAAAAATACACAAAACTTTGAGCTAGGTGATAAATAGAACTAGAAAATTGCAACTCTTTATCAGAATAGGTTTAAAAAAAAAATAACTATAGCTATCTCAGGTAACAAACTCACAACATAGAAAAAGATAATTTGAGACAACAAAAACATAAAAGGGGAAGAGGAAAAGGATGGAACTTGTATAGGTAAAAGAAGATGAGATGCTATCAGCAGAAAAAGGACTATTTTATCTATGAGATGCTTTATACAAACTTCAGAGTAACCACAAAACATAAACATACAGCAGAGACACAAAACATAAAAATGAGGAAAAGAAGAAGAATATCATAGAAAATTACCAAACCAAAATGGCACACAGGGGACTTCCCTGGTGGCACAGTGGTTAAGAATCCGCTTGCCAATGCAGGGGACACAGGTTCGATCCCTGGTCCAGGAAGATCCCACATGCTGTGGAGCAACTAAGCCCATGTGCCACAACTACTGAGCCTGCGTGCCTAGAGCCTGTGCTCTGCAACAAGAGAAGCCACCGCAGTGAGAAGCCCCCACACCACAATGAAGAGTAGCCCCTGCTCACCGCAACTAGAGAAAGCCCACGCACAGCAACAAAGACCCAAAACAGCCAAACAAACAAACAAATAAATAAATAACAAAATGGCACACAGAAATACAAGGAAAAATAAACAATGGAAATATAGAACAACCAGAAAACAAGATATAAAATGGCAATGCCATGTCCTCATCTGTCAGTAGTCACCCTAAATATAAATGGATTGCATTCACCAATCAAAAAACACAGAGTGGCTACATGGATTAAGAAACAAGATGCAAATATATGCTGCCTCCAAGAGACACCCCTTAGCTCTAAAGACAAAAGTTAAAAGTGAAGGGATGGGGACTTCCTTGGTGGCACAGTGGTTAAGAATCCGCCTCCCAACGCAGGGGACACGGGTTCAAGCCCTGGTCCGGGAAGATCCCACATGCCGCAGAGCAACTAAGCCCATGCACCACAACCACGGAGCCTGCGCTCTAGAGCCTGCGAGCCACAACTGCTGGGCCCGTGCGCCTAGAGCCCGTGGTGCTCCACAACAAGAGAAGCCACCGCAATGAGAAGCTTGCACAACACAGCGAAGACTAGCCCCCGCTCACCGCAACTAGAGAAAGCCCGCGTGCAGCAACAAAGACCCAAAGCAGCCAAAAATAAATAAATAAATAAATACATTTATTTAAAAAAAAAAGTGAAGGGATGGAAGATGATGCTCCAAGCCAATGGTAGCCAAGAGAAAGTAGGTGTAGCCATATTCATATCAGACAAAATAGATTTCAAGCCAAAAAAGGTAACAAGACACAAAGATGGACAGTATATAATATTAAAGGGGCAATTTATTAAGAAGACATAACCGTGATTAATATACATGTACCTAACATAGGAGCACCAATATATATAAAACAATTATTAGCATACCTAAAGGAAGAAATTATATATATACAATGGAATATTACTCAGCCATAAAAAAGTTGAAATCTTGTTATTTGTGACAACATGGATAGATATTTAGGATATTATGCTAAATGAAATAAGTCAGTTGGAGAAAGACTCATGTGGAATATAAAAAGTTGATAAACAAACAAACAAAAACAAAATAAGTGAACAAACCAAACAAAAACAAACACATAGATACAGAGAACAGAGTAGTGGTTGCCAGAGAGGAAGAGGTATGTGTGAGAGGCTCAAAATGGGTAAAGGGGATCAGCTGTATGGTAACTAATGGAAGATATATTTTTGGTGGTAAGCAAAAAAAAAAAAAAAGAAAGAAAAACATAACCCAAAAAGCAAAGTTGATTTAATTAACAATGGTTTTAATTAACACTAATAATAATTTAAAATATATATTAGGGTATTCTAAGCACTCCAACAATAATTACAATTTGAGTGTTTACTGTGTGCCAGGTGCTACACTTTACAAAATCTATCTATATATCCATACACGTTTACTACACAATATTTGTATAGATAGATGTAAATACATATACATATATATGTATAAAATATTTACTATTCACAAGCCTGTGAGATAGGTACTCTAATTATTTCCATTGTAAAGTTGAAGAAGCTGAGGTTCAGAGAGGTTAAACAATTTGGCCAAGATTGTACAACCAGAAAGTTCAAGAAACTTTAAAGAAAAACATTGAGTTTCTTCAACGTGAACATTTAGAATAATTCTGTGAACTATAGTTTATCTAATGAACCTGGACCTGTGCTCTATTCCAGGAGGCAGACTTAATCTATGGAGTTAGAAGTTAGGATAGTGGTTATTCTTGGAGGGGTAGTAAGTGCAAGGGAGCCTGCAAAAGGCTTCTGGGTATGGGGTTCTGTTTATCTGGGTATGAGTTATGTCAGCTTTGTGAGAATAATTCAAGGTATACAGCTATGATATGTGTTCTTTTATATATATCAAATTAAAATTTAAAAATTAAAAAAATACTTTGAACCTTATTTTCAGTGTATTTTTCCAGGAATATTTGCAGGTGACAAAAATTATATTTCTAATTTTGAAATTTTAAATATCTTGATAAGAGGGAATTCTGAGTAACGGGCCACCAATTTTAAAAACATATAGCATAACAAAGTTTTAATCATCAGTTTTCTTGTTTCAGAGTTGTTTTATTTTTCTATAAAATTTAATATATTCCATTTCAATCTGGTTTGGTCTTGGCCAACTTAAAGATAAGGGTCCTTGGGCTGTAGTCCCACAGAAAATTTCTAACTGAAATATTTTGGGCAAATATTTTTGGTATTCAACTTAAAGACCACAACAAACTGTGTATGAAGATCAAGTTTGATTTCAGGAAACCAAATGACAAAATCTCTTGTGGCATACTTGTAGTTGAAAGAAAAATGTGGCCTGAAGGATAAAAGTGTTAGTGGATTAGCAGTTGAATAACATATCAAATATATCAAATAATTAACCAGTGTTAACTTGAAAAATAGTCTCTGGCAGAATAACTTGAGACTCTATCCTTAACCCTTTCTGATTCAACATAGTGAACAAAGACATTAATGTAGCTTTAGAAGTCCTTCTTATCAAATATTCAAATGACCCAAAGCTGGCAGAGAAATATAACATGTTGGATTCCAGTTGAAATTAAAAATCATCTTGACTAGCTGGAAACTGCAGGATAGTCCAGTGATATGAATTTAGATTTAATCAATCACAAAGTTAATTGGGGAAAAGTTCATGTAAAAGAGATAAATTTTCAATTATACTAAGCTGCTAAAATGAATGTAATCTTGGCAAATTATTATATATAAATATAGTATATCACTCAGCATTTCCAAAAGTGTGTTTTGTAAGATGTTAATAACTACCTAACCAAAAAATGGCAATTGAGGAATGCTGGGTTCAGCAATTAATCAGTTTTACTGAAGGACTTTTTAGACCCTTTAATAGCACTGAAGAACTCTTTTTTGCTGTGGAGTATTTGAGTGACTGGTGTTTCAGAAAAAAATGTTAGTGAAAAACTGACATAGATCAAAAACCAAAAGGGATGAATTATTAACATGTCCCATGATTGCCATGCATAGCCAATCATCATAATCAACTGAAGATCTTTAAAATTAATAATAATACATTCTTAGACTCAACCCCAGAATAAGGCAAGGGGAAAATAGCAAGAACAATGAACAAGGGGAAACAGCAAGAACTTTAGGGGCTGAAACTAGTATTTACTACTATTAAGATAGCTATTTCCCATCTCTGCTTCCCTCTACTTGGCTTCCTTTTATAGACAGGTCTTCTCCATATTACAGGAAAAATAGCCACCAGTAGGCTCATATTCATATTTTCCAAACACCACAGTGGAGAGAAGCTTCTTTATTCTAGAGTCATATTATAAATTCCAGGGAAGGACTCTGGGCAACATGACCAACTCCTGGACCAATTGCTGTTATCTGTGAGGTGGAATATCTTGATTAGCTAGGCTTTAGTGAAAAGTCTATTCCTGAGGCAAAGAAACCATGGTACCATAAATGATAGTTCTATAAGACGTACATGGAATGGAGAAGAGGTTATTTTCAAAAAATATCATGGAAGAGACTAAAACAATATACAACTACTACAAGACTCTCATGTTATATACAATAAAGTAAATAATACAATATTTTAGATAATTTTGATATACATGTAATACAGAATTAAGAAAACTTGGAAAATACAAAAAAGAATAAGGGAGATAATAAGAGGTAGCTTTAATCTTTTCAATCAATGAAAGAACTATTAATATTAAGGGAGTTTAATTACTGAGATAAAGAATTTTAGAAGCCAAGTTTGGTTTCAACCTTGGTTTCATCAAGTATCACCTAGTTATATGACCTTAGATAAGCCTGTTATTCTCTTTACATTTCAATTTCTCATCTGTTCCACTGAAACAAAAATACTCAGTCTGTGGGTGTTGTGATGATTAAATAAAATAATTTATCTAAAGCCCCTAGCACTACATTTGACACATATTAAGTACTAAATAAATGACAGTTTGTTATTGTTGTTACTGTTATCTGAACATTTTTCTTATGTTTCTTTTGTATGCTCTGTTGTGTTATTGCTCAAAAAGAGCCAATTTTGACTAGGAAATTTATAATGGAGAGATTGCCAGGCACCAATTCTGACAATGACAGAATATCTGTACAGTTCTTATAGAATGTTTGATTAGGTAGAACTACTTGAGTCCATTAAGATGAATTAGCTACAAAATGTATATCCCCAAGTAGATGGATGATTTTGTGTTTATTTGTTTTTAACAATTTAACAGTGTTCATTTTGACATTGAATATATTACATCATTGCCATACAAGAGACTTTATGTATTTTTTGCTTGGTCATGCATTCATTCTGTTCACCTCAAAAGTAGATCCAGGTAATTCTCACTCCCTTTCTCCCCTCCCAGCCACACATACACATTACAGAAGGGCAAAGGGCACACTCATATTTCACATATATTAAAATTTGTTTTGATCTTTAAGAAAAACACTCGTATGTAGTCTAACTCTGGGGTTTATGCTTTTAGGAGTATTGACTTATGACTACATTGAGAACAGAACTAAGATTCATAAGTCAAAATTACAAGGATTCAGGTTTGGTTAAAAATAACAATAAATACTTTATGACAATTTCAAAATGACCAAAAATGAATAGGTTGCCTCAATGTAAGTGTTTCACACTGGTAGTGAAACAGGCTCAAATTAAATGTTACATACATTTCTCGTTCCAGTATTTCTAAAGAGAAATTACATGGTATCCCATCTTTTCAGTCTCAGATACAGGCTCTGACATTCTTAAGCACTGTGTTTCTCAAACTTAACTTCTGCACAAAGTTATGCAAAGTCAAAATATAAATATGATGCATCATTCTGTAACGTCAATTTTACCCCCAAAATTTAGTTGAGAGAAATCTTCATCTATTTGTATTTAAACAAATGTATATTATGGAATAGGATGCAAAATCCATGTGCATTTTTTTTAATAAGTTTATTTATTATTTTTGGCTGTGTTGGGTCTTCGTTGCTGTGTGCGGGCTTTCTATAGTTGCAGCAAGTGGAGGGGTGCTACTCTTCATTGCAGTGCGCGGGCCTCTCATTGCGGTGGCCTTTCTTGTTGTGGAGCACGGGCTGTAGAGCACACGGGCTTCAGTAGATGTGGCACGTGGGCTCAGTAGTTGCGGCTCACGGGCCCAGATGCTCCGCAGCATGTGGGATCCTCCCGGACCAGGGCTTGAACCCGTGTCCCCTGCATTGGCAGGCAGATTCTCAACCATTGCGCCACCAGGGAAGCCCCATGTGCATTTTTAAGAGGACACCAGAGATTCAAGAAAACAATGAATTTGTTTTGAGCTGTTTTGGTATAGTTTCCCCCAGACTCTTAGGGGATGTGTATCCACTTCTTTGTTATTAGGTATGCTAGAGGAGAAAAATTTTATAAACAATGTGTAAGATCTTGGTTTTAGAGACTATTTCAACACGATCCTAGCCTTCAGTAAAATGACAATGAACTAAAAAATAGTACATGTCCATTAATTTTGAAAGTTTCTTGATTTTCCCAACCAAGAGTGATGTGCTTGTCTTATGATTTAGTTAATTGAATCAAAGAAAATGAAATATGATCCTTTTATCATGTAAGTTTCTATGAAAAACAACAGTTTTGATAAGCCTTCGAAGACTGTAAAGTATTTCAACTTATTTTCCTACGCATGGTTTACAAAAAACAAACAGAAAAACACTAAAGACAAACAAAAAACCCACTTATCATAAATAGCATAGTGTATATATGCTAAGTTCCCTTAGATTTAAGTGATTAATTCTCAGGTATCATTTATTTTATCTTCATTGGATTATAATTGCTTTATAATGTTGTATTAGTTTCTGTTGTACAATAAAGTGAATCAGCTGAGGGGGACCTTCAAGATGGCGGAGGAATAAGACATGGAGATCACCTTCCTCCCCACAAATACATCAAAAATACACCCACATGTGGAACAACTGAATGCTGGCAGAGACCTCAGACTTACCAAAAGGCAAGAAAATCCCCACATACCTAGGTAGGGCAAAAGAAAAAAGAGAAGACATACAAAAGAATAAGGATGGAACCTTCACCTCTGGGAGGGAGCTGTGAATGAGGAAAAGTTTCCACACACTAGGAAGCCCCTTCACTGGCAGAGACAGGGGGTTGGCATGGGGGAAGCTTCAGAGCCACGGAGGAGAGCACAGCAACAGGGGTGCAGAGGGCAAAGTGGAGAGATTCCCGCACAGAGGAGCAGTGCCAACCAGCACTCACCAGCCTGAGAGGCTTGTCTGCTCACCCGCTGGGGCAGGTGGGGGCTGGGAGCTGAGGCTCGGGCTTTGGAGGCCAGATCCCAGGGAGAGAACTGGGGTTGGTTGGCTGTGTGAAGACAGCCTGAAGGGGGCTAGTGCACCACAGCTAGCCCAGAAGGAGTCTGGGGAAAAGCCTGGAACTGCCTAAGAGGCAAGAGACCACTGTTTTGGGGTGCGCAAGGAGAGGGGATTCTTTCCCTGTCTGCCCACAGAAGGCAGAGCACCTCCTAAACGAGCTCCAGAGATGGGCATGAGCCACGGCTATCAGCTCACACATCAGAGATGGGCATGAAATGCTAACGCTGTTGCTGCAGCCACCAAGAAGCCTGTGTGCAAGCACAGGTCACTGCCCACACCCCATTGGGAGCCTGTGCAGCCCACCACTGCCAGAGTCCCATGATCCAGGGACAAGTTCCCCGGGAGAACACATGGTGCACCTCAGGCTGTTGCAACGTCACACTGGCCTCTGCTGCTGCAGGCTCAGCCCACATTCCAATTATAACTACCATACCCCTCCCTCCCCCTGGCCTGACTGAGCCAGAGCCCCCTAATCAGCCGCTGCTTTAACCCCGTCCTGCCTGGGCGGGAACAGATGCCCTCAGGCAACCTACATGCAGAGGTGGGGCCAAAACCAAAGCTGAACCCCAGGAGCTGTGCAAAGCAAGAAGAGAAAGGGAAATCTCTCCCAGCAGCCTCAGGAGCAGTGGATTAAATCCACAAAATCAACTTGATATAACCTGCACCTGTAGAATACCTGAGTAGACAACGAATGTTCCCAAAATTGAGGCAGTGGAATTTGGGAGCAACTGTAGACTTAAGGTTTGCTGTCTGCAACTGATTTTTTTCTGCTTTTTATGTTTATCTTAGTTTAGTTTTTAGCGTGTATTATCATTGGTGTATTTGTTTATTGGTTTGGTTGCTCTCTTTTTTATTATTATAATTATTTTTTATATTTGTTATTTTAATAATTTTAAAAATTTATTATATTATTTTTTTCTTTTTTTCTCTCACTTTTCTTCTGAGCCATGTGGCTGACAGGGTCTCGGTGCTCTGGCCTGGTGCCAGGCCTGAGCCTCTGAGGTGGGAGAGCTGAGTTAAGGACATTGGAGACCTCCAGAGACCTCCCGGTCCCACATAATATCAATTGGCAAGAGCTCACCCAGAGATCTCCATCTCAACACTAAGACCAAGCTCCACCCAACGGCCAGCAAGCTCCAGCGCTGGATGCCCCATGCCAAACAACTAGCAAGACAGGAACACCAAACCACCCATAAGCAGAGAGGCTGCTTAAAATCATAATAAATTCACAGACACCCCAAAACACACCACCGGACGTGGCCATGCCCACCAGAAAGACAAAATCCAGCCCCACTCACTAGAACACAAGTACCAGTCCCCTCCACCAGGAAGCCTACACAAGCCACTGAACCAACCTCAACCAGTGGGGGCAGACACCAAAAACAATGGGAACTACAAACCTGCAGCCTGTGAAAAGGAGACCCTAAACACAGTAAGTTAAACAAAATGAGAAGACAGAGAAATATGCAGCAGATGAAGGAGCAAGGTGAAAGCCCACCAGACCTAACAAATGAAAAGGAAATAGGCAGTCTACCTGAAAAATAATTCAGAGAAATGATAGTAAAGATGATCCAAAATCTTGGAAATAGAATGGAGAAAATACAAGAAACGTTTAACAAGGACCTAGAAGAACGTAAGAGCAAACAAACAATGATGAACAACACAATAGATGATATTAAACATTCTCTAGAAGGAATCAATAGCAGAATAACTGAGGCAGAGGAACGGATAAGTGACCTGGAAGATAAAATAGTGAAATAACTACTGCAGAGCAAAATAAAGAAAAAAGAATGAAAAGAATTGAGGACAGTCTCAGAGACCTCTGGGACAACATTAAATGCACCAATATTCGAATTATAGGGGTCCCAGAAGAAGAAGAGAAAAAGAAAGGGACTGAGAAAATATTTGAAGAGATTATAGTTGAAAACTTCCCTAATATGGGAAAGGAAATAGTTAATCAAGTCCAGGAAGCGCAGGGAGTCCCAACAGGATAAATCGAAGGAGAAACACACCAAGACACATATTAATCAAACTATCAAAAATTAAATAAAAAGAAAAAATATTAAAAGCAGCAATGGAAAAGCAACAAATAACATACAAGGGAATCCCCATAAGGTTAACAGCTGATCTTTCAGCAGAAATTCTGCAAGCCAGAAGGGAGTGGCAGGACATATTTAAAGTGATGAAAGGGAAAAACCTACAACCAAGATTACTCTACCCAGCAAGGATCTCATTCAGATTCGATGGAGAAATTAAAACATTTACAGGCAAGCAAAAGTTAAGAGAATTCAGCACCAACAAACCAGCTCTACAACAAATGCTAAAGGAACTTCTCTAGGCAGGAAACACAAGAGAAGGGAAAGACCTACAAAAACAAACACAAAACAATTAAGAAAATGGTTAGAGGAACATACATTTGGATAATTACCTTAAATATAAATGGATTAAATGCTCTAACCGAAAGATGTAGACTGGCTGAATGGATACAAAAACAAGACCCTTATATATGCTGTCTACAAGAGACCCACTTCAGACCTAGGGACATATACAGACTGAAAGTGAAGGGATGGAAAAAGATTCCATGCAAATGGAAATCAAAAGAAAGCTGGAGTAGCAATTCTCATATCAGACAAAATAGACATTAAAATAAAGACTATTACAAGAGACAAAGAAGGACACTACATAATGATCAAGGGATCAATCCAAGAAGAAGATATAACAATTGTAAATATATATGCACCAAACATAGGAGTACCTCAATACATAAAGCAAATGCTAAGAGCCATAAAAGGGGAAATCGACAGTAACACAGTTAGCATAGGGGACTTTAACACCCCACTTTCACAAATGGACAGATCATCCAAAATGAAAATAAATAAGGAAACACAAGCTTTAAATGACACATGAAACAAGATAGACTTAATTGATATTTATAGGGCATTCCATCCCAAAACAGAAGAATACACTTTCTTCTCAAGTGCTCATGGAGAATTCTCCAGGATAGATCATATCTTGCGTCACAAATCAAGCCTTGGTAAATTTAAGAAAATTGAAATCGTATCAAGTATCTTTTCTGACCACAATGCTATGAGACTAGATAACAATTACAGGAAAACAAAACTGTAAAAAATACAAACACATGGAGGCTAAACAGTACACTACTAAATAATAAGAGATCACTGAAGAAATCAAAGAGGAAATCAAAAATTACGGAGAAACAAATGACAATAAAAACACGATGTCTGAAAACCTATGGGATGCAGGAAAAGCAGTTCTAAGAGGGAAGTTTATACCAATACCATCCTACTTCAAGAAACAAGAAACATCTCAACTAAACAACCTAAGCTTACACCTAAAGCAATTAGGGAAAGAAGAACAAAAAATACCCCAACTTAGCAGAAGGAAAGAAATCATAAAGATAAGATCAGAAATAAATGAAAAAGGAATGGAGGACACAAGAGCAAAGATCAGTAACTAAAATCTGGTTTTTTAGAAGATAAACAAAATTGATAAACCATTAGCCAAACTTATCAAGACAAAAAGGGAGAGGACTCAAATCAATGAAATTAGAAATGAAAAAGAAGTAACAACTGACACTGCAGAAATACAAAGGATCATGAGAGATTACTACAAGCAACTCTATGCCAGTAAAATGGACAACCTGGAAGAAATGGACAAATTCTTGGAAGAGCACAACCTTCTGAGACTGAACCAGGAAGAAATAGAAAATATAAACAGACCAATCACAAGCACTGAAATTGAAACTGTGATTAAAAATCTTCCAACAAACAAAAGCCCAGGACCAGATGGCTTCACAGGTGAAGTCTATCAAACATTTAGAGAAGAGCTAACACCTATCCTTCTCAAACTCTTCCAAAATATAGCAGAGGGAGGAACACTTCCAAACTCATTCTACGAGGCCACCATCACCCTGATACCCAAACCAGACAAAGATGTCACAAAGAAAGAAAACTACAGGCCAATATCACTGACGAACATAGATGCAAAAATCCTCAACAAAATACTAGCAAACAAAATCCAACACACATTAAAAGGATCACACACCATGATCAATTGGGGTTTATCACAGGAATGCAAGGATTCTTCAATATACGCAAGTCAATCAATGTGATACACCATATTAACAAACTGAAGGATAAAAACCATATGATCATCTCAATAGAGGCAGAAAAAGCTCTTGACAAAATTCAACACCTACTTATGATAAAAACTCTCCAGAAAGTAGGCATAGAGGGAACTTACCTCAACATAATAAAGGCCATATATGACAAACCCACAGCCAACATCGTTCTCAGTGGTGAAAAACTGAAACCATTTACTCTAAGATCAGGAACAAGACAAGGTTGTCCACACTCACCACTATTATTCAACATAGTTTTGGAAGTTTTAGCCACAGCAATCAGAAAAGAAAAAGAAATGAAAGGAATCCAAATTGGAAAAGAAGAAGTAAAACTGTCACTGTTTGCAGATGGCATGCTACTATACATAGAGAATCCTAAAGATGCTATGAGAAAACTACTAGAGCTAATCAATGGATTTGGTAAAGTAACAGGATACAAAATTAATGCACAGAAATCTCTTGCATTCCTATACACTAATGATGAAAAATCTGAAAGAGAAATTAAGGAAACACTCCCATTTACTATTGCAACAAAAAGAATAAAATACCTAGGAATAAACTTATCTAAGGAGACAAAAAGTCTGTATGCAGAAAACTATAAGACACTGATGGGAGAAATTAAAGACAATACAAACAGATGGAGAGATATACCATATTCTTGGATTGGAAGAATCAACATTGTGAAAATAACTATACTACCCAAAGCAATCTACAGAGTCAGTGCAATCCCTATCAAACTACCAATGGCATTTTTCACAGAACTAGAACAACATTTTCACAATTTTTATGGAAGCACAAAAGACCTCCAATAGCCAAAGCAATCCTGAGAAAGAAAAACGGAGCTGAAGGAATCAGGCTCCCTGACTTCAGACTATACTACAAAGCTACAGTTCAAGACAGTATGGTACTGGAACAAAAACAGAAATATAGATCAATGGAACAGGATAGAAAGCCCAGAGATAAACCCACGTACTTATGGTCACCTTATCCTTGATAAAGGAGGTAAGAATATACAACAGAGAAAAGACAGCCTCTTCAATAAGTGGTGCTGGGAAAACTGGACAGCTACATGTAAAAGAATGAAAATAGAACTCTCCCTAACACTGTATACAAAAATAGACTCGAAATGGATTAAAGACCTAAATGTAAGGCCAGACACTATAATGCTCTTAGAGGAAAACATGGGCAGAACACTCTATGACATAAATCACAGCAAGATCCTTTATGGCCCACCTCCTAGAGAACTGGAAATAAAAACAAATACAAACAAATGGGACCTAATGAAGCTTAAAAGCTTTTGCACAGCAAAGGAAACCATAAACAAGACAAGAAGACAACTCTTAGAATTGGGAGAAAATATTTGCAAATGAAGCAACTGACAAAAGATTAATCTCCAAAACATACAAGCAGCTCATGCAGCTCAATTTCAAAAAAACAAACAACCCAATCCAAAAATGGGCAGAAGACCTAAATAGACATTTCTCCAAACAAGATATACAGATTGCCAACAAACACATGAAAGGATGCTCAACATCACTAATCATTAGAGAAATGCAAATCAAAACTACAATGAGGTATCAACTCACACTGGTCAGAATGGCCATCATCAAAAAATCTACAAACAATACATGCTGGAGTGGGTGTGGAGAAAAGGGAACCCTCTTGCACTGTTGGTGGGAATATAAATTGATACAGCCACTATGGAAAACAGTATGGAGGTTCCTTAAAAATGAAAAGTAGAACTACCATATGACCCAGCAATTCCACTACTGGGCATATACCCTGAGAAAACCATAATTCAAAAAGAGTCTTATACCACAATATTCATTCCAGCTCTCTTTACAATACCCAGGACATGAAAGCAACCTAAGTGTCCATCACCAGATGAATGGATAAAGAAGATGTGACACATATATACAATGGAATATTACTCAGCCATAAAAAGAAATGAAATTGAGTTATTTGTAGTGTGGCGGATGGACCTAGAGACTGTCATACACAGTGACATAAGTCAGAAAGAGAAGAACAAATACCATATGCTAACACAAATATATGGAAGCTAAAAAAAAAAAAAAAAGGTTCTGAAGAACCTAGGGGCAGGACAGGAATAAAGACGCAGACATAGAGAATTGACTTGAGGATACCGGGAGAGGGAAGGGTAAGCTAGGGCGAAGTGAGAGAGCAGCATTGACATATATACGCTACCAAATGTAAAATAGATAACTAGTGGGAAGCAGCTGCATCACACGGGGAGATCAGCTCGGTACTTTGTGACCACCCAGATGGGTGGGTTAGGGAGTGTTGGAGGGAGACACAAGAGGGAGGGGATATGGTGATATATGTATACATATAGCTGATTCACTTTGTTATACAGCAGAAACTAACACAACAATGTAAAGCAATTATACTCCAATAAAGATGTTTAAAAAAAAAAGTGTATCATCTGTAAGTATACATATATCCTCATATCCCCTCCCTCTTGAGCCTCCCTCCCATCCTCCATATCCCACCCCTCTAGGTCATCACAAAGCATCGAGTTGATCTCCCTGTGCTATGCAGCAGCTTCCCACTACAAACACATGAAAAGATGCTCAACATCACTAATCTTAGGTATCATTTTGAAAACATTTTCTGATAGGTTGATCATGTTTAATGACGGTAGTCTTATGATTTACCATAAATTTCTTTTTTACTTAAAAAAATCTAATGACAGTAACTGCAGTTATTTTTCAGATAATTAAGCTTTACCTAAAGGGCACCCTTCACGTTATTTATATGGAAATGCCTATTTAATTACACAATAAGGAATTATATGATATATATTTCTTTCTTTAGTTAATCAACTAAGCTTTAACCTGGTTTCATTCATTAGCACTGTGATGATATGTGCTCATGTGACAAAGTTTAAATAAAGATATCACGAAGAAAATGCATTTTCCTTTTTGATAAATCAAAAATATCCTTTTATTTTTCACAGGTATAAAATAGGATTTATCTTTCCATAGTCATTTTTTTTCCCCTTATAGTCCTAGGTAGCTTCAGTGGGCTGTCAGAAAGGACCACAGAACACAAAACAAAGAGTTAAAAAGCAAAAAAAAGAGCTGATTATTTCTTACTTGCCCTAAAATGGAGACGCACTTGTTTTGTTTCACCTGTATGTACAAGTTTAATATTCCATAATTGCTTCCAAGAATTGGATAAAGTGAAGTATTTATCTATATTGCCTATTCAGTCATTCTTTTACAGTTTTTCCAATCTAAATCAAATATTTTAGTTTTTTTAATTTTTATTTTTTGTTGAAGTATAGTTGATTCATGTTTCAGGTGTATGGCAAAGTGATTCAGTCATATATATGTGTGTGTGTGTATATATATATATATATATATATATATATAATCTTTTTCAGATTATTTCTATTATAGGTTATTACAAGATATTGAATATAGTTCCCTGTACTATAAAGTAGGTCCTTGCTGTTTATCAAACATTTCAGTTTTTAGAGTAAATATGAAATTAAAGTAAATAGAATTAAGATACTGAAATTTGTAAGGGTAGTGTTTTATCAAGTTTATTTTAAATGTGAGAATCAGGATTTTAGTTATCAGAAGTGACTCCCATTAAAATACATCATATTCATTCATCCAGTGTCTTCTTGATTATTTACTAAAGCACATTATTTTAAACGTTCTCTATGAATCACTTTTATGACCAAAATAATAAAAAAATAAAAATTATATTAACTGTTAAAGGACAAATTATACGCTCTGAAGCAAATTTCAAAATAATGAACGCTGCTTTACTATTCCTCAGAAGTAGTAATACATTTTAATTAGTAATTGTTTTATTTTAGAAGGTTATCAAGTCCTTAGAATAGTAGAGCATCATATTTCTCTAATGATTATAAATTGCCAGGGGAAAGAGTTGCCATTGCCTAGAGAGTGCTACTATATAATAAAAATGACTGAATCCATGTTATAGCTAACATCACTATGTACAGATTAATCTGTAATATATAATGGTTGTAAAACATTCAAATGGTATGAAGGAAGTGGAATTTCTACCGTAACTCCATCACTTAATAGCGATAGAGAATCACTATTAAGAATTAGCTATGTATCCTCCCAGCATTTCATTCCTGTATAAACATATATGTATATATTTTATGTAGGTAAAATTATACCATGCATAGCTGTTCTTCAATTTACTCATTTTATTTTATATATTTACTTTTTTCTTGTTAAGTAAATAATTCGTGTGTTATAAAGACATTTGTAAAAATTCTATTACATGACTTTGAAAGTTGTCCCATAATCTCAAGATAACTACTTTTAACAGCATATTATACATCTTTCCATAAATATATGGATGCGTATGTATATATTTTTCTTATAAAATATCATAGTTAGCTCACTGTGGACATCTTTTCATTTCAGTAAATGTAGATCTCTTTTATTTTGGGGGTGGTCATAGTGTTCCATTTACCTATATGCCCTATTACATTTATTGAATTCCCTATTTACAAATATTTAGAGTGATATCAATGTTTATTATTACAAATCAGACTGAATTCGCCATCTGGACAAATAAGGATATAAGGATATTAATTGCAGTGTTTGTAATCGTGTGTGTGTGTGTGTGTGTGTGTGTGTGCGTGCACGTGTGTATGTGTGTAATCCTTGCATAGCTGTATGAGCGTCAAGGGGATCAAATTGGACAATACTGCCTTTGTAGGCCAAACCTTGGCTATTACCCATGTGAGAATGGTTCTTTTATCTGTGAACATACAGACTTAGTAAATTGTCAGTAGAGCTTAGTATAGCACAATTTAGATGTTTATGTCCTATGAGATAATTTATAAAAAGAGAAGGAAAGACAGCACTAGATGTTTGAAATTTTTTCACATCCTTAAAACTTTGTAATATTTCTGTTATCAAACATAAGAAGTTTGTCCCTCAGTGCTCCCATTGATAGAATGAAGTTTTCATTGAATGTTTTCTTAATCATCCTGCGTATAAGGAAGTTTTTCAGGGCATTGAAAGAAGGGGACACACTGAGCAAGTTGTGTCCCATTGCTCACATATGGAAAAACATCTTTTTGTCTGCTTCTCATAAGACTGAGAATGTAAATATACAATGATTACATTTGGGCTTGGACATTTGAAACTGTTCAAGAAGAAAAAAAAAATCACATCAGCAGAGGTCTGAAAAACTTTGAGGACAATATCTGGTTATTACTTAAGGTTATCCTGAGTGTATATTAAAATTACTCATTTGGGAAAAAAATCCATCTAAAGTCTGCTTCTTCAAGTTTTGAATCTTTGACTCACTGTCTTATAAACATAACCTACTACTTAATTTGTGGCCTGGCAAAAAAAAAGAAGGATCTTACTTCAACTTTGGTCAATGATCTCCCCAAAACAATAACTGTTTCCATAAGAGAAATTCCTAGAAGTAAAATTGCTTGAACCAAGGAATTTGTACTTAATTGTCTCAGCTTTCTTACTTGGATATGGACCATCTCTACTGGACATTCACTTTACTTTCTAGATTCTGACTTGGCTTACTATTTTTTAACGCCCAGATCCCTACAGCATACAGTTGTGGTAAACATCAAATAGATGTATGTGAAGTGCTTTGAAAACTGCAAAGTTCTCTATCGATATAACATAGGCTTTTGTTAATTAAATGAAGTCTTTGCACATGAGGACAGTGACTGCATCTGCATAATTCCCTTTTATCCAGAAGCTAGCATGATTTTCTTATTAAAACATATTATGATACTGTTGTTGAAATAACATAATATATTTCATGGCGTAGCTATCCATATGGTAAAATCAGTGTATAATTCACATCAATTGAGCTGCCTAAAACAGAATATTATCAGCTTGGCCAAACACTATAAACAGCAATCAGGAAGACAAGTGTTCCCAATGTAACTTCCCAAGGCCTCTGCTCATCTATCTCATTGCTTGTTCCACCTCAAGGGCAGCCAAGAAAACTCATTTGGACCCATAGTCTAGGGCTTGAAAGGTAAACTTCCAGTTATGCAAATACTAGAGAAAATAAAATATTTGGAGAAACTACCTGGAGAAGGGATACTCCTTTGGGATTTGAAATGTATAATAATATGAAATTTATTATAACACTGACATTTAACTGAATTAGTTCATTTATAGTGAGGAGTCAATGACAAACAATTCTAAGAGAGAAATACAATGGCTCCATGTACATGGGCCAGGTAGAGATAATTGAACTTGAAAATATTTTGGAGGATTGGATTCATAAGCCCATACCATATTACAGTCTCTCAAGAAGTGATATTTCAGTTGTACGGAAGTTCTAAAGGAGCCTGTGAAAGTGGACGTTACAATATCCTCTCCTGCCCGACTCATCTATTTCCCAAAGAAGTGATGTGATCATATTCATTCAGGTCCCTTTGCTTCTAATGTCCCTGCCTCTCAGAGGGTCACATGGTATCTCAACTCAGCTACCAACTCTGACAACTCTTCTCTAGCACTTTCCTTTCCCCAGAATGATTGTACTTTACTGCGGAGTGAACCAGAAGCACAGTGCTTTCCATTTAGGAATTGTCACTTTCAGTACATTTTAACCTTTTCTGCATGAATTAAAGCACTAATGAGGTATTCAGCAGAGGCATAATGAGTAGAATTAAAGTCAGTTTTTTTTTTCTTTTTCCAGAATACCATTTATATTCACTCTAGGTTAAATCAAAGACAATATGTTAATATTTAATTCATCATGACATAAATAAGAAATAAGAAAGAAATACTAATTAAAGGAGAGATCTTTAAAGAAGAGTCACATATATGCCTTTATGAATAAATTTGGGGGGGATAAGGAGCTACTTAAGTAATTTTCTGTAAGACAACCTAAAACATAAAAAAACATTCAGTTGCATTGAAATATTAATGAATACCTTTAAGCATACAAAATACATTATGGTTCTATTCAGTGGGGAATGTCAGAAAATGTCAAGAGGTCAAACATCTTTCATAAATGTTCTTAGAATAGTCTGTAACCACACTGTCAAATTTACAGTCACTTCCACCTGTGTTCTTGACCTCGTCCCAGGTAGTTTCCCCCAGGACTTCTCTCCATCAATTATCCGCTCTCCTTTCTCTCTCTTCAATTTCTTCTTCTTTACTGAATACTTTCCTATGACCTATACTCACATACGCAAACATGTCAATTATTTTCCAATAAAACTAGAAAAAAAGCTAAATATAAACAATAATATGAAATAAAGCCCTCCTTCAAAGAAGTCACTTTTTCTTGCTATTTTCACTTTCCTTCTTTTCTTGACTGATCTTTAAAAATCTGTCCTCCCTCGCATTTTCTATACCCTCATGTTGCACACTTCCCCAGGCACTGTACTCTGGCTTCTAACTTTACCACTCTGCTGAATCTGCTTTCATTAAGAATAACTTTCTGTTGTAAAGCCTTTTCTTTACCTTAATGAACTTACAGAAAAAATTTGATAACACAGATTTTTCCCATCTATCTGAAACTCTTCTTTCCTCAAGTTTCCATAATATCATTGTCTGGATTCTTACCCTCCTTCTCAGATCATTCCTGCTTGATAGTATTCAGTGATTCTCTCCCCCAGCCTGTTCCATCTTTACCCTTAGTTTATTGCATCACCTTATGCTTCACTGAGATCATAAGAGTCATCAGAAGAGAACTGCATCATCTTCTCACAACCAAATCTACAAACTTACCTGTGTCAGTATTCATATTTCTATTTTCTTCTTATCATGGAAGAAGTTCACCTTTTCGTATTGAAAGCCAATCACTTACTTTGTGCAATGAAGGAAAACCAGAAATGTACAT
Source organism: Balaenoptera borealis (assembly GCF_965194805.1). Classification (NCBI taxonomy): domain Eukaryota; kingdom Metazoa; phylum Chordata; class Mammalia; order Artiodactyla; family Balaenopteridae; genus Balaenoptera; species Balaenoptera borealis. The sequence goes on from NC_138881.1 coordinate 105,746,957, forward strand.
TGTCGTTAAAGCCAATAGAGAGGTGTATCCTAAGAAGAAGAGAGTTGTTAAATTGTCAAGTATTTTTATTGCACTAGTTACTCCTTTACGGTTTTCTTTGCTAGCTCTTCTTATGTATCCAATCCCCAAACAATGATGTACCCTAACCTTGAGTCCCAGGGACTTCAGTAACTTCTTCTCTTCTCATTTTAAATCTCTCCTCCTTTTAAGTGATCTTATTTATCCATGACTTTATTTGTCTGTTGATGACTTCTAAATTTAAAACTATAATCTAGAACTTACTCCAGAGCTACAGACATATTTACAACTTTCTACTTGACCTCTCCACTGAGTTGGACAAGTCTAATTCAGCCATTGCCAAAACAACATTACTGATTTCCCAGCCACCAACATGCTCCTTGCCCAATGTTCTCCATCTCAGTAAATGGAATCACCATCCTCATAGTTGCTCAGACCCAAAAACTGCAAATAACTTATTTCTCCCTTTTTCATACCTTCCATATCAATCAGCATGTTCTGTAGTATCTATATCCAGAATATATCTCAAACATGTCTACCTTTCATCTCCACTGATACTACCTTAAATTGAGGCACCATCATGTCTTGCATGGACTATTGTAATAGCTTCCTCTTGGTCTTCCTGTTACTTTCACTTTTATCTCCCTCCAATCTATTATTCAGAGAGCAACCAAGGTGCTATTTTTATGTATAAATTAGATCATATGACCCCTCTCCTTAAAACCCCTTATTGCCTTCCCATTATTCTTAGAATAAAGTCTAAACTATTCCCTGAAGCCTGCAAGGCTTTATGTGGTTTGACTCCTGCCTGCTCCAGTCTCCTCTGATGCCACTTTTCCCTTTGTTCATCCTATCTCATCTCAAGGTCCTTTCACTTGCTGTTCTCTATTCCTGTAAAGCTCTTTCCCTGGCTTCTTCTGATTATTCAAGTCTCAGATTAAATACTGTTTAAAGCTGTCTTCCTGGGCTTCCCTGGTGGCGCAGTGGTTGAGAGTCTGCCTGCCAATGCAGGGGACACGGGTTCGAGCCCTGGTCTGGGAAGATCCCACATGTCGCGGAGCAACTGGGCCCGTGAGCCACAACTACTGAGCCTGAGCGTCTGGGGCCTCTGCTCCGCAACAGGAGAGGCCACGATAGTGAGACGCCCGCGCACCGCGATGAGGAGTGACCCCCACTCGCCGCAACTGGAGAAGGCCCTCACGCAGAAACGAAGACCCAACACAGCCAAAAATAAACATAATAAATAAAAATTAAAAAAAAAAAGCTGTCTTCCTCAAATAACTTATATAATGGCTCTCGCCCCATCTCTACACCCATCGTCATATTACTCCAATTATTTCTTTATAGCCCTTAACACAATTTTAGCTTATGTTTTTACTTATGGTTTTATAAGTTTAAGGCTTTTCTCACCACAAGGAAGTAAGCCCCATGAAAGCAGGATTATCTGTCCTTTTCACTGCTGTATTTCAACTGCCTTGTATTGTGCTTGGCTGTTAAATAAATATTTGAAGAGCATATGACAATGGTCAAGAGCATGGACTAAGTCAAATTCCTGGTTGTACCACTTACTGAATGTGTGATTTGGTCAAGTCACTTAACCTCTGTTCTTCACCTGTAAAATGAAAATTATAATAATAATAGTATCTATCTCGTACGATTATTATGAAGATTAAATGAGATTTTCATTGTTAAATACTTAGCAGCAAAATTTGGACATAATGAGCATTCAAGAAATATTAACTATTTTTAATTGAATTACTAAATAACACCTAACCAGTAAGTGTGGATTTTCCTCATGTACTATTTTGCACATCTTCTACACTGTCTCCCTGGAAAAATATCTTTTATATTCATGGCTTTAATTTCTACCTATAAGCTAATATTCCCCAATGCTGCATCTCCAAGTTTTTCCCTTGAACTACAAACTTCAGCTGCATACTCAATATCGCCACTTGAACATCCCATATTAAACTCAAACTGAAAATGTGAATGTGTGTGAGTCTGAACTCATCACATCCCTCGTACAATCTACTTCTTCTGTAATTTGTATAATCACCATCTACCCATATGCTTTAAAGTTAGAAGCCTTAAAGTCAATCTAGAGTTACATCCTTCCTCAGAAAGCCCAGAAGTCCTATGCCATATCCACTATACAGCATCATGTATGGCAAAGAGAAGAATTACATCTGGAGGTGAAAAAAATTCTTCATCAGAAAGGCAGTTCCTAAAAGATAAGATCCTCCCATGCCACCCAGATTCTCTTTGATGGACATGAGTGAAAGGTAGCAAAACATGCCACCCCGAAATGTGCCACTTTGGCATAAGGATTATTTGAGCCAAAGGCAATTGAGAAGAAGCAGATACAAGAAAATTCTCTGCTCTCCTCCTATTTGCCTGAAACCAGGACATAAATTTGTAAAAGTCTCTGCACTCTCCTCTCTACCAGGAAGGATAAAAGTTAATCACTAGAGACAACTCTAGACCCTTATCAGCCCCAGAGAGCATACCAGAGGAATCTACATAACAAACCTTGCTAAAACTACCCTTATCTACTATTAATTTCCCCATATACTTGCCTTCCCATAATTTGCTACCCTTAGAAGCTCAAAGTCCTTTTCCTTTGTCTTGTCACATCTCTAAAAATTTATTGTTCTTTTGTTGTTAGATAAACCCGAGTTCTAACTACCTCTTTGAGTTATCCATGCATATGCACAATGCACACGTTAATAAATTTCTGTTTGTTTTTCTCTTGTTCATCGGTCTTTTATTAAAGTTATAGGGCCCCAACCAGAAATACAAGATATGTAGAGGTAAAAGATTTTTTTCTCCCCTACATACCCAAGGGCATACACAACCTAGTGTCTTTTAATCTTTTGACATTTGGTATTAATAGATTTTAGGAGAAAGCTAAACTAGATCAGTTGAATATTCCACTGTTTTCTAGAACTGTCAACAGGAATTTGTGTGCAAACACTCCAAAATTAAACCTCCTGGAAATATGTAAGTCTTTTATTTCCTTTATAACTATTACAGTTTGCAAGTGAGGTATAAAAACAATTAAAGTGAAAATGATGAGTAAATTAAATCTAGGGGGGAAAAAAAGATGGTAAATGAGAGGAGAGCAATTACATTGACTATATTTTCTTTGTCGTGTCTATAGTTTTCATACCACTTCACTGGCATTTGAGTTAGGACCAAAATAATATTTCAAAACCACTTCTTTTCTTCATGTGCAATTTTAGTGAACAAAATATTTAGAATATGAAATATTAATGTTTGGTCATAGCTCATGACAACAAAGAACTCAATAATAGTTGAATTTTAAGGCATGGAAAGAATAAATACAGTGCAACTCATTCAGCAGTGAAATAAAACTACTACAGATGTAATGTGCTATTGTCCTATTAACTTTTCCAAGAGAAACTGTAAAAAATTATATGACTAGAACAGACTCCATTACCAAATTCATTGCTAAACGTTTTTCCTCTGCAGACTAGTTCCCAGTTTCATCAATTTCTGTGAATGAGAGACAAGTAAGGCCTATAAGGAATAGGGGGATACAAAGTTCATAACACAGACCAATTCTATGTGAATCAGATCTTACAAAGATGATATTTAATGATCAATGGTGCCAAATGAAGGCGTTCATAAACTGCTTCTCTCACACTACATCAAGATGCTACTTAAAAAACACTCAAAGTTAAAGGGCAAACCTGGAAATGCTCTCTACCTTTGGACTTTGTGATACCATGATTTCCTGATTTTCCCCTTACTCAACTTTTGTCTTCTCAAGTTCCTTGTTATGGACTGAATGTTTGTGTCCCCCCAAAATTCACATGTTGAAAACCTAATGCCTTTGGGGACTTTGGAAGATAATTAGGTCATGATGGTGGAATCCTCACGGATGGGGTTAGTGCCCTTATAAAAGTGATCCCAGAGGTATTTCTAGCTCTCTTTCTACCACATGAGGATGCAGCAAGAAGTTGGTAGTGTGCAACCAAGAAGCAGGCTTTCATCAGACACAGAATCTGCCAGCTCCTTGATCTCAGACTTCTAGCCTCCAGAACTGTGAGAAATAAATATTTGTTGTTTGAGCCACCCAGTCTATATTTTTGTTATATCAGCCCATACTGATGAAGACACTCCTCTAAGGGTTACTCTTCCTTTCTCTGTGTCTCAGATTTAGGTGTTCCCTAGGATTCCAACCATAGCTGTCTGTTTTTTCTCCCTAATTTTCTGGGTCATTTAATTGATTCTCAGAGCTGATGATTTTCTTCCCAAGTCTGTATCTTTAAACCTAAACCTTTCTTACAAATTGGTTTAATGGCTTAATAGCCATATAGCTATCATACAGATCCTGTAAATTCAAATTTTATTTTCTTACTTACAACCTACTTGTACCTGATATTTTCTCATTCACCATACCAATCAGTTACTCCATTCTATTGATTCTATCTCCTGCATTCACTTGAATCTCTTCTTCTTTCTACTATCTAAACAGATGGTTATCTGGTTACTCTCTGACAGACTTCCCTAACTCCAACATTACTCCCAGACAGTACATAACCCATACTGATGTTAGACAGATATAAACAGTATAAATTACAAATCAAAGCATGTCAACCTTTTGGTAAAAATTCACCAGTAATTTCTTAATTGTGGTCAAGGGGGAAAGATTTAGAGCTTAATGAAAGCCTGAAAGAGTAGCAGCCAACTCAACATGGATGAGAATGGGATTCTATACATTTTAGACATATATATTAAGTTTAAAATCAAGCAAATATTAAATTACTTTTAAAGAAGCAAATGAATTATTTAACTAAAAACTTAGAAAAATAACAGGAATGCAGAGAAAATGGCTTAATAAAAACATTTAAAAATAGAGAAGTATATTTAAAAAGTTTTAAAATATGAAATATTTAGACAGAAAAATATACCCAAAGGGCAACAATAAGACAAGTTTACTCAAAAATATCATATATAAAAATACACATATATATGTATAAGAGAGACAGAGACAGATATAGAGACAGAGGGAGCGAGGCATTGATTTTGATGACTTTGTTCACACAGTTATGGGATCTAGCAAGTCTGAAATTTGTAGAGCTGGCTGAGAAGCTGGAAATTCAGGGAAGACCTGGTGACACAGTCTTGAGTCTGAAATCCACAGGGCAGGCGAGCAGGCTGGAAAGTCAAGGCAGGGTTTCTATGTTGCAATCTTTCTTTTACCCCAGCTTTATGGAGGTATAATTGACAAATAAAATTGTATATATTTAAAGCAGCAATTAGATATAAATATACTTAGTGAAATGATTACCAAAATCTGATTAATTCACACATCCATCACCTCAGATACTTATCTTTTTAATTTTTCTGGTGAGAATGCTTAAGGTCTACTCCCAGCAAATTTCAACAACACAATACAGTATTATTAACTATGGTCATCATTAGATCCCCAGAGCTTATTAATTTTATAACTGAAGACATGTATTCGTTGAACAGAATCTCCCTATCTTTCCCACCAAATGCCACCTAGTAAGCACCATTCTACTTTCTGTTTTTACAAGTTTGACTTTTTTTAAGATTCCACATATAAATGAGATCATATATTAGTTTGGCTAGTTTCACCTAATATACTATCTTATAATTTAAAATTTAATCCATATTTCTGTGAACGGCAGGATTACCTTTTTCTCATGGCTGAATAATGTTCAGTGAATGACTGAAAATGGGCATGAGGGATCTTTGTGGGGTGATCGAAACATTTTAAAATCAGATTGGGGTGATTGGTTGCACAAATCAGTAAACTTACTAAATAGCATTGATTTATACAATTGAAATAAGTAACTTGTACGATATGTAAATTATACCTCAAAACACAGTTTAAAAAAAACTATAACAAATATAATATAGTACATTATGGTCAAATGTTAAAAATGTTTTCATTAAAATTGGGAACAAGACATGGAAGGCCACTATCAACACTTTTCCTCAGCACAACACTGTAGACCTAGTTGCATGACAATACAATTTTAAAAAGGTGTAAAAAGTGGGAAGTAAACAACCACACATATATATTTTATTGACAATAGCAACATTAATATAAACGTAAAATATCTTGGAATAATTGTAACTGAAAATGTAAAGTACCTATATTCGCATGACCTTAAAAATAGTTTTAAAATGGAATAGATTAAAAAAGTGATGTAAATAAATTGAGAGAAAAGTGGTAAGAGTGGACGTTGTACTTACACAAACTCTCCACAAAATTACACATATAATAAAATCCAAGTCAAAAATCGCTTCTCTCCCTTCTTCCCTCTAAAAGAAAATGGCAAAGCAATGCCGTAATTTAGATAGAGGAATCAATAAGCAAGAAAAAATAAGTACATTTAGCCAGAAAGTAGAGTTATGATCAGATTTTACCATCAGTTAATAAAATTCAGCTACAATAATTAAAATGAAATGATGTGAAGATAGAAGGATATCAACATGTGAAAAGTTGATATATTTGACTACATGCAAATTGTTTTAAACACCCACTATTAACAAAAATAAAATCAAAGAACTAAATTAGGAAATAATTTGCATTGCATATGATGGACAATAAGTTAATACATTTACTATAAATAAATGTTTTATACTGAATTAGAAAAAAAATCCGAAATAGGACAAAAATGGGCAAGAGAGAGGAAAATGCAATTCCTAAAATAAATGACTATTCAGCATACTTAAAATATTCCACTATACAAGGATGACAAAGAATCAAAGAAATGCAAATATTTATATAAAATACAATTTTCTCTATTGCATTGGCAGAGGTTTTTTTTTTTAATTTTTTATTAAAAAATTTTTTTAACATCTTTATTGGAGTATAATTGCTTTACAATGGTGTGTTAGTTTCTGCTTTATAACAAAGTGAATCAGCTATACATATACATATATCCCCATATCTCCCACCCTCCCTATCCCACCCCTCTAGGTGGTCACAGAGCACTGAGCTGACCTCCCTGTGCTATGCAACTGCTTCCCACTAGCTATCTATTTAACATTTGGTAGTGTATATATGTCCATGCCACTCTCTCACTTCGACCCAGCTTACCCTTCCCCCTCCCCGTGTCCTCAAATCCATTCACTACATCTGCGTCTTTATTTCTGTCCTGCCCTTAGGTTCTTCAGAACCTTTTTTTTTTTTAGGTTCCATATATATGTGTTAGCATATGGTATTTGTTTTTCTCTTTCTGACTTACTTCACTCTGTATGACAGACTCTAGGTCCACCCACCTCACTACAAAGAACTCAATATCGTTTCTTTTTATGACTGAGTAATATTCCATTGTATATATGTGCCACACCTTCTTTATCCATTCATCTGGTGATGGACACTTAGGTTGCTTCCATGTCCTGGCTATTGTAAATAGAGCTGCAATGAACATTGTGGTACATGACTCTTTTTGAATTATGGTTTTCTCAGGGTATATGCCCAGTAGTGGGATTGCTGGGTCATATGGTAGTTCTATTTTTAGTTTTTTAAGGAACCTCTATACTGTTCTCCATATTGGCTGTATCAATTTACATTCCCACCAACAGTGCAAGAGGGCTCCCTTTTCTCCACACCCTGGCAGAGGTTATTTTTTTAAATACATAATAGTAATGTTAGCAACAGTGAGGAGAAATGGAGGATAAATTGTTACTTTTCTGGAATTCAATCTGGAAGTATTTTATAAACATTATTAAAGAGTTATGCTACATAAATAACCTACAGCATTGTCATAATTATCCTGACATCATTATCATTGTTGCTCAAATAAGACTGAGTTTCATGGGCAGAACATTAAAGGAGCAAACTTATCAATGAGAAATATATGAAATAGTACCCACTTCAAAATGTAGAGGACTAATAACTGGTTCTTAACCAACATAAAAACAATATTGATATAGAAAAATTCTTATTTGCAAATTAATACTATGATGCCAGTATGGAAGGAAATTGCAAACAAAATTAGATTGTGTTCTGTAATTGATTATTTTTGAAATGCTAGCCTTTTGGCTTTCCACTTTTAGACCTTCTCAAAAAAATCATTTTATTGCCACAATAATCTTCAAATCATGTTAGTCAGCACTCTACTTTTGAAAATAAATTTCTTCTTGTAGCATAGTCTATTCCTAGCTCCTAATTAATGAAGTTGAAAATATGTTCAATTGACATTTAAATTAACAGAAAGGTTGTTATGGGGAAATGTATAGGATAAAAAATTAACGACAATTTTGTTAACACATAGCAATTTACTTTCTCTGTACATTTTTTAGCTAATCACATGGTCAAAAAATTATTTCTTTTTAGTTAATCTAGTTCCATGCCTTGCTTCAGAATGTCACTCCATCTGGAAAAATAGCAAACAATCCTATTGTCTAAAATTTCTAGAGATTACATTTCACAGCCTTTTTGGAGACTAGCATTTCAGAGCCCTTAGCCCTAAGTTGAATTCTTGTTCTGGAAGAGATGGGAACTTTAAGAATCAGTCACATACTAAAGAAGAAAAGATAATCCCTGACCAGCTGGGATCTTCTAAAGACATACCTCTCAGATGAAACTCTTATCATTAGTTAAGAAGGTAGACCCCATATTCTCCATTCTTGGAACTCATCTGAAAGGGAAAACCATGCCTAGGGTAAATATCAAAAGACCAAGACAGCTGAAGCAGTGTGGTAAACATCCCAAGTGTTCAGGCATTGTGATGCAGTGCCTTTGTTATTCAGACCTCAATTAAATTTCCCTCCCTACCACTGTAAGACCCTAGGTAAATTATCTCTCTGATTCTCACATTCCTTATATGCCAGTTGGAGATAATATCCCTACCTCACAAGTTTATAAAATTACTGTAAAATTTTAAAAGATGTGTATTCACACGCATACAAGTATAGCCTTGCACAATGTATGTCTGGCACATAGCTGGCATTCAAGGATTGGTACTTCCCTTCTACCCTAGTAGATAAAAAGGCCTGCCATCAGCTATAGATGTAGATATGCAAAAACACTTTGGTGGACCTAAGGACTTTTCCTGGACCTCTTTTTAGTTGTCCTGATGAGTGGAGGGGTCAGAGAGGGGCAGTGCTATTGTCATTTAGTGGCCAGAGGCCACTTTACAATATATCAGAAAGAGCTGAAAAAAAGAAGAGAGGGAGGGAGAGAGGAAGGAAGGAAGGAAAGATAGAAAAGAAAAAAGAAAAGAAAATGACCCTCCTAAAATGCCAAATATGCACCTGTGGAAAAACAATGAGGGCGCACTTCTTTAGCTCTGGTGATCTGAGGGCAGTGACCCTCAGAAAGATTTCATTGCCTGCAAGAAGCTTCCAGGCACTACTTGCTTTGGTCTGAAAACTGATGCAAAAGTCCAAAGAAGTTCTTGGTCTGTTGTCCTCACTTGCTGCCTTGAATTTTACCTTTCTTAAATTTTACATTTGAAAGGCATTTAAAGAATAATTGTTAAGAGCATAAGTTCCAGAGTCAGACTCCTGGCTTCAAACTCTGGCACTGCCCCTCTACTAGTTTTGTAATGTAAGGTGAATCACTTAACCTCGCTGTGCTTCAGTATCCTCATCTATAAAATGGAAATTACAGTAACACCTACTTCATAAAGTTGTTGTAAGGATTCAATGAGTTAATACATTTACAGCATTTAGAACAAGGCTTGTTCACTGAATTTGAGTTATCGATATCACCACTACCCATGTATCAGCTGAATACCCTGACTTGCAAGCTACCCAGACCTCGACATGTTCAGGAGCCAAAATCTCCTACAGATTGTGTGGGTTCTTTGGAGTAAAAAACTCTTAGAATCCAAGATCCAATTCTTATTAGTATGAACTTGAGCAAACCATTAAATTTCCACAGTTTCTTCATCTGTGGGGAAAAAAATGGGAGGGAGTAATAATAAATTCCTACACAGAAAGGCTGTTGTGAGGATTTAATTAAATATTATACATAACGCTTAGTGTTCTAACTGGCACAATGTAAGACCTCAATGAATAAAAAGTTATATGTGCAATCTTAATTCAGTCGTCTTGTAATATAATAATATTTTAACATATAATAATAAAAATGTACCAGAATAATAAACTTCACTGCAATAACTACAAGGTAGTACTATACATCTGTTAGGAAACCACTTATATAATATGTATAATTACATAATATGATATGCAGTATCCCTTGATATGCTTGGAAGGTCAAGCAAAATGCTCATTATAGCATGCAAAGGCTGGCATAATCTGATGCCCTACTTTTACCGTTCTGCCTCACCTTCTTTATGCTCTAGTGATGCTAGGTTTCTTTCTATTCTTTGCACACTCTATGCTTATTTCTGCCCCCAGGATCTTTTCACTAGATGTTTCCTATGGAACACTTTCCCTCCAGATGTTCTCATCTTGAATTATTCTCTTCACTCAGCCTCTCATAAAATTCCAAGACCTCAAGCCATTCCTGAACATTCTATGTTACCTGTGTCAACCCTCGCCATAACCACTGTCATATTGCCTTGCTTTATCTTCCTTGTAGCACTCATAACAAAGAGAAATTTTCTCATTTTTAACTTGTTTCATCTAACTAGATTGTAAACTCCATGTAAGAAGAGGCTGTGCCTCATTTTTCACCAGTGTATCCTCGGAATTTCTATTTCTTTCCCTGTCTCTGTGTCTCTGTCTCTCTCTCCAAATATATATTTGTTGTGGCTGTTGTTACTGAATGAATGAATGAACACATGAAAACAGTGTAGTCAAATTTCAGTGGTGGAAGAGCAAATCGATTCAACTTCATTCAGCCCCAATTCTTTAAAAAAATTCTTACTAAATACAAAATCACTTAAATAATAGAATAGCACCATAAATTTGGGTTTTATCAGGCTAATCTTACACAATATTTTAGTAGCACTTCTCCTATAGACTTGGAAACAAGGTCTACAACTGAACCCAGTATGTGCCCTTCGATCAAGCATAATTTACATTGCTGATTGCCAAAGCGAAATTCATGGTGTTATTTCTTTTTTTTGAGGGGTAACTACTTAGACGTGTTCCATCAAAAATTACTTGGGTGGACCAATAGCTGCTTATTCTATAAACACTAATGGATATATAAGATCAAGTTTTCAGGTAAAATAAATGCTTTAACTTTAAAAATTCATTTAGTTATTAATTAGGTTATCTTACATGGCATATGAACATTTTTTGTATCTATTTGCAGAAGAGTAGGTAGAAAGAAGTGTTAGTCTGGATATATGTTACAATATATAGTTCTAAAATGCATTATAATATTTATAATTTCTCAGTATTTTAAAATTGCACCAAATTTAAGCTGTAAACAGCAGGTGTATTATTATTATCAGAAACATTTCAGATAGCTCGACTATCTGTCCCATCCCTCATGTTTAGCTATTACCACTAATCCTACTCTGAAACAAATAAATTTTAAAATTCTGTTTTCCTATCAGTGTTTCTAGAGACACCCTATAATTATTCCTTCAGATGGAAATTATTTGGACATGTTGCCACAAGTTGTTTGCAAAATATAGCTGCCTTACATTTTAAAGACATTCTAGCATGGGTAGTGAATTTATGTAAGGTGAATTCCATTTATTCTTGTTGATTTAACTCATATAATTAAAAGGTTCCCTACTGTAGTAATTTACAATTTTAGTCTAGAAATGGTTTTGCCTTAGAACCAGGGGAACTCAGTAGACTCATGTATATGTAAATCTGGAAGAAAACTTAGAGATCTATTTTCACTGCTAAATATATTAAATGATGTGAGACAATAACTCAATGGTACTTGTAGAGATAAATTATAAAAATATTAACCCCATAATAATATTTTAAACTGATCCAATCACCATTAAAGACAGCACTGCTATTTTAGAATAAAAGGATGGAATCTATGTTGAGAAAATAATTCAAAAGTTAGATATAGATAAATACACAAAGATAATCACCAGTGGATTTTTTAATGATAGTGAACATGTGAAAATAGCCTTCAAATGGTGCAATGATAAAGAGGTAATTGAGCAAATTATAGTATCTTCACTTGATTGACCATTAAGCAGAAATCAAAATGATTATGGTAACAATTAACAAGCTGCTAAAAATATAATTAATGCTTAATAAAAATGGGGCTTCCCTGGTGGCGCAGTGCTTGAGAATCTGCCTGCCAATGCAGGGGACACGGGTTCGAGCCCTGGTCTGGGAAGATCCCACATGCCGCGGAGCAACTAGGCCCGTGAGCCACAACTACTGAGCCTGCGCGTCTGGAGCCTGTGCTCCACAACAAGAGAGGCCGCGATAGTGAGGCCCGCGCACCACGATGAAGAGTGGCCCCCGCTTGCCGCAACTAGAGAAAGCCCTCGCACAGAAACGAAGACCCAACACAGCCGTAAATAAAAAAAACAAAAAACCAAAAAAAACCACACAAATAAAAATGGTATTTTTACTATGATGTAAACATACGTATGGAGAAAACTCACAAACCTAATAGTTGATGTGTTAGGAGGCTGAGATTATAATGATTTGCTTCCTTCTATTTTTAAAATTTCCTGTATTTTTTATTCTGTTATTCACGGTTACCTTTCAAAAACAAACCTGGAGGGAAGGATGGGTGCTTGAATGTTCTTCCTATTATGTAACTAGTATAAATTTGGGGAAGGTAAGTACTGGCTGCAACAGGAAGGAACCAGCAGGGAGAGTGTGTGTGTGAGTGTGTGTGTTGTGTGTGTTTAACGATTTTGATGGGGTTGAAGAGAGGGAAGAAAACAAGTGGTAGGAAATGACACCAGAAATTAACATCACACATAAACAAAAACATTAGGAAATATTAGGAAATGTTATTATGTTAACTTGAACATTTTCAAACTTAAGTGAGCATAAAGAGACCAAAGAGAAAGTGATTCACTCATTAACTCATCCAATAAATATTTTCTGATCTCTACAAATAGATAAGGCAAAGATGAGAGTATAAGAGCTGATGTCTACCTACCTCCAAGGAACTGACTAAAATTATCACTTAGATAAAAAATTGGTGGTGGTGGTGTTGGGGGATAGGGATGGGCAATTTCAGTAACAAATGAAAAAGACTGTGAGTTGTGTTTGTTCTTCATTTGTTATATCTTTGTGTTTACCAACATTGCTGGGCCACCATGTACCAAGGGTGTAATCTTGATTCTCTGGGGCATCTGTCACAATGAGACACACAATGAAACAAGAGGACACTCCTTCAACTCACAAGGTAAAAACTAAAAGAAGGAGATCAAGCAGAGCTAGAGTCTATACCTGGAATACAGATCAGGTGGAACAGATAATCAGATGATAAAAGATGATCCCCCATACAGCACCTACCATGAGAGAGAGGGGAAGGAAAGAAGGACAGGAGAAAGAGAAAATGCTACATATCTGAAAGTGCTCATATCAAAAAATCCATCCCCTGAACCCATCATACCCAGGTCATGTGTTTATATTATAAGATCAGTATTCAACAGCCTACAGAGGGTAAGAGCAAGATCAGTATATAATCACAAATACAGAGGAACTTAAAAATTAAGAACATAGGGCTTCCCTGGTGGTGCAGTGGTTGAGAGTCCGCCTGCCAATGCAGGGGACACGGGTTCGAGCCCTGGTCTGGGAAGATCCCACATGCCGCGGAGCAACTAGGCCCGTGAGCCACAACTACTGAGCCTGTGCGTCTGGAGCCTGTGCTCCTCAACGAGAAAAAGGCCGCAATAGTGAGAGGCCCGTGCACCGCGATGAAGAGTGGCCCCCGCTCGCCGCAGCTAGAGAAAGCCCTCGCACAGAAACGAAGACCCAGCACAGCCATAGATAAATTAATAAATTAATTAATTTTAAAAAAATTAAGAACATAATTATGCAAATAAAGTTGAAAATTTGGATGAAAATTTCTAGGAAAAGATAAATTAGCAAAAATGGAAAACTTTGGAATATGATAATGTCATTTCAAAGTTCATCCATGTTCATCAAAAAAATAAATAAATGTATGAGGCTCTCCAGGTTAAAAAAATCTGCACAAAGGAAAGTAGTGAGGAGAAATTTGTCTTCATTTTTATGAAGCTACTGTAATTACAACAATATGGTATTGTTGCCAGAACAAAGAGACTCATAGAATGGAATAGAAAATCTGGAAAGAAACCCAAGTATATATACAATAATTTAGCTTTAGCTGGCATTTAAGGTCAGTTAGGAAAAAAAATATTAAATAAATGATACTAGTGATGTTACTTAATGATATACTCAAAAAAACCCTTAAGTCCTTCTTCAAACAAAAATAAATTTTTGTTGATTCAAACCAAAGAAGTACTAGAATATTGAATGTATTTTATTAAATTGGAATGAGACAGGCCTTACTAAACTTGACAACAAAACCGAAAATGGTTAAGATATAGATTAGTTAAGTGACCATATAACAAACTTAAAAACACTTCTATATGTCTAAAAACAACCAAGAACAAAGTTTAAAAACAAGGTTTAAAACAAACAACTGGAAAAATACATACCTATGACAGACAGAGGGAAAATCATTTTTTCCAGATTTATTGAAACATGATTGACAAATAAAATTGCATATATTTAGGTTGTACAATGTGACTTTTTAAAAAGTTTGCAACATGATAATTTAATATATGTATGCATTGTGATATGATTAGCACAATCAAGTTAATTTTTTACACATCCATCACATCACTGTTACCCTTTTTTGTGTGTATAGTGAGAACACTTAAGATCTACTCTCTTAGGAAATTTCAAGTATACAGTACAGTATTGTTAACTATAATCAGCATGCTATTATTAGAGCCCCAGACCTTATTCATTTTGCAACTGAAAGTTTACACCCTTTGACCAGCATCTCCCCATTTTCCCTCCATCCAGCCCATGACAACCATCATTCTACTCTCTGCTTCAGTGAGTTCAACTTTTTTAATATGTGTGAGATCACACAGTATTTATCTTTCTTGTGTCTGGCTTATCTCGCTTAGTCTAATGTCCTCCATGTTCATCCATGTTGTTGCAAATGGCAAGATCTCCTTTTTTGTATGGCAGAATATTATTCCATCGTATGCATATACCACATTTTCTTTAATTTTAATTTCTTTAATTTCTTTAATTTTCTTCTCATTTGTCTCTCCATGGACACTAAGATTGTATCCATATCTTGGCTACTGTGAATAATACTACACTGAACATGGGATTGCAGATATCTCTTAGAGATACTCATTTAATTTCCTTTGGATATATACCCAGGAGTGAAATTTCTGGATCATCTGCTGGGTCTATTTTCTATGTTTTGAGGGAACTTCACACTGTTTTCCATAATATCTATACCAATTTACAATACCAACAACAGTGTGCAAGGGTTCCCTTTTCTCCACATCCTCCCCAACACTTATCTCCTGTCTTTGATAATAGCCATCCTAAAATGTGTGAGGTAATATCTCATGGTCTTCATTTGCACTTCTGTGATGATTAGTGATGTTGAACATATTTTCATGTACCTGTTGACTATCTGTATGTCTTCTCTGAAAAATGTGTATTTAGATCCTTTGCTCATTTTTAATTGGGTTATTTGTTTGTTTATTCATTTGTTTTGACAATGAGTGATGAGTTCTTTACATATTGTGGTTATTAACCCTTTACCTGATATTTGGTTTGCAAATATTTTCTCTGTTTCCATAGATTGCCTTTTCATTTTACTGATTGTTTCTTTTGCTGTGCAGAAGCTTTTTAGTTTGATGTAGTCCCATTTGTTTATTTTAGCTTTGGTTTTCTGTGCTTTTGGTGTCTTATCCAAAGAATCATTGCCAAAACCAATTTAAAGGAGTTTTTTTCCTTTTTTTCTAGGAATTTTAGGTTTCAAATCTTAAGTCTTTAATGAATTTGGCATTATTTTTTTGCCTATGGTATAAGATAGGGGTCTGATTTTATTCTTTTGTATGTGGATACCAAGTTTTCCCAGTACCATTTATTGAAGAAACTATCCTTTCCCCATTGTGTGTTCTTGGTGCCCTTATCAGATATTAGTTTACTGTAAATGCATGAGTTTATTTCTGGGCTATCAATTCTTTCCATTGGTCTATGTGTCTCTTTTTATTCCAGTACTATACTGTTTTGACTACTTAGCTTTGCAGTATAGTTTGAAATCAGGATGTGTGATGCCTCCACCTTTATTCTTTTTTCTCAGGATTACTTTGACTATTCAGGGTTTTTTGTGGTTCCATATGAATTTTACCACTGTTTTTTCTATTTCCATGAAAAATTCCATTGTAATTTTGATAGGGATTAAATCTGTAGATCACATTGGGGTAGTATGGACATTTTAACAATATTAATTCTTCCAATCCAGGATCATGGGACATCTGTCCATTTATTTGTGTCTTCTTCAGCTTCTTTCATCAATGTCATACTTTCAAATTCACATCTTTCACCTCTTGGTTAAATTTATTAGTAAGTATTGTTTTCTTTTTTATGCCATTGTAAATGGGTTTGTTTTCTTTATTTATTTTTCAATTTGTTGTCAGTGTATAGAAACACAAATGATTTTTGTATATTGATTTTGTATCCTGCAACTTTACTGAATTTGTTTATTAGTTCGAACAGTTTTTTGGTGGAGTCTTTAGGTTTCCTTTATATAATATGATGTACCCTGCAAACAGAGATAATTTAATTCCTTCCTTTCCCATTTAGATGCTTTTTATTTCTTTTTCTTGCCTAGTTCCTCTGGTTAAGGCTTCCAATATTAGGTTGAATAGAAATGTCCAGAGGGGGCACTTTTGTCTGGTTCCAGATCTTAAAGAAAAAGCTTTCAGCTTTTCACTGTTGAGTATAATGTTAGTTATGGCTTGTCACATATGGCCTTCATTATGTTGAGGTTCATTCCTTCTATAACTAATTTGTTGAGAGTTTTTTTTTATCATAAAAGGATGTTGAATTTTGTCAAATGATTTTTCTGCATCTATTGAGATGATCCTATGTTTTTATCCTTCATTCTGCTAATGTGGTATATCATATTTGTTGGTTTGTTTATGTTAAACCATCCTTGCATATCAGGGATAATTCCAGTTGATCATGGTGTATGATCCTTTTAATGTGCTGTTGAATTCAGTTTTTTAATAGATTTTCAGGGTTTTTGCATCTATATTCGTCAGGGATATTGGCCTATAATTTTCTTTTCTTGTAATGTCCTTGTCTGGCTTTGGTATCAGGATGATGCTGGCCTTGTAAAATGAGTTTAGGAGTGTTCCCTCCTCTTTAATTTTTTGGAAGAGTTTGAAAACATCTTTTAAATGTACGTGAAAGCCTACAAAACAATGAGGAAAAAAAATGGACCAAAAATTAGTAAATATTGCAAATAAAAATGCAAATTATCAATAAATATTTGAAAAAAAATTCACCTCACTATAAATTAAGTTAAAACAATAAGATACCTTAAAAAATCTGTTAGACTATCAAAAAAATTTTTTAATGTATTAGCAAGGATGGCAGGAAGTAGAAATTCATTATTGGTAAAAAGCAAGCTGGTAAAAAATTTAGGTAGGGTAATTTAGTTACTTACATATTTAACCTAATTATTCTGCATTTATTAGATAATCCTAAATCAAAGATTATACAGTTCGAATATCCAAAATGCTTATTCAATTCTCCATTCTTAACATTCATACACACACACACACACACACACACACACGTTAACATGCATACACACACACACAGACACACACATACACAGAAACATAGAGAAGAGAATGTGACAAGATGTTAACAGTGCTTATTTCTGGGAGGTGTTTTATGGTTAGATTGCCTTTCTTCTTTATTAACTGATTCTAACAATGATTATATATTACTTTCATAAAAATAAAACCATTCTCATTTCAAAATATAGTTTATGTTATACATACTGATTGATCTTTTTTTTTTGCAGAAAGTGAAAATTTTCTTTAATTGAATTTCATATATATGTATATAATCATGCCAATTAAAAAATTAAAGAGATTAAAAATTAAAAATAAAATAAATGTTAAGATACAAAAGAGGAAAAAGTAATGGATTGATACTTTTAAATTACATTACTGTATTTTTATTTTTTATTTTTTTTTTAATTTTTATTTTTTTAACTGATTGATCTTTGATAATACTTTTTAATCATGGAGCAATGTACAAGGTGCATTCATGCACATGGCATTTTTGCTTCACAGTTGTTCCATAAATTGATTTGGGCTGGAATAATCATTAGTTTCATTTTACAGAATGCAAAATTTCCCAAGAAAATCATTCCAATTGTACATAATGTGAACCACAGTGTGACAAGAGAAAAGATGGACAAATACATGCATTATGATTAAATTTTATTCTCTGATGCTTCAGATATTAGGGATGTTTTGCAATCAACAGTGTCCTCTATGAAGTCATCGAGAGTTTTCACTCTGGCCAAATTCAACTTACATTTGACCGAGGCACTCTTTCCCTCTAAAATTGAACTTGTGGTTTTTTAAAGGAAAATGTGACAGGCAGGTTTGAGTAAGTTTCCATGAACTCATCCAAACAGCTGAAAGCTGTACTATAATATAAATACACACTTTCCCCATCATCTTGGTATATTGATTTAAGTACTTAATAAATATGCATAATTTACATTTCTAAGGCTTAATAAATTGAGTTAAAACCAAAATGATTTGAGGCAAATATGATTTGCATCTCTTATTTTTAGTTCCCTGTCAGGTCATACATTAATTCACTAAATGGACATTGAGCAGAAAATTTCTTATTTGGAGCGGCTAAAATATACTATTTATATTAATGACTTAATAACATTTAAATAAGTCTTCTAATGCACCAGATGAAAGCCAAGTTCTGTTTTTAAAAGATGAGAAAAATTCAAAAATAGCAGAGAAAACAAACAGAAGATTTGAAAATATGCTAAAGTTACACCAATATAAAATCTACTTTAATTTGAAATGTGAAGGAAAAGCCAAAAGCCACAACTAAATCATAGAAGAACCCAAAGTGTGATGAGTAACCAGAAAAATAACTCACAGAGCTATGTGTCTACTTTATTCTTTACTATCTATAACCTACTTTAATAGGCATTTTACATTTAAAATTATGTAAATATTAAGCAAAGTTTATTTTACAGTAAACATGCCTGATTCTCTGTAGAAAAGAAATAGAATTGATCTTCAGTTTATATGTACCTTCTATTTTTCTTCATTATCAAAGGACTGATCCTTTCTCATTTTTTCAATAAAATCATAGACATTTTTAAAAGACTGAGGTTAGGGGTACAGACTGAGACTGTGGGGAAAAATGTTAACTGTTGTAATAAGAGGACCATAATTCAGGGCCTTGACCTCCTTACAAGTGTGTGATAACTCACAGAGCTATCCCCCATATCATTATTGATTATTGATGGGAAAACCCTATTGACATTATTTCGGAAGAATTTTAAATGTTTTACTGGGGACTTCCTCATGTTAATTTGTAACAAATAGTCCCAGATATGCATAGTGAGTCAGTACAGAGATAAAACTTGCCAGTACCACTACCATTACCACTCTCTGTAGTGAAACCACAGAGCGGATTCTGGGATAGGATCAATCTACATTGACTACAGTGAGAATAGAAGATTTAGTGTAATTAATATGACACTATTGAAAATGGTTTGGCAAATTTAATACTAAATTAAAAATAAATTTTAAAACCTTAACTTTAAGACTAACAGAATCACAAAGACGAAAATATACTTTTAAAGTAAACTTGCATACTATGATAAAGAAAAATTAATTCACTTTCTATTTTTCTTTGTAAATGAATATTCAGTTTTCCACTTTATTTTCGTATAACAATTTCATTCAGTACAATGATTATTGAGCACCTACCACAATCTAGGAACTGTTAGATATTATAAATGCCTCTAGCAATGAGAAATTTTCTGATCTTTTCACAGTATATACAAATATCGTATCGCTATGTTGTACATCTGAAACTAATGTAGTGCTATATGTTGCTTATATCTCAATTTTTTAAAAAAAGAATGAAAAGAAAATTTCCCTGTCTTTTAGAATTAAGTCCAGCTGGGAAGACAAACATGCCCTCAAATTATAATAAAATAAACTCAGTGACAGGATAAAATTTACGGTGACCTGATAACACTGAAGATGATGTGAATAGGGAAATAGGAAAGACTTCAGAGATGACATGATATTTGGTATATATCTTGAGGCGTGAGGAATTTTCTAGGTACACAAGAAGATGGATAGATAATCCAGGCAAAAGGATAATTTTTTGAATTTTTATTTAATTGATTTTTATTAAACTTGAATATTTCTGTTTATAAGCTCATTTTCTTTACCTGTTTGAAAAAAGTTCACTTATAGAAGTATTTTTAGATACATACTATGTTCTAGGAGCTAGATTTGAGGTATTTGTTGTTTTATTGATTTTTAAGAACCCTGTATGTATTAAGGAAAATATTTCTTCATCATATCATGGAAATTTTTTCCGCAATTTTTTATTGGCCTTTCATTTTTTTTTTTAATTTATTTATTTATTTTTATATTTATTTTTGACTGTGTTGGGTCTTCGTTTCTGTGCAAGGGCTTTCTCTAGTTGCGGCAAGTGGGGGCCACTCTTCATCGCGGTGCGCGGGCCTCTCACTATCGCAGCCTCTCTTGTTGCGGAGCACAGGCTCCAGATGCGCAGGCTCAGTAGTTGTGGCTCACGGGCCTAGTTGCTCCGCAGCATGTGGGATCTTCCCAGACCAGGGCTCGAACCCGTGTCCCCTGCATTGGCAGGCAGATTCTCAACCGCTGCGCCACCAGGGAAGCCCCTGGCCTTTCAATTTTTAAAAATTATTTTCCCTTCCTTTTCTTTCCTTTTATATTATTTTATATTTTGATGTCAAGTTATTCAAATGCTAAATATCAATGCCATTGTTACCCTAGATGTTAGGCTTAAAAAGGATTTCCCTACTCCAAATTTATATAAACTTTCATCTATTATTTTCCTTTTAAGAGACAATTTTAAAAATGTAATAATATAAGAATATAAAAAGAAAATATAGAAACTTAATACCCCACCAATCCCTGTGTCCTCCATTCCCCAATACCTGGAAATGAACTTTTACAGTTTGGGATTCATTATTTTGAAACACACACACACACACACACACACACACACACTGAAGTTGGTTTCGTTTTTCTTTTCACACAAAACGGAGCCTTACAAACATTGTTTTCATTGTAATATTAGAAGTCAGAAACAAAAAGGGATTAGGTAAAAACTCAGCCAGATATAAAATGAGCTTGTAGTCTTTATAGCTATCTGTGTATCTTAGGACAGCAAAAGGTCAGCCAGAATAGAGCCATATTACCAGTCTGCAGTGCCCCTGCTTTTACGTAGCACAGAGTTGGTCCAATGTGTATAGAGCTGCAGGGTCCTTTCTCTGAATTAGCTGTGCACCTGGCCTGTTTCCCAGAATTGCTGACATGATCAAGATTGGCCTGCCATCTTATAACTGCTTCCAAATCTAGTCACTGTGAGCTAAGAGGCCTCTTCCAATTATTTCCAAAGTATAGAGATGTGGGAGCAGAGTGAATCTTACTCTTTACATTAAGTGAACCATATTTTGGGGGACCTTTCTCTCAATCCAGCCTCTCCTGACTCAGGCATTTCTGACATATGAATGTCATTGGTACCAGAGAGAGTACAGATACTTTTTAAATATATTCTATATTATTTTGGTAATTTGAATGGAAATTCTGAGATTGGAATGGGAGGAATTAAAATGCTCAAATTTCTCAGCTGAATGAGAGGTCTTCATTTGAATTTTAGAACGTTAATCTATCGTGACTAGAATATCACCTCTCTCTATCTTTACCTTCCTAATTTCAACCCTGACAGAGATTCATTCAACAAATAAATTGCTTGGTTTGGAATTATTTCGACTGATTTATTGCATGTTGTCAATCTATACATGAAACGTTTCTAGCAATATCAAAATATATCACATCCTTAATGACTACAGCCTGTTATTTATATTTAATTAAGACAGAATTTAAAGATACCTGAAAAGCGTTCCTGGACTCAATTCCAATGGTTGTTACCTGACCTACTGATTATAAGACAGGTTCCCATGACTCCCTCCTTAGGTTTGATTAATTTGCTAGAACTGCTCACAGAACTCAGGAAAACCAGTTTACTCACTAGATTACCAGATACAAATCAATAGTCAGATGAAGAGATACACAGAGCTGAGGTCTGGAACAAAGGAGCTTCTGGTTCCCCCACATGGAAGCTCTTCAAAAAGGGCCAAAAAGCTGTCATGTGAGGTTTTTATGGAGGCTTCATTACATAGTCATAATTGATTAAATCATTGGCCAATGGCAATTGCTTCAACCTCAAACCCCTCTCCCCTCCCCAGAGATCAGGGGAAAGATCATGTGAGCACATAGTGGCTTTCCTTCTGAAAGTCAGGAAGAGAGCTGTCACCAGAAACTGAATTTGCCACACATTGATCTTGGACTTCTAGCCTCCACAACTGTGAGAAAATAAACTTCTGTTGTTTAAGCCACCCAGTCTGTGGTATTCTGTTACAGCATCCCAAACTGACTAACATAGGTACTGATTAGCAATATTCTGGGCATTTTATATAAATCAAAGACTTAGGTTAAAAGGTTTCCTACACAACCTGTGCAAATCAATTTTTGGATAAACAATATTTTTCCAGTGTCTCTAATTTTACAGATACTTTAATTTCTGATTGTTAGTAGCTCAAAGCAGACTGCATATCTAAGTTCATATTCCAGCCACTTATTATAATACTATGGTGACCTTGGTTAACTTAAACTCTGTTTGCCTCAATTTCCTCATTTGTTTGATAGAAATAATAATTCCTACCTCATAAGGTTGTATGAGGAGTAAATGAGTTAATACATGGAAAGCACTTAGAACAGTGCCTGATACATATTTAATACTATCATTATTATTGTTGTTGTTGTGATGATTATTATTATTCAGATGATAATGAATTGAAATAAGGATAAAGAACTACACAAAAGAGGAACACAAAAATAGGTATAAACAAAGCAAACTGGTATAGTGTTTTACATGTAATGGTCATTCAGTGAAGTCTGTGTAAGTGAAAAGTCTAAGGAAATTAGAAAGTGGTATAAGGAGCCTACTAGTAAGGGGACATTTCTAGACAAATTAGAGGTAACCAAGTGTGGAGAAACTACTCTTTGATGAATATTAATCACACATTGTGAAGTCAGATTGATTCAAACATGTTTTAGATTAATGGTTCTCAACTCCTGCTACATAATGAATTAACCTGGGGAATCTTAAAAAGTTTCTGGAGCCTGGGTCCTACCCTTAAATTTTCTGGTCATATTTGGTGTCCAAACACTGGTATTTTTACTTTTTAGTCCCGTCAGTTGATTATAATTAGCAGCCAGGATGAAAATCCGCTTCTAGGATAATGGTCTCGGATCAGCAGCATCAGTATCACCTGAGAGTTTGTAAGAAATGCAAATTCTTGGGCCCCACCCCAGACCTACTGAATCAGAAACTCTGGGAGTGGGACCACCAATCGTGGCTTACCAGAAGCCCCAGATGATGCTGGTGTACACTAACATTTGAGAACCACTATTTTAGAGTGTTCTGAAGTAAAATGCTTTGTCTCTTCAAGAAGAAATTGGCTTAAAAATGCATGAATATAATATAACCTGGATAATAAAAGATAGATCAAAAAACTTTAAAATATCAGTAAAGATATAGAATTCAAAATACAATGAATAAGCTTAATCTGCTTAATCTAATAAGCATTGATAAACCCCAGCAAGCAAAGGATACCCATTATTTTCAAGTGCATATATATAATATTTGAGAAATGCAATTTTCAATAGATTTCAAAAATCCATATCACGAGATCACATTCTCTGACCACATCTCAATAAATTAGAAATAGATAACTAAAAGATAACAACAATAAAACCCCAACAAAAAATAAGTTTCTTACGTTAATATAAATTTAGATTGTTTAAAAAATGTTATTTTAGAACTGCATACGTTTTATTATATATATTTATAGCTATGCATTATATATAATAAAATATCTCTAAGTTTTGTGGTATATATAATATGGTTCTATGTTATATTTAATATAATTATAAGAAATGCTTAGCAATTAAGGCATATTTAGAGTTTATTTTTAAAGGAGTTGAAAAGCAGGGTTAAAATATTTTGTCAGGTTCATCAGAGCACATTGACTATGGGAAGGTATTCAATTTCGATGACATTTTTTCTTATCATGCCAAAATGAAATATTATTGAGAGATTAGCAAAGTGTAAATATTTTACAAACAATGAATTATGGGTACAGTTAGGAAAAAACATGTGGCATATCATCAGTGACTTCCTATAAATAAATGACAGATTTGGTGTACTAAAGTTTACAGCATTTTAGTATATGCTTTAAATCTCTACTAGTTTATAATGGAAAGTGTTCATATTTTCTGAATGGCAATTTGAAATAAGCAGCATTCAAGTGATAGGACTTGCCAGTAAAAATATCAAGAGTGAACATTATGACTACGAATATTAATTTTGAAGTGTAGATTTTAATGATAAGAAATGTATTTTTTTAATTAGGAATAAATCTGACTTACATTCTTTTTTATACAAAAGACAATACTAAAAAGGTTAAATCCATTAGTTCAACAAACATTTATTGAGCACTTAAAACTCTGTGCCAAGCACCCTTCTAGGCACTGTTGATACATTAGTGTACAAGCCAGGTTGTACATTTTCGTGGGGAAGACAGGTATAATTCAAGTAATTAAATGAATGCCTTAATTATAGAGGGTGGCAAAGTGCTCAGAAGGAGGTGAACAGGATTCTGTGATAAAGAGGTTTAGGGTCAGGTGGTGGTATTTTCTTGAGGGGACATCAGAGAAAGACTCTCTGGGTAGGTGATATTTGAACTGAGATGTGAATAACTACAAGTCAATCATGTAAAGATTTCAGGAAAGTGTTTCAGGTTGAGGGAAGAGCATTTGCCAAGGCCATAAGCAGGACTTAGCTTATTATGTGTGAGGAACTGGAAGAGGTACATGTGTCTGAAACGGAGAGTGGGATACAAGTCGAAGTTTGGGGGACAGTTCCTATAGGGTTTTATGGGCTATGATAAAAGGGTTAGGATTTTATTCTAAATGCAATGGAAAGCAGATATAAATATATCCAATGTATATTTGAAACATCATTTTATTGCGATATGGAAATAAAGGAATGGAGGGACCAGCATACCAAGCAGGGACCAGTTAGAAGGTCACTTGTAGCTCACATGAAACGTGAGAATGTATTGGTCTTAGTGACAACTTAAACATCTGGTTAATATAGTATTTAAGGTATAACGGAACTTAAAAAATAATTCTTGTAATTTTTTTTTCCAAAAGAAGAGACAAGCGTCAGATGAATGTGACCTTCCCAAAGTCAACCAGAGAATTAGTAGCAGACATAAGACTAAAGTCCAGATCTCCTGACTCTTATAACAATAATTCTGTCTCCCAGTTTCTTATTCCCTTTACAAATCACAACCATTCCTTTGGGAGTGAACACAAAATCTGAGTTCAATAATATGTTGGCATATTGTTTTTAAGAATATACAGAAAAGAAAATGTTCTCTGGGAAAGGTGGGGGGAAGGATAAATCAGGAACTTGGGATGAACATATGCACACTACTATACATAGATAGATAACCAAAAAGGACCTACTGTATAGCACAGGGAACCCTACCCAATATTCTGTGATAACCTATATGAGAAAAGAATCTAAAAAAGAATGAATATATGTATATGTATAACTGAATCACTTTGCTGAACACCTGAAACTAACACAACATTTTAAATCAACTATACTCCCATTAAATTAAAATATTTAAAAAAAGAAAATGCTCTCTTACTAGAAATATTTAATACACTCAATGATTTAGACTTAAAGAAAGCAAAAGGAAAATTTTTTTAACCTATAATCTGTATGAAAAAATAAAGTCACTGGATATTAATGCAGTGCTACCTTACTTGAAATATCGGCACTAATTAGTTCAGACTTAGTGGGCTTGATCCTATTCACACTGAGGAGAGCTAGCATGCTTGAAAATTAAATATAACTTTAAAAATACATTGAGTTTTCTTCTTAAATAATGCCTTCCCCACTCTCCATCCTGAGAAAACAGAACCTAGTCTTTTACGACTTAAATTAAAAGAATAAAGATAATGTGGGAATGGAATATTTTGATACTGTTATATGATAGATCATTAAGCTACCATTTTGGTGCCTGGGTGGTTCAGTGGTAGAATTCTCACCTGCCATTAAGCTACCCTTTATTTTACATGCAAATAATCTTTGCTCTTATCCCTCAAGTATACGAGATAAATTTTCCAAAGTAGAATTATTTTTTAAACTTCTGCATAAAGTCTTTTAAAGCAGGTGTAATTAACATTGTCAAAGGCGAATCCCATTCTCACTGTATGATCCTGTAATTTGCTTATTTCTATCATGATAAAAAAGTGTTCCATTAAGCCTTAACAAATCTAACACTTTTAATAGATTCTTGAGACCTTCACCTCTTACTGTTACCAGAACAAGAAGTGAAAACAACAAAAAAAAGTGATTTAGAGATTGTCTGTTGTTATTCAAATCAATCTCTTCCAGTAGCATGAGTAATCACCTAGTCCTCTAGCTGTGCAAGGCCACTTACTATAATAATTATTTCATGTGGTCAAGAGTTGTTAATAAATACAATAAAGATCTAGTCAAACATCTAAATTTTTCTTAAATAAATATAAATTGAAAATAAATAGGTTATAAGATGTTTATATCATAAACTGTAGTAGATCAAATATTGTTCTTTTAAAAGAATATTTTCCTGTGTCTTGGGTACATATTCACTGGGGACATAACCAAGATATTGCCAGAGCTATCATAAGAACCTAACCTCGCTTCCCGTAAGGACATATTTTCTTTAGTTCCCAGCCGATGAGTACTTCAACCTGAAGCTGGAGGAGGTTACCTAAATCAGAAATAGCCTTTAATCTCTGCAAGTGCTCTTTTGGGAATCTCTCTTCAGTTTAAAGATCAAGAAAAATAAGCTACTCGTGATTTCAGATTTTCGATGCAATTAAATATACTTAAGAATCAATAACCAAAACATTATGGAAAGATAATTTTACTCTCCTAAATTCCATCCTTTTTAACAACCAGAAATTTTAAATTCTTCTGTATGAGTACAAGATGGGAAAGTTTAATATATAAGACTTAAATATCAGAAAAATATAGGCATATATTTAACTAATCTCTAGATACGGAAAAACTTGCTACACAGAAAAGCGATGAATAAATTGCAAAGGACTGGCTTATGGGAGAATCAATATATATAATCTTTTTTTAAAGTATCATATCTATTAGTAGTTCTATCTGCTTCTTAGAATCTGTCCTAAAGAAACAATTTGAAGTGCAACAAAGATTTAAGCACAAGGTGGACAGTTGCAATATCATTTATGATCACAAACAGATCCACAATGACCATCAATATTGGAATCTCATTTTTAGCTTGAAAATTCAAGCAAATTTTAATTTATATTAATAATAATTATGTTTGCTTTTAATATGAAAATCATGTCTCAGACCAGTAACCGTCATTAAAATTGACTTTGAATGTTTTATGTGCTTCCTTCTGGACTTCGTTTAGACTTACATTGTTTCTGGCATAATTGAAATTACTATAAATAAAACATTTTTAACTTTTAAAGTAAACTTTTTATTTTAGAATATATTTAGATGTATTAAAAAATGGCAAAGATGGTACAGAGTTCTCATGTACAATACATCCAATTTCCCTTATTATTAACATTTTACATTTGTCTATTGATAGTATATTTTTTATAATTAATAAGCCTATATCGACCATTATTATTAACAGAATCTCACTTTATTCAGATTCGTTAGGTTTTAGCTAATGGTTTTTTTCTCTTTAAGATCCCATCTAGGATATTTTACTACACGTTATCATCTCTTAAGACTCCTCTTGGCTGTGACAGTTTCTCAGACTGTGCTTGTTTTTGATGACCTTGGCAGTTTTGAAGAGTACTGGCCAGATATTTTGTAGAATATCTGTCAGCTGGGACATATCTGATGTCTTTTCTCATGGTTAGTGTGCTGGGTTGAATAATGGCCCCAAAGATATCCATGTCCTAGTCCCTGGAACCTGAGAAGTTAACCTTATATTGCAAAAAGTAATGTGCAGATGTCATTAAGTTAATTTTGAAATGGGGAGATTATCTCTCTTATCAGGTGAGCCCTAAATGTAACCACAAATGCCCTTATAAGAGGGAGGCAGAGGGAGATTTGACTCCAGAAGAAGAGAAGGCAACGTGACAACAGAAACAGAAGTCAAGCAATGCTGGCAGTCACAAATTATCCCATGGAGCCCCCAGAAGGAACCAACACTATTGAACACTTGACTGTAGCCCCATAAGACTCATTTTGGACTCTGGCTCCAAGAACTGAAAGAGAATACACTTCTCTTGTTTGAAGCTGCTAAGTTGCTGGTAAATTGTTACAGTAGTCTTGATTATCTAGCTGAGGTGGTGTTTATCCGAGTTTTCCACTGTAAAGTTTCTTTTTTTTTTTAATTATTATTTTTTTAATGTTTATTTATTTATTTATTTATTTTCTTATTAGTCATCCATTTTATACACATCAGTGTACACATGTCAATCCCAATCTCCCAATCCATCACACCACCACCACCACCACCCGCCGCTTTCCCCCCTTGGTGTCCACACGTTTGTTCTCTACTTCTGTGTCTCAATTTCTGCTCTGTAAAGTTTCTTTTTAAAACCTCTTTCCAAAAAAATAAATAAATAAAACCTCTTTCCATACTGTACTCTTTGGAAGGAAGTCACTATCTGCGGCCCATACTTAAGGAGTAGGGACCTCTGTACTTCCTTGAGGGGATACTTTCTGCATAAATTATTTGGAATACTTCAGAGAAGATCGATGTCTTCCCCCATTTATTTATATTAGTATGAACTCATGGCTATTAATTTTATACTTTGGGTTATAACCCAACACTAATTTATTTTGTTGCTCAAATTCATCCAGTTTGACCATTTCAGGAACCATTTCAGGAGACTCCTCTGTCCATTTAATATACACTCATCGATGTAGATTTTTTTGACAACTTCCTTTCTTCATTTCTTGCAGTACAAGGTGCTCCGACTCATGTTGTACATTTCCTGCCCGAGTCCAAGTTTCAACCCTTTCTCCAAGAAACCAAGATCTGGGTACTAGGTGTACTCGTTGTTATTAGGCTGTCATTGCTTCTAGGCCTTCTTAGCTGAAAGAGAAAGGAAATATATGTGTGTATACTATATTTTATATACACACATAACTGTAAATATTTCTGTGTGTAACCCATCTGTAACTATATTATGCTAAACATGGGTTCATACAGATGTCTCTGACTCTAGTTTGTTACCATATCTATCATTCCTCCTCCCCTTGCTTATCTGTAACCTCCCATTTCAATTGTGAGAAACCTGGCTCCCACCATTCAACATCCATGAGTTTACTTGTCTAGTTCCCATATATATATATATATATATATATATACACACACACACACATACCAGAATTGTTATCCCATATCCCTGTGGGGGAAGTCGTTATCAACTAGAGTACACTGATTATGAACATTTCCTTTTGCCTTTAATCTTACAGACTCCAGTCATTTCTAAAATTACTTAAGTCAATATCTTATTTCCCCACCTCCTTCAGTGAATTAGTTTCATACATTTGTAATAAACTAATATTATTTATCACATTTTTCATTTCATCCTCATGAACTCCTAAATTATTTTTTAAAGTGTGCATATGTTAAGGTTTGCACTTTGTACTGTAATGTTCTACGGGTTTTGACAAATGTATGGTGATATGTATTCACCATTATTGTATCATACAGAAGAGTTTCACTGTACTAACAATTTCTTGTGCTTCACTTTTTCAAGTCCCCTCCCCCAACCCCAACTCATGGCAACCACTGGTTTTTTAATATCTCTATAACTTTGCCTTTTCTAGAATGTCATGTAATTAGAATCATACAGTATGTAGCCTTACGTGACTGGCTTCTTTCACTTAACAATATACATTAAGATCATTTGTGTTTTTTATGGCTTCTTAGCTTGTTTCTTTTTTAAAATTTGTATTGGCTATAATTGCCATATAACATTGAATAAGTTTAAGGTGTCCATCATGTTGATTTGATACATTTATATATTGCAATATGATTACCACCATAGTGTTAGCTAAAACCTTCATCATGTCATATAATTATCATTTCTTTTTGGTGGTGGGAATAATTAAGATCTAGTCTCTTAGCAACTTTGAAGTTTATAATGCAGTATTGTCATCTATAATCATTATGCTGTGCATTAGATCTCCAGGACTTATTTATCTACTGGTTGCAAATTTGTACCCTTAAACTACGTCTCCCAAGTTCTCCTACCCACCAGCCCCTGGTAACTACCATTCTATGTTTTTACAAGTTCAGCTTTTTAAGATTCTATATATAAATAT
This sequence comes from Balaenoptera borealis, assembly GCF_965194805.1. Taxonomy (NCBI): domain Eukaryota; kingdom Metazoa; phylum Chordata; class Mammalia; order Artiodactyla; family Balaenopteridae; genus Balaenoptera; species Balaenoptera borealis. The sequence goes on from NC_138881.1 coordinate 105,777,653, forward strand.
CATACAGTATTTGTCTTTCTCTGTCTTACTTATCTCACTTAGCATTATGCCCTCAAGGTCCACCCATGTTATTGCAAATGGCAGGATTTCCTTCTTTCTCATAGCTGAATAATATTCCATTGAATATATATATATATATATATATATATATATATATATATATATATATATATATATATATATACATACACCACATCTTTATACATTCGTTCATTGACAGACACAGGTTGTTTCTATATCTTGGCTGTTGTGAATAAGGCTGCAGTAAGCATAAAAGTGCATATATCTCTTCACTATCCTACTTTGGGTATATACTTTGGGATATACCCCAGAGTGGAATTGCTGGATCATATGGTAGTTTTATTTCTAATATTTTGAGGAATGTCAACCATAGTGGCTGAACCAATTTGCACTACCAACAGTGTTTAAGGGTTCCCTTTTCTCCACATCCAGGATTGTTTGTGTTCCTTGTTACTGAGTTGTATGTGTTCTTTATGTATTGTGGATACTAACCCCTTATTCAATATATGGTTTGCAAATATTTTCTCCCATTCCATAGGTTACCATTTTAATTTTTGATTGTTTCTTTTGCTGTGGAGGTTTTTTTTTTTTTTTCCTGAGAGGGGTCTGGGCTGGTTCGTTGGCTCTGCTGGTTCCACAGTCCTCACCAGTGTCTGTATGCCTATTACCTGATGCACAGGTGGGTGAGACACTTTCTAGGTCCCTTGGCATATGTACTAGATCCAACAGCTTTCACAAAGGCACTTTTGTTTGTGGATGGATGTATGATTTGTTGTTTAAAAAGGAGAGATTAAAAGAGGGAGCATCTTATGCTGCCATGATGCTGAGGTCACTATCCTGCAGCAGGTTCTCTTGAAGGGACAGTGTGACCACTGCACCTCCAACGAGGCCACAGTCCACCACTTATACTGCGCAGAGGCACTTCTCCATGCAAGTTCAGGGAAACAGCTCCTCCACAGTTGTCTTGAACCTCTATTCCTGATGAGATACTTAGAAGAGAGATAGTAGTGGAACAAACTAGAGCTCCTATTGTTGTAGTTGGTCTCAGATTCTCATCCTCTCCCTCCTCCACTATTCCTTCTAAATTGCCTTCATCCTTAGCTATCATCTCAAAGGTCTTGGGGTCAATGTGGTGTGACTCAAAACTTCATGCCTGAAGAGTCTAAGCCCTAGTAATCAGATCCTTGCCTGGTAGGAGTTGCTGCATGTGTCCATTTAGTTACAATGGGGCAAGGAAATACCAATAGGAACCCAAGTGGATCATCTGGAGCCCACGTATATTCCTCCCTGTCCCCACTGTGTAAGAGTGAACCTATTTCCTCTCTCTCTTGTTATCAGTGTCAGTTACTTCTGCCCCAAATAATAACTCCTCTTCTGGCTTCTTGCTCCCTCAACACAGAGTCCAAAGTGCCCTGGTGGCAGTTGTAGATTATAATTTATTGGCACAGAGCAAAAATGCACCCATTTTGGGACCTCTATCTCTGCAGATCCCAGAGTTGCAGGGACAGAAAGCACAAAGTCCTCTAGTGGGTCATTGGCAATGATGATACGCAGGTCCAGTCCTGCTTCTACTCCTTCATTCCTGGACCCATATGTATTCTTTCTACTGAGGACACAGTGCCACATAGAGGTCGATGCCACTCATAAGTCCTTTGGGCCACCTAACTTATGGCCAACCAGCCATAAATTTGGATATTCCTACAACCCACCCCTCAGGTTTAATAATTCACTAGAACAACCCACAGAACTCGGGAAAGTACTATACAGTTGACCCTTGAACAGCACAGGGGTTGGAGGCACCAACTCTTTGCACAGTCAAAATTCCTTGAACGACTTATAGTCAGTCCTCTGTATCCATGCTTCTTCCACATTCATGGCTCCAACGGTGGATTCAACCAACTGTAGCTCATGCAGTACTGTAGGATTTAGTTTTGAAAAAAAATCTATATATAAGTTGACCCATGCAGTTCAAAGGTCAACTGTACTTATGATTACAGTTTTATTATAAAGGGTACGACTGAGGAATAGACAAATGGAAGAGATGCACAGGGTAAGGTATGGAGAGATGGGGATGAGGGGCACATAGCTTCCTTGACCTCTCCAGGCACACCACCCTCCCAGAACATTGAGATGCTCACCAACCCAGAAGTTCCCTGAACTTCATTGTTCAAGAGTATTTAATGAAGTTTTATTATGTAAGCATGTCTAATGAATTCATTGGCCGTTAATGATTAAACTCAATCTCTAGCCCTTCATCTTCTGTGGAGGTTGAGGAGTGGGGCTGAAAGTTAACCTCTAATCATGTGCTTCATTTCTCTGGCAGCTAGCCCCCATCCTGAAACTATTTAAGGGCTGCCAAGAGTCACTTCATTAGCATGAACTCCTCCGGTATGGTGGAAAGCAGCTTGTTATAAATAACAAAAGACACTGGATCACTCAGGAAATTCCAAATGTTTGAGGAGTTCTGTGCAAGGGCCAGGGACAATAAATAGACCAAATATATATATATTTTATCATACCACAGGCAACCCGCTGATCTTTTCCCACAGTGCCCATATGGTAAAAGTATCATCAAAGTCAAAAGATACTGGCACATTACTGGAGTCCATTCACTCATTAATAATTAATTCAGTTCATTATATCCTGTGAAAATGTCTCCCAGGGTGGGCCAGTCAGATTCGCAGGCTTCCATTTGATCTTGTCAGGTTCCAAAAGCAAGTGTAGACTCAGTAATATATATTTTTACCTTTTCAAGCATCTGGTATATTTGAGCTAAGAGACAACGTCATCTCTTGCTCTGAGCCCCTTTCAAGGTATTAATCTAATATTGGATCTCCCTCTTACTTAACACATTTATTCAATCCTTTATCCTTAGTTACTATTCCTACTTATCTCTATTTATACCCAAAGTTTTCCACTTTTCGAAGGGACATTAAGTTCAGCCACTGTGCTGGTCTAGATTACAGGCAGCAGTACTAGTCTAGCAAGTACCTCCCCCTCAGTCCATTCCCATTCATATAGAGTAGGGTTACATAGATACAGAACTAATGGGCTATTTATATCACTAGGCAATATAGCTGCATTAATTATAAAATTCAATTTTGCCAGATGGGGTAAATGAATAACCTGCTTAGGAATTTTGACATGAAGGTTTGAATATATAGTTATATATATATATATTTTTTTTTTTGCTTAGGAAATCATCCCTGTTCCTGACACTTGCAGTTTCAGCTCTGGCCCTGTGAGCACTGTATTGGGTAAGAAACAGAGAGCTGAACTGATGTGGGGAAGAAAAAGTGTAGTCATCATACCAGCATCCTCCCCTTTCCCTTCTTCCCCAGATCCAGAGAAACAGGTGAATATCTAATGGGGACATTCCCTTAGCACCCCTCATGTTGAGGGTGAACACACACTCATAAAGCACATAAGCCAGCCTTTCATGCCTGTATCTCCTCCTGTTTTAGGGAACCGATGTTTCAGTTGCCAGCTCCAAATCTTTATCAAACTGTTACTCTCAGGAGACTATCTCTTTGCCCACTTTTGGACATTATGGGCTGTAAAGTGTGTTCCTTGTCTGAAGAAATGTGACTCAGAGGTCCAAATTGTTGCAATATCTCCTGTTTCAACTCTTTTATAGTACTCTAAGCATGTGCATCTAATACTGGGTGAGCAAAGCCCAGTCTGGACTCAAGGTCTATTTCTGTCATGACCCTGTCTGAATTGACAGCTACTTTAAGCCCCCTCTCCCCCTCAGCCCTAGAATCTGCAGTGTGTTTCTCTTTCTGGCAAACAGAACAGCGCTTATTGGCATTTTCGGCCTCAAAGGCTGCAAGAGGAACATGTCTAGATTCAGTCTATCTCTGTGTTGCTGCAATTGCCTTATATCCATTCATTTCATGGACTCAAATAAGACCTTAGGTAAGCAGACCAAAATATCTACTAGTTGATTCCAATCACCTTCCAAACTTAGAAGAGGATTCTTCTGATGGGCATTGACATATCCTATTTTAATGCACCCCTCAAATTCTCATAGTGCTTTCCATAGGGCCATGCCTCATACAGGCGTAGCTTTCCTAGCACAGTTTTCCATTGCGCTCTTCTTGACCAAATAGCCAGGCCACTGACCACTGCCTGTGAGTCAGTAAAATCCAAAACATGACAACAGCATAAAACTCAGCCCATTGAGCTGTTTTGGTTTTCTCTTCTTTGATCACAGTGGTGGCATTTCAAACAGGTTGTTGTTCACTCACTTTGGAACTGTCATCCATAAACCAAACAGCTCTTTGTTCAGTTAAGAGGTGCTTAAAGGCCCCCTCCAACTGACAATAAAATCCAGCAGATCCTCACATGGTTCCAGAGTCAGTCTTGGGGGAAAAGAGCTTACCTGCTTGATACACTGAGTAAACTCCCTGCGTTTCCTCAGTAGTATGTTCCTGTATAAATCATTTCCATTTTATTATGGAATTTTTCTGGGCACAGCCCTCCCATTAAAAGCATTTCTCCAATATCACCCATGACATTATGGATATTTCCAGTTTCAAAATTATTTGTGTCCTTCAATCATAAGGGCAGTTTCAATTAATGTCAGATTACAAGCTAGTAATTGCCCCTCAAATGGAAATTCTCCAGTCCAAAGTTCCAGTAATCATTGTTGGGAGGCACTTCTGCCATGAGCCCCAGTCTAGGCTCCATGTATGGCTCTTGTACGGAGAACTTGTCTGTCCCAGCACTTCAAGTTCTATTCTATACTTTGTGGGCTCAGGTAACTTTATTCATTTTTATTTAGCATGTCCAATTAATATTGTTTGAAGGGCAGATTTGCATGCCTTCTGCCTTACAATGCTAGGCAGAGGAACTGTTCTCCAGTCAGCCACAGTGTCCATCCCTGTATTACATATTATACTCAGGTGAAAGAAACACAACCACTTCACATAAAGCCTATTCAAGCATACCAATTTTTGTCCAGACTTTCACTTTAATCCCATCAATCCTTATATTTCTAACTGTAGCCTCTCTTTGTACTTCATCAACAGGTTTTGGTTTTATAGTACTAGGTAGAATAAGTGCTCCCCAGTCAGACACAATATCCTTTCCCATAAAACATTCAAGTAAAGGAGACAAGACTCCTTTTCATGAAGTCTGTTTAAACATTCCAATTTTCATCCAAACTTCTGCCTTAATCCTATCAATTTTTGCATTTCTATATTCTCTCAATCTAATTGTAGCCTGCATTAGGATTTATCCAACAGATTTTGGAACCACAGTGCATGAGACTCCCACGTCACAGAGTCCCAGAGACATCTTTTCTCCACCTTCTATTTTACCTACTCATGTGCTAAGGGCAGTAAGTTTTGGGACAGTGGTTTGAGCTAAGGGCAGTAAATTTGGGGACAGTGAGTGAAAAATGTATGGGGGAAACTTACAGAAGATAAAGATTATTTTAGTAGCTTTGTTTGTACACATCCATTTTGGCATCAACTCCCAGTCTTGGGTGATAAGGTATTCTTCTCTTCCTGGTACAGTGAGGGTGCCTTTCTCATGAAGTATTTTATGACCTGCTTTTATGTAAAAAGGATGAGGTCAAAGACCCCTTTCTGCATTTACCCTTTCTCAAATGCCTTCAACTCAAAATAATCAATATGGCAAAGCAGCATATTTTGGGGTGGCAAAAGTAGGAATTCCTTCAATAGTAAAAGTAGGAATGGATAAAAATATTTGAAAGGTATTTAAGAGGTAAAATTGGTTGCATTAAATGACATATCAGATGTCTATATTAAAGCGGAGTGAAGAGTCAATGATAAATCTAAGAGCTTGAGAGGGGAAGAAATAGATGACAGTATATAGATGTGGAATACAGGAGTAAGAATGGGTTTTGATTGTAGAGTAAATATGGGTTTGATTTGGGATATGCTATATTTGAAGCACCTGATGGATACTTCTAGTAAGTTCCTGTATGTCTGAAATATAGATCAAGTGTGCAGAGATAGATTTTCAAGTTATCTGTACATAAATTGCATATAATGTCATTTGGTTGCATAATTTCTTTGGAAAAACATATAGAACGAGAAGGGAGGCTAAAGATAAAACTTTTGGCAAACATTGATATTTAGAAGTTGGAGGAAAAGAATTCAGCAAAGAAAATTGATAAGATGGAATGGTAGGAGAGTGAGTTTGAAAGTAGTAACCTGGAAAAAAATATATGAGAAGGAATTTCTGAAAGAAATATATTGGAGGACTTTCTTATCAAGTGCTGAAGATAGATCAAGTAGGGGAGGTACTTAAGGGGCCACTGGATTTAGCAATCAAGGGGTCTTTGGTTTAAAACTAAAAAAGGAGGTCAATAACAACTAACAGTTTCAGTAAAGTAGTTGAGACAAAAACTATTGTGGTGGATTGGAAAGTGAAAGCGAGTGGAGAATGTTCCAGAACTGAATAGTCTTTCAAAAAGTTTGAAAGAAAAGAGGAAAACAACGCACTAGCTTGAGGAATTACCAGCTTGGAGAAGATGTTTTTAAAATGGACAATCCTATGTATTCCTACATGCCAAAGAGAGGAAATCAGTGGAAAGGAAGAAATCGAAAAGAAGAAGGCATAACAATTCAGTAAATGTTCTGGAGTAGGCTTGAGGGAATTGGAAAAGAACACATTAGGAAGAGTTAGCTGTAGAAAAGACAACAGCTTTATACTCTGGATGAAAGTAAAGCTATTTAAAAATTTTGTTACATTTAGTCCACTCTATCATGTTATTAACTGCCAATTTTCAATTCTCTGTTATAACATACAAAGGACAGAAATAGGGCGAATCCCAATTTGAACATAAACAAAAGATCCGTGTTCCACTTGATCAAACTGTAAGTCTGAGAAGATGGCTGTGGTAGAATAGTGGTGAAGAATAAGCCATAGAGTAGAAAAAAATGAGTAGCCTTTATAAATGAGAGCAGGCTTTTAAAAGAGATGACAAGGAATTGACTGCTTTGAATTAAGAAACTTAGAATAACAAACAAGCGATATGCAGAAGTTAACCTCTGTAAAAGAAGGAAATCCTTCAGAAGTATTAAAGTTATGTAAGTGTGCCTTAGTACTCCAACTCCTAATACATTGTGTGCACGATAAAAATCAAGTAAAAATTTCTTCAAAGACTAAGTGAGGCTATTTGCATTTTATTCTTATCTGGTTGCTTCTTTCAGAGCCCCCGAAACAACAGAAAGTCCCTAATGTAATTTCTAGAAGTTTTACAGTGCTGCATTAAAGGTCTTCCCATTAAAACACCCATGATAGACCTGCACTGAATTAAAGGACTGATAGAATCTGGGAGGTTGAATCTACGGTACAGTGCTGTGTCAGCAAACTTGCCATTTGCTGAATAAGAGCTGATAAACAGCAAAATATATTTAAACAATCATAAGTTAATCCATTCTAGCGGGTATTACCAACTCTAGAGAGTGGGTATGCTAGATATTAAAATAAGTGTTAAAGACTAGAAACAGACTATTTACAAACTTCTTCATTGCTCTTATATTTTTAAATGTAGTTTAATGTTTTTTTTACTAAATACAGCTATTTAAAATAATTTTTGATACTGTTTAATATTCCTAGTGCAAATCATTTTTATCTTATCTCATACCCATAAGGTATTGCTGATAAAGATTGCAATATAAAGTATAACAAGTCTGACTAGAAAATTAATTTTTATTCAAATGCTCCTTTAATTACAGCATCCCCCTGCTCTGGCCCAATATAAGTTTTCTTCTTAGAGACTGAAAATATCCTTCCATATAGCTCAAATATTTTTAATACAATTATTTGAAATCAAAGGACACCTAAAAATAATATTACATAATCAACATTTTTGTGCCATGAAAGGCAGTATGCAAATGGTTGGGATTAAAATCAAGCCAATCGTGAGATGCATAACACGTTAATAACTAAGGAGTTTTTAAGGAGTTAAAAAAATAGATAATGTACTGTGTGTATTTGAAATCATATCATATTATAAATATTGTTTAGCTAGAAAACTTTTCTTTCCTTTCCCTTTCTTTAAATGGAATATAGTTACACTAAGTGTCAGCAAAAACAGCTCAAACAGCAAATTCTCTCTGAGAGAAGTTAGAAGCAGGACATTCACAATGGATTCTTTGTAAGCTGACAGGAAATATCAAAGCCAAAAAATAATACACTACTCTGGCTGAAAATAATCTGTTTTATAGGTTGAATCTCAAGGATTTAACTTGGCATTGGTATTGTTATATATGGGTATATATATATTTTCAATTAAAAAGATCTGGACTCCATGGACTTTTTTTTTTTAACATATTTATTGGAATATAATTGCTTTACAATGGTGTGTTAGTTTCTGCTGTATAACAAAGTAAATCAGCTATTACTTTGTTATACTAATAGCTATGTATATGTATATACATATACATATATCCCCATATCCCCTCTGTCTTGCATCTCCCTCCCACCCTCCCTATCCTACCCCTCTAGGTGGTCACAAAGCACCGAGCTGACCTGCCTGTGCTATGCGGCTGCTTCCCATTAGCTATCTATTTTACATTTGGTAGTGTACGTATGTCCATGCCACTCTCTCACTTCGTCCCAGCTTACCCTTCCCCCTCCCCGTGTCCTCAAGTCCATTCTCTGTGTCTGCGTCTTTGTTCCTGTCCTGCCCCCAGGTTCTTCAGAACCATTTTTTTTTTTTTTTTTTAGCTTCCATATATATGTGTTAGCATACGGTATTTGTTTTTCTCTTTCTGACTTACTTCCCTCTGTATGACATTCTCTAGGTCCATCCACCTCACTACAAATAACTCAATTTCGTTTATATTTATGGCTGAGTAATATTCCATTGTATATATGTGCCACATCTTCTTTATCCATTCATCTGTCGATGGACACTTAGGTTGCTTCCATGTCCTGGCTATGGTAAATAGAACTGCTATGAACTGTGGTACATAACTCTTTTTGAATTATGGTTTTCTTGGGTATATGCCCAGTAATGGGATCGCTGGGTCATATGGTAGTTCTATTTTTAGTTTTTTGAGGACCCTCCATACTGTTCTCCATAGTGGCTGTATCAATTTACATTCCAACCAACAGTGTAGGAGAGTTCCCTTTTCTCCACACCCTCTCGGGCATTTATTGTTTGTTGATTTTTTGATGATGGTTATTCTGACCAGTGTGAGGTGATCACTCATTGTAGTTTTGACTTACATTTCTCTAATGATTAGTGATGTTGAACATCTTTTCATGTGCTTCTTGGCCATCTGTATGTCTTCTTTGGAGAAATGTCTATTTAAGTCTTCTGCCCATTTTTGGATTGGGTTGTTTGATTTTTTGATATTGAGCTGCATGGACTGCTTGTAAATTTTGGAGATTAATCCTTTGTCAGTTGCTTCATTTGCAAATATTTTCTCCCATTCTGAGGGTTGTCTTTTCGTCTTGTTTATGGTTTCCTTTGCTGTGCAAAAGCTTTTAAGTTTCATTAGGACACATTTGTTTATTTTTGTTTTTATTTCCATTTCTCTAGGAGGTGGGTCAAAAAGGATCTTGCTGTGATTTATGTCATAGAGTGTTCTGCCTATGTTTTCCTCTAAGAGTTTGATAGTGTCTGGCCTTACATTTAGATCTTTAATCCATTTTGAGTTTATTTTTGTGTATAGTGTTAGGGAGTGTTCTAATTTCATTCTTTTACATGTAGCTGTCCAGGTTTCCCAGAACCACTTATTGAAGAGGCTGTCTTTTCTCTATTGTATATTCTTACCTCCTTTATCAAGGATAAGGTGACCATAAGTGTGTGGGTTTATCTCTGGGCTTTCTATCCTGTTCCATTGATCTATATTTCTGTTTTTGTGCCAGTACCATACTGTCTTGAACTGTAGCTTTGTAGTATAGTCTGAAGTCAGGGAGCCTGATTCCTCCAGCTCCATTTTTCTTTCTCAGGATTGCTTTGGCTATTCGGGGTCTTTTGTGTTTCCATAAAAATTGTGAAATTTTTTGTTCTAGTTCTGTGAAAAATGCCATTGGTAGTTTGATAGTGATTGCATTGAATCTGTAGATTGCTTTGGGTAGTATAGTTATTTTCACAATGTTGATTCTTCCAATCCAAGAACATGGTATATCTCTCCATCTGTTTGCATCATCTTTAATTTCTTTCATCAGTGTCTTATAGTTTTCTGCATACAGGTCTTTTGTCTCCTCAAGTAGGTTTATTCCTAGGTATTTTATTCTTTTTGTTGCCGTGGTAAATGGGAGTGTTTCCTTAATTTCTCTTTAGATTTTTCTTCATTAGTGTAGAGGAATGCAAGAGATTTCTGTGCATTAATTTTGTATCCTGCTACTTTACCAAATTCATTGATTAGCTCTAGGAGTTTTCTGGTAGCATCTTTAGGATTCTCTATGTATAGTATCATGTCATCTGCAAACAGTGACAGTTTTACTTCTTCTTTTCTCATTTGGATTCGTTTTATTTCTTTTTCTTCTCTGACTGCTGTGGCTAAAACTTCCAAAACTATGTTGAATAATAGTGGTGAGAGTGTCTTGTCTTGTTCCTGATCTTAGTGGAAATGGTTTCAGTTTTTCACCATTGAGAACGATGTTGGCTGTAGGTTTGTCATATATGGCCTTTATTATGTTGAGGTAAGTTCCCTCTATGCCTACTTTCTGGAGGGTTTTATCATAAATGGGTGTTGATTTTTGTCCAAAGCTTTTTCTGCATCTATTGAGATGATCATATGGTTTTTCTCCTTCAGTTTGTTAATATGGTTTATCACATTGATTGATTTGCATGTATTGAAGAATCCTTGCATTCCTGGGATACTCCATGGACTTTTCAACAATCATTCCATTTGTGGTAGGTAAAACCCATGGGGAGTCCATCCTGTGGGAAATGGATAAATTTGTCTCTAAATCCAGGCATTTGCTAGTGTAACTCTGGAACCACCTTGCCACTCAGTCAATCAGCTAGGCCAATAGCAGGTTGGCTGTTGTTTATGGGATATACAATTATGTGGTTCTATCTTTGTTTACATTATTTCTAAACCTTCCTCCAACTCACACAAACCGCCTCTTCTTTCTTGATTATGGCTCTGGTTAACCTCAGATATACTGAATCATGAAACAGATTAGAGTTTAAATGCTGTGAAAATTCATTGCCTTGGAATATTAAATAAGTTCAACCTTTTACTCTCGCTCTTTGCTCTTTTGGATCTAAGGTGCATATTTGCATCTTTACCTTACAAGGCTGGACACAATGTGCTTCTGTTGGTACAGAGCTTAAGTATAATCTGGGTGTTTATGAATTAATCAACCACCAGGTCTACTGGTAAAAGAAGAGTGCAGGAGTAAGTGGTTTAAAAAGGAGTGACATTTGACTGAGGATCAGGATTATTGTGGTGAACAGAGTGCATGAGGAATGTAAGTTTAAAAAGATCCAGGAGGAGAGAGAAAACATGATTTCAAGGAAATATAGCATCATGGGGAAATAACAACCTGGTTTTAGGATATCTACAATAAGTATGTCTAGCTGAATGAAAATCCATTCTGCCTTTAAAATGCTATCCAATGTGATTCTGAAATCTTCCTAGGCAATAATGGTAATAACGGCACCCTCATCATCTGGAAATTACTTATTCACCAAATTCTCATTCTGTGGTTTCTTACCCTAGTTCTTGGCACATAACAGATTTCTGGTGTACATTTGTTGAAAGAATCATTTTATAATGTTTTCATAAGAGCAACATTAGCTTTAATGCATAGTCAAGCCATGGTTTAGCTATGTCCCTTACATGTTGTGATGAGCTGGACTCTGTCCCCACCAAAATTCATATGTTAAAAGTCTTAACTGCAAGTACCTTAACAATGTGATCATATTTGAAGACAGAATCTTTAAAGGGGTAATTAAGTTAAAATGAGGTCATTAGGCTGGGCCATAATCCAATATGACTGGAGTCCTTATAAAAAGATGAAATTTGGACACAGACATGTACAGAGTGAAGACCATGTGAAGACAGAGAAGACAGCTGTCTATAAGCCAAGAAGACAGGCTTGGAACAAATCCTTCCCTTGAGGCCTTCAGAAGATACCAACCCCTGCTGGAACTTTGATCTTCGACCTCTAGCCTCCAGAGTTGTGAGAAAATAAATTTCTGTTATTAAGCTACCTAGTCTGTGATACTTTGTTATGGCAGCCCTAGCAAACTAACACAAATATTTTTTCAGTTGTGCATAAATCACCAGAAATTTCCTATGTTGGAATAGTTCAAAATGACTTTGTTATTAGGCAGAATCATATTTAGGTAAATTTAAGAAATATCACTGAGCTAAGAACTAACACATTCCTGTAGCTATTTCTCAGGGCCCCTTTTGCTACACCCATCTGGACCGCCATCTCTGTCCTGGTCCATACACGCTAGTGTACTCAAGGTCAGCTTGGAACCATTGATGAGAGTTAAGGCAAAAAAGTTGCCTAAACCTATAAAAGTGGCTCTTAGACTAATGCAGTTAGACACAATGGATTAGATGTATACATAGCAACATATAGAAATTCTAAAAAAAAAAAAAACAGTGTAAACATACCATAATATTACATGACAAGACTCAGTTTGACACAGCTATTAAGAATATGGATCTGACAGCCAGACATATGGGTTTTTATCCCAGCGCTTCTACTTTCTAGTTGTGTGTATGACCTTGGCTAAGATACTTAAATTCTCTGTGCCTCTTCAATAAGTGGTGCTGGGAAAATTGGACAGGTACATGTAAAAGTATGAAATTAGAACACTCCCTGACACCATACACAAAAATAAACTCAAAATGGATTAAAGACCTAAGTGTAAAGCCAGACACTATCAAACTCTTAGAGGAAAACATAGGCAGAACACTCTATGACATAAATCACAGCAAGATCCTTTTTGACCCAGCTCCTAGAGAAATGGAAATAAAAACACAAATAAACAAATGGGACCTAATGAAACTTAAAAGCTTTTGCACAGCAAAGGAAACCATAAACAAGACGAAAAGACAACCCTCAGAGTGGGAGAAAATATTTGCAAATGAAGCAACTGACAAAGGATTAATCTCCAAGATTTACAAGCAGCTCATGCAGCTCAATAACAAAAAAACAAACAACCCAATCCAAAAATGGGCAGAAGAACTAAATAGACATTTCTCCAAAGAAGATATACAGACGGCCAACAGACACATGAAAGAATGCTCAACATCATTAATCATTAGAGAAATGCAAATCAAAACTACAATGAGGTATCATCTGACACCCGTCAGAATGGCCATCATCAAAAAATCTACAAACAATAAATGCTGGAGAGGGTGTGGAGAAAAGGGAAAACTCTTGCACTGTTGGTGGGAATGTAAATTGATACAGCCACTATGGAGAACAGTATGGAGGTTCCTTAAAAAACTAAAAATAGAACTACCATACGACCCAGCAATCCCACTACTGGGCATATACCCTGAGAAAACCATAATTCAAAAAGAGTCATGTACCAAAATGTTCATTGTAGCTCTATTTACAATAGCCAGGACATGGAAGCAACCTAAGTGTCCATCATCGGATGAATGGATAAAGAAGATGTGGCACATATATACAATGGAATATTACTCAGCCATAAAAAGAAATGAAATGGAGGTATTTGTAATGAGGTGGATGGAGTTAGAGTCTGTCATACAGAGTGAAGTAAGTCAGAAAGAGAAAAACAAATACAGTATGCTAACACATATATATGGAATCTAAGGAAAAAAAAAAAAAAAAAAGGTCATGAAGAACCTAGTGGCAAGATGGGAATAAAGACACTGACCTACTAAAGAATGGACTTGAGGATATGGGGAGGGGGAGGGGCGAGATGTGACAGGGTGAGAGAGTGTCATGGACATATATACACTACCAAATGTAAAATAGATAGCTAGTGGGAAGCAGCCGCATAGCACAGGGAGATCAGCTCGGTGCTTTGTGACCACCTGGGGGGGTGGGATGGGGAGGGTGGGAGGGAGGGAGATGCGGGAGGGAGGAGATATGGGAACGTGTGTATATGTGTAGCTGATTCACTTTGTTATAAAGCAGAAACTAACACACACACATAAAAAAAATTCTCTGTGCCTTAGTTTCCTCCTCTACTTATGAGGATAATAATAGTACTTACACCATAATGTTGTCGTGATGATTAAATGACTTAGTACATGTAAAGCTGCTTAGAACAGTGTCTGACACATGGAAAGTGCTATGTCAGTGTTAACAACAATTATTTAGAATTAATGCCATTTACATAAGTTATAAACACACGCATACAAAATAACACCACACATTTTCAAGGCATACCTCTAAACAAAAAATACACATTAAATACATTATAACGCTTATCTGTAAATAAGGAGGAAGGGAAGTGGAAAATGGAGTTAAAAAGGAATGTAAGAATGAATGAATGACGTGAATAAGTGAATGAATGAATCAATGTACAAACAGACAGGAAAGGGGCTTTACACAGGTTGGTGACTGATTATGTGCTGTGAACAAAGGAATATGAATCAATCAACATTCTTCAGCTGAGTTGCAAAAGGAAAAGGAAGGAAGGAAGGATGGGAGGGAAGGAATGATTAAAGAAAGAAATGCTCGGTCCCACATACATAAATTGAAGCCTTGGGTTTAAAAATATACAGCTCAAAGACACCATTTAGAGTCCTGAAGTTGATATGTCTGTGGAACACACAGCATACACTGCCAAAAAAAAAAATCAAGTTCAGAACACCATACCTGTTCAAATGAATCATTCTCCCTCAATAATCAAAAGAACTGTTAGAGATATTAGGCTTAGGTCCTTGAATATCACTCTGGGGAAAAAAATCAGTGTATAATTAATTTAAAATAGGTAGAGATAAATACTCTTATACTGAATCCTGATGGAAAAGTTATTTTAGAAATTTCAAAAAATTTAAAACCAAGCCATTTTCGTCCTCTCCTTCCCCCCACAAAATAATGCTTTGCAATTACTGACAAATAGATACATTCAGTGCTTTCCTCTATTATTTTAGACTAGTGCTAAAGCTATTTTTTAAAGAACCTTTTAAAATAAAGGCCAGGCTAAAAATAGGCACTGTGTTTGTTTAAAAAGCTTAGGCATTAGGATGTTTCAGGCAATTTACTATTATTCTTGCCAGCTTAAACACCAGTTATTTTAAAAGGCTTAAATGTTAAATACAGAAGAAGATGAAAGTAAACAAAGGAATGATTTATTATTCTTTCCATTATAACCAAATCAGCCCTGATATATGATAAGTTCCTTTTCATTGTACTTTTCTAATATCTTCTCTCTGAGTTCAAACCCCTTTACAAAGGTTAGTTCATTTATCTTTATAATGTCCCCTTAAGGAAGGTAGTAGGTTATTATCACTATCTCCATGAAAAGATGAACAATAGAGGAAAAGTGATGGTTCATGGATGAAATTATTAAGCTGTATAAATTTCCATAAGATCATCAGTATTAAATCACCTCACATACAATATCTTGTGCTGTTGTCCAGCTTTTTCATGAATATGCCTATTGTTTTCACAGCTAGTACATAACCTCCTCCTGTTTATCAAGGCATGTGCCGTGCTTTCTTCTTGCATTGAGCTTTTTGCTAACCCTAGTATATACAGCTGAGCATATGACAGGTAGCTAACAAATGTCTACTAATGAATGTTTATTTGGAAAGGGTGACTGTATTGTGTCTCTTACATTACTGACACGAAAGTAGGGTAGGCCCAGAAATTCACTGCCAGAAATCACCCTTTGTTTCCATCACAGATGAAACTAACAGCCTTCAAATAAGGCTCTTTTTCTAAATCCTGTAATGTGTAACATTGCTTCAATATGTGGGTTATTAACTGGGGAATGAATTTAAAAGAGCATATGGAAATGTCATAATCACGTAGAATATTAGAACATAGATGGACAGCACTCTAGACTTGAATCCTGTAAGAATTAGAGTTTCAGTTGTGCAAGATGAAATAAGTTCTGGGGATCTGATGTACAGCAATGTAGCTATAGTTAACAATACTGTATTGTATACTTGAAATTTGTTAAGAGGGTAGATCATAAGTGTTCACACACACACACACACACACACACACACAAGTAACTATGTGTGGTGTTGGATGTTAATTACCTTGATTGTGATGACTATTTCACAATGTATATCAAACATCAAGTTATACATCTTAAATAGATACAATTTTTATTTGCCAATTATACCTCAATAAAGCTGGAAAAAAAGAGAATATTAGAGTCTGAAGAGAAGACTCCATGGTTTCCTCATTCTCCATCCTCATTCTCGACTTTGCAAGCTTTTGAATTTGACAGAATATTTCAGTCTTGTCTCCCATTCATTATTTAACTCACTTTGTGACTGCAAGAAGTTGATATGATGGAGGATATTGTACAATAATCACTAAGGATGGGAAGACTCTCTGAGAATTGTGAGTTAAATTGGATTATCCATTTTAGCTAGGGGGTCAGATGTCATTAAGTATTTGTTTAGAAAATCTTAACACCCCAGAAATTCTAATGTCACTCTTTCCATGCTAGCCAAAAAAAAATGTTTTAAGTTGCTCTTTTAAAAATTTTCAGATCAATCCTTGAAGAGAAATGTTGAATTTTAATATGCAATAAAACATGTATAAAGTTTTGCTATTTGGTATCCACTAAAATTTCAGAAATCTATACACAAGGTATTTGCCAACTTAGAATTTTAACATTTTTTTAGGACTATGGCTGGAAGTTATATTAATCCTTAGCTCTGCATTACCATAGTATGAAACTCATTTGATGGTGTACAAGCCCTCCATAGTGAGCACCCCATAATCCTCCCCATTTCCATCTCTCTCTGTGATCTCCTCATTACAGCTTTATCTGAATGCCATATGCTGGTTTTTCTCACATCTCTGCCTTTGTATGCTTTGCTCTTTAGGCCCAGAATGCCCTTGCTTATCGTCTAAGA
The DNA here is from genome assembly GCF_965194805.1 of Balaenoptera borealis. Lineage (NCBI taxonomy): Eukaryota > Metazoa > Chordata > Mammalia > Artiodactyla > Balaenopteridae > Balaenoptera > Balaenoptera borealis. The sequence goes on from NC_138881.1 coordinate 105,794,662, forward strand.
TAGTCTCACTCATTCTTCAAGAACCATCTCGATAATTCCTCCTCATCAAAGTCTTCTCTAATACCTGTGATCCCCTAAGCCTCAGAAGAATTGATTATTCTTTCTTACTACACCCCTCAAAGAGAAGTGATTATTCCATGTTTTGTGCCACCACCATAGCTTTTACATACTTCTGTAATAGCACTTATAAAGCCACAATGTAAGTATGTGTCTACAGGTGGGTTTCTCTGCAAGATCATGAATGTCTGGGAGGCAGGAAGGCAGAGACTGTATCTGACGTATAACTACATGTGTAATAGGCAGAATTCAAGCATGAGAATGAAAGTTCAACAGTAGGTTGCTTCTCAGATTTTAAACAATGGTCGCTTCACCTTTTCAAGTTTTTGCTTCAACTTGTGACACAGTTTTAAATTTCTCTTTATCTTCTCTCACCAAAAATGAGATAAATTTGCTTGCAAATAGACAAATTCTGTAAAATTATTTTGGTAATTAGACTATGCATTTTGATAAGATTGTCACTCCACAGCTAAATTATAATACTGAGGGGATTTTCTTGCATCTATTAACAATCGCGTGCCTCTGTTTCTACAATATACCACAAACATTTAAATTTCACACAAATGTATCAGGTAGTTTAAAGTCTGTAAAAAGGTCTGTATTTTGTCTTGAATGCTCAGAAATCTTGCGGCTTTTCTGTATCTGGTAATAGTCATAAAAACACTAAAATATAATTACTACTAATAATGGCTTTTTTTTGTTGTCAAGGTCATATTATTCCTTTGCAGATTTATTACTAAGTTTATATATCAACCTGATACCATAGCAATCATATAAAGCTGTATGAGATTGTTTTAAAGATGTCTTTCTCTTAAACTTAACATATTCTTCACCCTTGTTATATCAGCTAGCAAGATAATTTTAAAGAGCATTACCAAAATACAAAGAAGTAATCAATCATCATCTAGCAGGCATGAAATACACATTAATTGAGTAAAAATGAACTTCTGCAAAGACTGGATTTTATATGGCAGTATTATAATGTGCTTCTCCATGGTACATATTTTAAATTTATCAACAAAAGTTAGATTTAAAAAATAAGGTTATATTCTTATTTACAACTCTAGCTATTAAATACACTTTTTTCACAAAAATCGACGTGATCAAAAATAAGATGTTAAGATCGGTGGGTATTCTTTTACAATTTAATTTTCACATCCCCTATAGGTACTTGTGGTAAATATTTCTTTCATATTTTAATTAGGTCACAAATACATGTGTAATAGGCAGATTGGATTAACCTCTAGCAATGAAAAACCTGCATTTTCAGTGGTAAATCTATTTTCAACTATGAATGATGCATTCTGAATGTAGTTAATGTTAAAAGAAAAATTTCACTTCATGTTATTCATTTTAACTGAATTATGTGGAATAAAATGGTAAATATACCTATATGAGTTTGAACTACAGGGTTTGTAGAATTGGGTTTTCTCTCAACAGTCAATAAATAAATGATAATGACAACACTAAAGTTATGAATAATGATTAATAATTCTGGCAAAGTTAGAACAACAGCTCCTGACTAAAATCATAATAAAATCAGGAAATGCACTTTATAAAAGAAATATTTTTCTTAGTAACTTCATTACCCAATATTATCATTTTAAGTAGGTGATTAGTCCTCCTTGCTGATAAAATTAAACTCTAATAATTGCTCTTCAATACAAATGCACTGCTTTCATTTAAAAGAAGGCTAGTTTACTGAAGAACTCTTACTCACCCTGAATTCAAATATAGCCTCATTTTGTAGATTTATTAAGCACTACTGTGATGACAAGTGAACATTATAAATTACTACTTATACTAAAATTCCGGAAGAAAAAATATGCTTTATGTTCATCTTAGTGTATAACAAATTGTTTTCCTTGCCACTACAATTTATTGCTGTTTTAAATGACACTTTGCCTTTATTCAGTTTAACCTTTTCTTAAGTCTTAGGTCAAATTGTTATGTCCTGACATGGGCAATTATTGAACAATACTATCCTTTTTAGCTAAAATTGGATGAAAATGATGCTCCAGAAACAGTGACAGTGGTTTTTGTTCCCTTTGTTTCTCTTTGTTCCCTAGCAGTGAAAGACTTTCTGATATCACAGGTATTTAAGAGTAAGGCAAATTATATTGTATACATATTCAGGTGCAAGTTTTACTTGAAAGAGAAAAACAATTCTCAGTTTATCTTTATGCACATGTAAGCAAATATTTTATAAACCTTAAAATATTATCTTAAAGTACTCTGCATATAAATTAATTCTTCTTGGACATTTTTAAAAAGAGTTAATATAGACAATATTTTATAAATGATAGCATATGGGTGCAAGAAAATCAAGTAGCTCCACCAGCAACCATGTTCCAAAGTCCCTCATTTTTATTTATCCATGAAATCATGAGTTACTCTATGAAATTTGGGTGCAGATTATCATACACACACATACACTTAAAGGGAAGCCTTCAAGACCACGTCTCTGTTACTTAGAGACATACATGTACCTGGACCAAGCAAATATCTGACTAGAAATCCTACTAAATGAACTATAGGTCTGATGGCAAACAGATATCTAAGCAAGCAAGGGGTTGGAATCAGAGTTGAGGTGTGCCTTGTTGACCAGAAACAAACAGACTGCCAATTATTTCTCCAGCAAAGACGGGCTTATTTGGGATCAGCAGAGAATTGCAATTCGGGTCTGAAACGATGGCAAGCCATGTGCAAGTCCCCCACATGGCAAGGGAAGGAGAAGGTTTCTATAGAGAGGAAAGGGAAGTTGGCAGGGCTAGAGTAAACCAGGAGTCCATGGCTTTTCACTGACTGAGTCCTTGCCAGGAAAGAAGAGTCATTCTTCCTCCTGTTGGGCTCTGCTATCTTCACAGGGCACGAGAGCTCCCCCTTCTGGGAGCTCTCTATTTAATTGTGGTTTCTGTATATTAGTTTTTACAGACTCAGGAAAGTAGTTTAAAACAAAGAAATATAAGCAGTCTGACAGATCAGAAAGAAAAACCAGTAGAAATTTACAAGTATTTACTTTAGGAAACAAGGTTATAATGTCTGATTTTAGGATACAAGTATTTATTTTCTCTCTGCCCTATTTTTATGTTTCCTTCTGTATGGGTGGCTCTGAGCAAGCAAGTGTTCAGAGAGCTTCAGGCAAATTGTTATTCTGAATTAGGCAGGATTTAGCCCTAAATGTGAGCTGATGTAAATGTACAGTGAACAGCTATTCAACTATGGGTAAATTAGTTTGTGTCTGAGTGTATCATAAAATCATAATAAAAATTTGTTTAAACAGAAGTTCTCTTATTTTATTATAGCCGGTACTACCCGTTGGTTGGTAATGCATATATGCATTACTCTAGTTTATATTAAGTATGCAGGCTTACTTTCCTAGCTTGGACCCTCTTAATAATGTTTTTATTCATGGAATGTATGTACTTACAAGGTACAAATACTTAAGCTAAGAGGTGAGAAACCGTTGGATGGAACTGTAAACAAGATCCTAACAAATCGATCGTAGCTAGTTCTTTCCCTTTGGTGTCTTGTGTTCTTGCCATAGGCACGCAATTCTGAGCTATGCATACAATTATATATCTCCCAAATATTTTTATAGTAATTGTCTTAGTCCATTTTGGCTCCTATAACAAAAATACTATAAACTGCATGGCTTATAAACAATAAACACTTATTTCTCACAGTTCTGGAAGCTGAGAAGTCCAGGATCATGGCACCAGCAGATTCAGTGCCTGATGAGAGCCAGTTTCCTCACAGCCAATTTCGTCATAGATGCCCATCTTTTCACTATAACCTCACATGGCAGAAGGGGCAAGGGAGCTTTATTAGGCCTCTTTTATAGGGCATTAATCCCTTATAATTCAGGAGGGTTTCACTTTCATGACCTAAGCACCTCTCAAAGGCCCCACCTCATAATACCATCAGTTGGGGCATGAGATTTCAACATATGAATTTTAGGCAATACATTCGGTCCATAGCATTCTGCCTCTGAGCCCCCAAAATTCATGTCCTTGCATGTCATCAACTCAAAAGTCCAAGTCCAAAGTCCGAGCTAAGTTTCATCAACATTAGAGTCAAAATATGATTCATCCGAGGCAAATTGCTTTCCGTGAACCTGTGAAAACAAAGATGTTATGGGCTTACAAAACAAATGGTGGGACAGGCATAGGGTACACATTCCAATTTCAAAAGGGAGAAATAAGAAAGAAAAAAGGAGGTCCAAGATAAGTCCAAAACCTAATGGGGCAAATAACACTATATTCCAAGGCTTGATGTCTCGCTTTCTGGACACATTGGAGCCTGGGTTCACCATGATGACTTTGTTGGATGCAGCTCAACCAGCAGCTAGTGGGTTGGAATAGTGTGCCTGTGGTTCTGGTCTGGGGTCAGGAGAATAGCCCTACCCTCAGGGCTCAGCTGGGCATTGCCCTAGTTGGGACTCTTTCTTAGGTGGCTCCACCCCCTTGGCCATTCTCTGCCTGGGCCCTGAAGATCTCTGGGGCATTTCTTGAAACATGAAGGCAGCCACACGCCCACGTCTTGTGCACTCTGCTGGCAGGCAGGGACAGTACCTGGCTGATGCTGCCCAGGTTTACCACCTGAGATAAACCAATTTCCAATATGTTGCTCATTTCCCTCTGAGACCTCATCAGCATGGCCTTTACTTTCCATATTTCTGCCAGCATTCTGTTTGTGACCTCTTAGGTATTCTCTAAGAAAATTGAGGCTTTCTATACAGATCTCTTCTTTTCCTTGAGCCCTCACCAGAATCGTCCTTAAGAGTCCCTTCGTGGCAATGTAGGCCTTTGCTAGCATACACTTCAAAACTCTTCCAGCCCCTAACCAATATCCATTTCCAAAGCTACTTTCACATTTTTAGGTATTTGTCATAGCAGTACACCACTCTTGGTACCAATTTTCCATCTTAGTCTGTTTGAGCTGCTATGACAAAGATACTATAAACTGGATGGCTTATAAACAATAAACTTATATTTCTCATGGTTCTAGAGGTTGGAAGTCCAAGATCAAAGAACTGGAAGATTCAACGTCTGGTGGGGATAATACATTAATTCATAGATAGTGGCATATTTTGGCTGTGTCCTCACATGAAGGGGCTGGGGATCTCTCTGGAGCCTCTTTTATAAGAGCGCTAATCCCATTCATGAGAGCTACACCCTCAGGACATAATCACCTCCAAATACCATCACCTTGGGGGTTCGAATTTCAACATATGAATGGGGGGAAACACATTCTTATTTTGACAAAACCAAATATATTTATCATAAATGGATCAGCAGGAGAATGAAGGCAGTTTATTCAGGAGGAAGCAAAAAAAAAAAAAAAAAAAAGTAAGGTATTCCAGATTTTCAGATTTCACACCATTAAAAGATCATCCAAATTCTTTCACTGAAACTAAAATGTCATAATATCAAATATTACTGCAGGTAAGTGAACATATGTTTGAGTTTGTTAATATTTTTGTAAAATACTATCAAATATGTTTGAAAGATAACCATTTGGTTTTAAACTGGCTTAATCTTTCTTAAGTTTTCCATTACAATGAGACTCAATCTTAATGTGCTTAGAAGTTTAGAGTATTATAGAGAAGAACTACTGATGTTCTCTTGAACACTTTCATTATAATTATAACCATTTCCTATTCTCACAATTTCCCCACAGTTTGCAAATAAGGTATGACTTACCAAGAGTAAAATCACTGTCTTCCTATCAATTACACTGAAAATATTCTTAGCTAAGTGATAACAGATAGCAATTCAGTATTGATTTCCTTTCTCTGGGTTCTGATTTCAGTTGAAACATAAATTATACACTGGATGAAGATTTGAGAAATATCACATCGAGATACCATTCAATTGAGATGATTTGTTATTCACATAAAAATTTTAGACAACAACCCTTTTTGAAATGTGGTAAGTAGTTTCAGATGATTTCTAGTCACATGACTGGTTGATATCAGTTCATATTAATACATGGCCAATTACCATTAGCCTATCCAAAAGTTTTCATCTGGAGACATTTCCTCTAAAAATAGATGACCATTATCTCCACTTATGCCTCTTGAGCCACTCTTAGCATTTGCAATGTGTACATAATTCTTCCACGTACAAGACAATTGTTAGACAACGTTTCCTCAACTATGTTTCTTAGAATACTGATTCAATGAGCTTCTCTGTAAGAAGAAAAACGAAGTTCTTTCTGGTGAAGTATGTTTTAGAAATGCTACAAACCATACCCACCTCTTGGAGATTTACAATGCACATGACCACGTGAAAATCTCTGAAAGGAAAGGGGTAGTTTGATATCATTTAACCCAGTATTTCACAAATAAGTTTGTCCACAGAAAACCATTTCTTATGGAATACATATTTACATCCCAAGGGAACATGATAAAAATTAATAAATGTTGGGTTGAGAAATTCTCAGAAGGCACTATTAAATATTGATTAAATCTTACTAGTACTGAAATACACACATCATGGTAAAATTATGTATCAGGAAACCCAATAACATAATAAAGAATATATTAGGTACTTAGAAATAAAAAAGAACTTTAGAAGAATGATTGAAATCCATGTGTAAACATGAAATATGATCTAAATGATTTTTCTCAAGCTAATTCACAATGAGACTGAAAAAGTCAAGTTAATAAGGTTCAGCAAATATCTTTATGGTGGAAAGATAAGAAAGCATACAATCTCTAATTTTTATTTCCATTTAAAATTAAATTCTATGCATATTAAAATTTTTGAATTTAATTATAGTGAGTATTGGTGAGATTGTAGGAAATAAGAATTCTCATACAATTAGGAGAAAGTATAAAGTGGTATGATATTTTTAGAGTGAAATTTAGCTATGTATACCAACATTTTAAATGTGTGTATTGCATATACACACTACCATGTGTAAAACTGATAGCTAGTGGGAACCTGCTACATAGCACAGGGAGCTCAGCTCGGTGCTCTGTGATGACCTAGATGGGTGGGATTGGGGGGGTGGGAGGGAGGTCCAAGAGGGAGGGGACATATGTATACATATAGCTGATTCACTTCGTTGTACAGCAGAAACTAACACAACATTGTAAAGCAACTATACTCCAATAAAAAAAAAATTCAGGAATTAAAGAAAATAATAAATAAAAAATAAAAGATAAAATCTGTATATTGATTGACCAAAAAGATCCACTGCCAGGAATTTACAGTATGCATATATACTATATGGAAACAAAAGTATACATATCTTTGTTACAACACAACAGTGATTTTACTCTTGGTAAATTATACCTTATTTGCAAACTGTGGGGAAATTGTGAGAATAGGAAATGATTATAATTATAATGAAAATGTTCAAGAGAACATCAGTAGTTCTTCTCTTTAATACTCTAAGCTTCTAAGCACATTAAGATTGTGTCTCGTAATGGAAAACTTAAGAAAGATTAAGCCAGTTTAAAACCAAATGGTTATCTTTCAGAAACCAAAGGCAATATAAATATCTATTCATAAAAGAGTTGGCATATGAATTACAGTAAATTCATATACTTGCATATGATGTCATCATTTTCTGAAGAGATCTCAAAGGTATATTCTTAATAACATTGTGGTTAAGACTACGGACTTCAGACCTTGCTACCTGAGTTCAAATTCTGGCTACATGTATGTTACTTACTAGCTGTGTGACCTTGGGAACTTACTTAACCTCTCTTTGCATCATTTTTCTCATCTGAAAAAGGGGAATAATAATAGCACCTAAGTCACAGGACTGTTCTGAGGATTACAAGCATATTAAATACTACTAATACATCAAAAAAGTAAGATGCAGAGACTCCTACTTCCCAGGTGAGATGGAATATGTTTTAATAGACCAGTGGTACTACCAAGGACACCTAGAAAAGCAGGATCTAAAAAAGAAACAACATAAATCATCAGTTTAAATATGTTAGAGCTTGTAGAAGCTACAAGGTGAAGAAGGGCAAACATTTTAGACAGTAGAATCTTGCAGAGGTGAGCAGATCTTATGTAGTTGCCTTCTCCAATTTGTCATTTCTGAGTATAAGCCAGAGGCTAATAGTCTGAGTTTATCCTGGACAAATGGCTGTGAGCAGAGGGAGGAGGGGAAGGAGAGAATCTAGCATAGTTTTTGGTAGTCTCACAAGGTTAGAGTGACAAAATTAGAGACATGAAGAGTCAAGCATGTGACCAGTTTTCCTCTCAAAACATTTGCTGAATTGTGAAGCTGCACAGGTCAGGAGGTAAAGGTGTGAAGCTGAAATCCTCTAATAAGAACAGAGTTTTCGGCGGTCTTGCTGTGCTTAGGAGAAAAAGGTAAGAGGTTAGGACCTGCCAAGGGATGAGGCCCTGGTGAAACAGCAAACTGTCAGGTGAAGTCTCTAGAGGGTTATGCCCTAGGAACAGGAATGACTCAGAAGTAGAATCTTAGCCTTACCAAAACCACAACCTAGATTTGTGTCATCTTGGTCTCTCAGTGGATAAAGGTGATCAGCTCACATTATGCTGTCCAAAAGAGGAAAGTTTAAATCATTTCTGATTGAATAGAATGTCATCTGGGGCCTGTATAATTTTAAACAAAAGTTCCAAAACTTGATGATAATTATTAAACATCCTAAGGGTTAAGACCAGAGGCCCCAAAACAAGGGAAAAATCAAACACTAGAAACTGACATACAGGTGATCAAAATTTTGCAATTAGTAGACAAGGAATTTTTTGATATAACTACTATTGACCCTTGAACAACATGGGTTTGCACTGGGATTTTTTTCAGTAAATACAGTACTACGTGATTTGCAGTTGGCTGAATCCACAGATGAGGAGCACAGGATGTGGAATGCTGATTATGGGACTTGAGCGTCCATGTATTTTGGTATCCTCGGCAGTTCCTGGAACCAGTACCCTGAGGGACACTGTAATATGTTTAATAAAATAATAGTTTAAGAACTTTACCATAAAAATAGAATATATAGAAAGTGTACAAAATAGAAAATATAGAATATACAATAAAAATAAAACGACTGCCTTAAAATGTCAAATACATGGCTTTAACAGTAAATTAAACAGTGTAAAGTGAGAATAAAAAAGATATAAAATATAGAAAAGGGGATAAGGGACATATTGGGCACATTAAAAAGTTCTAACATACCAGTAATTTGTTATCTGTAAGGAAAGAAGAGAAAATGAGACAGAAACAATATCTGAAGAGATGATATCTGGAATTTCTCAAAATTGATAAACCCACAGATTCAAGAATTTCTGAGAACCCCAATAAAGATACATTCAATAAAAATCACACCTAGACATATCAAGATTACACTGACAAAAACCAAAGACAAGAAAATAAAATCTTAAAAGCAGGTTGGAGGGCAAAGGGTACATTACAACCAAAGGAACAATAATATGACTTGGCAACTGGTTTCTCAGTGGAAATGAAAACTAAATGGATGACATATTGAAACTGAAATAAAATACTGGCCAACCTTGAATTCCATATTCAGTGAAAATACTTTTCAAAAATGCGAGTGAAATAAAGATATTGTCAGGTGAACAATAAGTAAGAGATGTTGTCACCAGTACACTTATCCTAAAAAATTGCACAATGAAGTACTTGAGGTAGAAATAAAATTATTCTAGATGGAAACAAAAAATATGTAATAGAATGAAGAACACATGAAAGGGTAAATATGTGCATAAATTTAAAAACTGAATAAAATTATAATACAAATGTCTTCCATTTAAAATTTGTATAGAATTAAAATACATGACAACAATATTGGAAAATGTGCTAGTGAATAAAGTGGATTAATAGATTGGAAGATTCTAGAATTATTGGGGGAGTAGTGGAAGATATATATATCTTATAAAGTTATTTGAGTCATTCAAAAGAAGTTAAGAAAGGAGAGAAAAATAGAACAGGAAGATATAATGAAAAAGAAATAGCAAGATGGTGGGTATAAATACAAAGATATTAGTAATTGCATTATATATAATGGATTAAATTCTCCATTAAAAACCTAAAGGTGGAAGGTTAAATATAAAGCAATTCTATGCTGTTAATAAATTTTAAAGCAGAAAAATAGAAGATTGAAGATAATATGCCATGCATATGCTAACTGAAAAAAATCTGGTGTGTCCATAATAATATTAGAGAAGACAAGAAGCATTTTTAGAGATTAAAAAAAAGGTATATTTCAAAATGGTGCTGGGAAAATCAGATATTCCATGTAAAAGAATGAAGTTTGACTCCTCTCTTGCACCATTAACAAAAAATTAACTCAAATGGATTAAAGACTTAAATGTAAGACTTGAAACCCCTGAAACTCCTAGAAGGAAACAAAGGAAAAAAGTTCCTTAACATGGGTCTTGGTAACAATTTTTTGGAAATCACACCTAAAGCACAAGCAGCAAAATAAAAAATAAAAAAGTGGGACTATACCAAATTTAAAAGCTTTTGCACAGCAAAAGAATCCATCAACAAAGTGAAGCAACAACCTACAGAATGGGAAAAAATATTTGCAAATCATCTATATGATAAGGGGTTACTATCCAAAATATATGAAGAATTCATACAACTCAATAGCAAAAAAACAAAGAATCCAATTCAAAAATGAGCAAAGGACCTGAACGCACATTTTTCCAAAGAAGATATTCCAATGGCTAACAGGTACATGAAAAGGTGCTCAATATCACTAATCATCAGGGAAATGCAAATCAAAACTACAATGAGATATCACCTCACACCTGTTACAATGGCTTTTATCAAAAAGACAAGTAATAATAAATGCTGGCATGGATGTGGAGAAAAGAAAACCTTTGTGCACTGTTGGTGAGAATGTAAATTGGTTGCAGCCACTGTGGAAAATGGTATGGAGGTTCCTCAAAAAATTAAAAACAGAACTACCATATGATTCAGCAATTCCACTTCTGAGAATATATCTGAAGGAAACAAAAACACTAACTCGAAAAGATATCTGTACCCCCATGTTCATAGCAGCATTATTTACAATAGCTAAATACGGAAACGACCTGTGTCCATTGATAGAAGAATGAATAAAGAAGTTGTGAGAAAGAAAAGAGAAAGAAATTATATATACACATATAATTCACCCATAAAGAACAAGGCAATCCTACCATTTGTGACAACATGGATGGATCTTGAAGGCATTATGCTAAGTGAAATAAGACAGAGAAAGGCAAATACTATATGCTCTCACTTACATGTGGAATCTGAAAACAAAACAAAACAAAAAAACAAAAAAACCCCACTAAACTCAGAAAAAGATCAGATTTGTGGTCACCAGAGGTGGGGGATAGGGGGGATGGGGAATTGGAGAAAAGAGGTAAAAACCTACAAACTTCCAGTTATAAGGTAAATAAGTATGAGGGATGTAAAGTATAACATGAAGACTATAGTCAACATAGCTGTATGGTACAATATATAGGAAAAATGTTAAGAGAGTAGATCTTTAGAGTTCTCATCATGAGGAGAATATTTTTTCTTTTATTTTTATTGTATCTACATGAGATGATGGATGTTAACTAAACCTATTGTGATAATCATTTTATACCATATTTAAACCAAGCATCATGCTGACAACTTAAACTTATACAGTGATGTTTGTCAATTATTTCTCAATAAAACTGGAAAAAAAGCAAATTTAAAAAATGGTAAAATGGTCAATTCACCAGAAAAATATAAAAATTCAAATGTATATGCCTCTGATAACATAAATTTAAATACTTATAAAGAAAAAAATTGATAATGCTCAAAAGTAAAGCCAGATATATCTAGTATTGCACTGTAAGATATGAACACACCTTTCACAATAACCAACAGTATGAGCAGATAGTAAATCAATAAGAATATGAACAATCTGAACAACAAAATTAACTAATTGAAATATGTATCAGAAAAATAAAAATCCTAATAAACATTAGCAAATCAAGCCCAATGATTTATTTCAGAAATGCAAGGTAAGTTTAATGTTTGAAAACCAATAAAATTCACTGCAAAAACTCATATGATAATTCTAGATAGATGACTAAAATACATTTGACAAAATTCAATACTCAGCCAAGATTTTTAAAAAATCTTAGCAAACTAGGAATATAAGGGAATTTTCTTAATTGGAAAAGGGGTATCTTCAAAAAATATAGTAAGAATCATACTTTAATGAAGTATTGTAAACTTTCCTCTGAATTTTTGAACAAGAAGAGTGTATTTACTATCATCATTCTAGTCAACATTGTATTGGAGGTATTACCTAATGCAAATAAGCCAGGCAAAGAAATAAAAGGTATTGATTGAGATTGGAAAAGAATAATGAAACTTGTCTTTATTCTCAGATGATATCATTGAGTATGAAGATAATCCACAAGCTCCTACATAAAAAGTAAATATTAGAAATGAGAAGAGAGATTGGCAATTTCAATGGATACAAGGCCAATGCACAACTTTTGATTGTATTTCTAAATACTAGCATTAAAGAAATGGAAGGCAAAATTTTACAATGTCATTTATAATACTATTAAAATATCAATTACCTAGGAAGAAATTTAAGGGAAGTTGTGCATTGCACTAAAAACTGTAAAATATTGCTGACTGAAATAAAGTCTTAAATAAATAGAGGAATATGCTATGCTCCTGGAATAAAAAACTCACAATTGTAAATATGTGAAATCTCTCCAAGTATTTCATGGATTTAACACAATTCAAATTAACCCCCAGATTTTTTTTCTTCTTCTTTTTAAAAATATTTATTTATTTAGGCTGCACTGTATGGCTTGTGGGATCTTAGTTCCCTGACCAGGGATCAAACCCAGGCCCTCGGCAGTGAAAGCGCTGAGTCCAAACCACTGGATCACCAGGGAATTCCATCCCCCTCCCCAGATTTCTTTTTAAATCAATAAATTGTTTCTCAAAATATGGATATGAAAAATTCAAAGAATATCCAAGTTTGTACTGCAGAAAAGAATAAACCTGGAGGATTTACACTATCAAATTTCAAGATTTACAATGCAAAAAGTAATTAAGACATTTTGACCATATGACCCAGCAATCCCACTACTGGGCATATACCCAGAGAAAACCATAATTAAAAAAGACACATGCACCCCAATGTTCATTGCAGCACTATTTACAAAAGCCAGGTCATGGAAGCAACCTAAATGCCCATCAACAGACAAATGGATAAAGAAGGTGTGGTACATATATACAATGGAATATTACTCAGCCATGAAAAGGAACGAAATTGGGTCATTTGTAGAGACGTGGATGGACCTAGAGACTGTCATACAGAGTGAAGTAAGTCAGAAAGAGAAAAACAAATATCATATATTAACGCATATATGTGGAACCTAGAAAAATGGTATAGATGAACTGATTTGCAGGGCAGAAATAGAGACACAGATGTAGAGAACAAACGTATGGACACCAAGGGGGGAAAGTGGCAGGGGTGATGGTGGTGGTGGGATGAATTGGGAGATTGGGATTGACATATATGCACTAATATGTATAAAATAGATAACTAATAAGAACCTGCTGTATAAAAAATAAATAAAATTCAAAAAAAAAAGGCAGTTTGGTATTGGTGCAAAGGTAGCTAATAAATCATGGAATAGAGTCCACAAACTGGAGCCCCACACATGATTTTCATCAAAGACTCCACTGCAATTAATAAAGGAAAGAAAATGTACTTTGTAAATTGAATATCTACATGGAAGAAAATAAACTTGATACCATAATTGGAGATTGATCATATATCTAAATATGAGAGCTGAAAGAATAAAACTTCTAGAGGAAAACATAGAAGAACATCTTAATGAACTTGGAATAAGGAAAGAATTCTTTATCAGCACACCAAAATCACTAATTATAAAATTTTTTAATTGCTAAATTTTGCTTCATTAAAAGTTAGTGTAAAACACTACTAAGAAAATAAAGAAAAGGCAAGCTATGAACTAAGAGATTTTTCAGAATACACGTATTTGCAAAGTTCTCATATCTAGAAAAAATTAAGTGTTTCTATAAATAAATGAGAAAAAGGGAAACCCCACTTTAAAAATGGGTAAAGAATTGAAGAGACACTTGACATAAGAGGAAATAAAAATGACAATAAGCAGGTGAAAAGGTGATAAACATCCTCACTGCTAGGGGTAGTGCAAATGAAAACCACAATGACGTACCACTGTGCACATACCAGACGGAAAAGAAGGCCAACAGTACCAACACTTGGCAAGAATTTGGAGCAACAAGAACTCTCTTACAAGTCCATTGATGGAACTGTAAAATAGTACAACTTCTAAAAAAAGGTTAGTACCTATTGTAGCTAATCATAAGCCTACTTTACAATACAGCAATTCCATTCTTGAGTATATCTCCAACATAAATGAGTTGATGTCCACCATAAAATATGTGCAAGGATGTTCATAGCAGCTTTATACAAAATAGTCAAAAACTAGAAAAAATATCCATCAACAGTAAATGGGTAAAGATAATGTGCTATATTACTACAATGGAATATTACCAAAGCAATAAAAAAAACCCCTAGTGATACATGCAACTATATGGATGGATCTCACAGATATAATGTTGAGTGAAAAACGTGAGAGGCAAGAATACATTCCATATGATTCTATCTACATGAAGTTTAAAACAGGCAAAACTAACATGTGATGATAAAAATCAAATAACAGGGAAAGGAGCATTCTGGCAATAATCTGTTGGAAATAATCTTTATTATAATAAATGTGTGTGCATGTGTATGTGTGTATATATGCGTATACACATATATATGCACGCACACATATGTGTGTGTGTCTGTGTGAGTGTATTATTAGTATACTGTTATTTTGTTTGGAGTACTTTACTGTACATAATTTATACCTTAAATACAATTTAAGATATACGAGACTATTATAAATAATTGTATACATTTCTCAGTTTAGATGAAAAGGACAAACTATACTTGGAAGCTGCAGTCAAGTAAAACTGACACAAGAAGAACTAGAAAATCTTAACCATCTTAGATTCCATAAATAAATTGAATCTCTTGTTATAAACCTTCCTACAAATATACTCTGTGCCAGAGAGCCGTGCTGGTGAATTCTTCCAAGTACTTAAACAAATTTACCCAGTATCTCCCAGAGAATAGGAAAAAAGGAACAACTCCCTCACTTTTATGAGGCCAGCATGACTTGATACCCAAACTGATAATAATAATAACAAAAATATTACTGACTTTTATCTCTCAATAACATAGATATTATAAATAAAATAGTAATAAATCCAAACCAGTAACATATGGAAAGACAACGCAAAAGGACCAAGAGGGGATTATTTCAGGAAAGAAAAATTGGTTTAGTACTAAAAAATAAATAATTTCATGTAATGCAAAATACTAACAGAATAAAACACAGAATTACATGATTATTTCAAAATAGATTCAGACAGTAACATTTGATACAATTCAAGACCTCAAGGGCATAACACTGAGTGAAAGAAGCCAGACACAAAAGAGCACACACTATCCCATTTTTATCAAATCCAAAACAGGTAAAACTGGTGGTGTTAGAAGTCATCATCACAGTCCCTTCTGGTAACAGGAATGAGCTAGTGACTGGGAGGAGGCATGAGGGGGTGTTGATGTGCCTGTATTGTTCTGCTTGCTGAACTGGTTGTTGGTTGGTTATCAGGATGCATTGAATTTGCGAGAATTCTTTGAGCTATGACTTGTGATTTGTGAACATTTTTCTGTGTTATATTTCAGTAAAAAAACACACTTTTAGTACCTTATATTGCTAAAGGAAAATATAAATTTGTGAGATGATTCTAAAAAAAAACAGCATAAAACAGGTACCCTGAATTGAAAATAATCCTTCTGTTGTCATATATCTCAGCTATAGACTTTGAAGCACGTTAAGAAGATAAAAGGTCAATGCATACCAATTTGTCAATCATGAAGTACTACTTATGGGAACATACTCTTACTCCACTGCTAGGTATAAAGGGCTTGGAGAGTTTTCCTAAAGCATTCTTCAAAGTTCAGATGCTTTTCTAATTGCAAGGGGCCTATTATATTTCTGGAGATATACATTTTAAAATGAGTATCATGGGATGATAGAAATAAATGTGTAAAAGTTTATACAGCTCCTAAAATGTAAAACTGGCTTTTAAATGAAGCATAATTGCCTTAAGAAATTCAAATCCAAAGAAAACAAAGCAAACATTTTTTAAAACCTCCCTAAGTGTAAATGTATAGCAGAGCATGTTATAAATCAATCCTGATACACATAAAGAGAAATATATGTGAGATGCTAAGATTTTACATTATTGAATAAAAATTGATACTCATCCAATCAAATAACATTTGTAAGTGAAGTGAAATATACAGTGTGATGGAGCCACATTACATTATATTTTAGATGAAATTTATTATTTAAATGCTGAGTTTTCTTACTCTTTCAGTTAAAATTAATTGAACATATACTATGTTCCATGTACTTTTCCAGGTTCTGAGGATGCATAAGCAACTTTAGCTGAGAAAAATTCCCTAGACTGTTCACTAGCAAGTAGGAATAAGAACATCACAGCCAAAGCCTGAGTCTCAAATGAAGTTAAGCATTTAAATCATACCCGGCTTTCTTCCATGCAATTTGCTCAGGTTAAAAAGCAATGAGCAAAATGAGCTCTGAGAGAGACCAGATAATTGAAAACTCAACAGCTAAAAGCAGTTCTTCTCAAATTTTAAAGGGCATCCAAATCTCTGACAACCATTGTGTAAATGAGTACTCTGGGCCCAGCCAGGAATCTGCATTTTCTCTGGTTTGGTTTGGTTTGGTAAGATCCTGGATAAATTTAGTGCAGCTAGTTCCAGGACCATATTTGAAGATGTGCTGACCTCTGCAAAGGAAGCAAGTGTCCAAAGAGTGACCAAACTTAAACTCCATTTTCTCCATCCATTTTTATTCTAACTTGTAGGAAAATATGAGTGATTGAAAATTTATTGTGGCTTTTATTTCCATTTGCAGTTAAAAACACACAGGGAACAAATAAGTTTCTCATCTGATAGGATCACAGACAATATTTTAAAGATATTTGCAAAAAATAAAACAGAGAGAAATAAAATGTAGTTTGTATATTTGCCTGAGGCATGTTTTTTTAAGATACTTAAAAAATCATCCTCATTTACCCTCTTAAGAGAAACTAAAGACACATACAAAGAAGGAATGTCTGGGAAAAAAGCCATGACTAGCAATGACCTGTTGGAAAATGAGAAACATTTTTAATTACTACCATGTTTTAGCAAGTTTTCTATATCTCCAAATCCATGGGACCATGACCAGTATTTTATGTTTCAAAAGTATACTTCCATAAATTATTTTAATAATTTTTTACTTAGATATGATCATAATATTTGCTCTTTGAATGATCCTTCCTTTTTCAACTGTTATTTTCTTGCTACAGTCCTCATCTTTTGAATTTTGAGGTTGTTGAGAAGAGAACTAGTTTAACAGTAAAGTGCTATATCATTTTTGTTGCCCTGTTGAGTACATAAGTATTTTCTATATGGATTCAACTCTTATACCTTTAATAGTTTATAAAATATGTCCACTTTGGACAGGCTAAATAAAGATCAACTTAAAGACCAAAAAAAAGTTTGACATAATCATCTCAAGTCTAAATGCAGTTACATACATAAGCATTCTTATTTTACACTAACTTCTGGCTCCCATTCACAAATGGGCTTTACAACTTTAATAACTCTACATCTCATTAAAAAATGTCAACCTATTTTTTGGAAAATATGATTCCAGGAAGATGTTGAAAGTACAACTGACATAGAACAGTGAATAACACCTTTATTTAATAGCTAATATAAAACAAACCTAGTAGATAGTAGTTACACAACGGGGGCTATTTAATGCTGAGTTGTAGGATATGAAAAAATGTTTTCAATTCACTTGGGGGAGTAAGCCACTCCTAGATGTCAGATGTTTGGTGATGCATTGTAGCATGGTGGACAGAAGTACCCAGGGAATTCCTCTGTAAAGCCATATCTCAAAGCCTGAGTGTGTCACAGTGAGTGATGATAGAAATTTGAGAGATGAGATGCTATATGAATGTATGGACATTTGTAAATGGATTAGTGGCTGCACTACATAGAAGAGTCTTGAAGATAATCTTTTTTTTTTTTTTTTTGAAGATAATTTTAATCTAAGCCAACATTTCCCAAACTTGCCACTGAGATACTATTTAGAGCCTTGAATCAAAACAAGATCCCATTTATTTCAAAGCAGTTACAACTAATACTCAAGGAATAAACTGATCACCTGGTAGGATCTGGTACAATGATTCATAATGTTTTAATTTTATTTATTTATTTATTTATTCATTCATTCATTCATTCATTCATTCGCCAGGCCACGCGGCTTGTGGAATCTTAGTTCCCGGACGCGGGATTGAATCCGGGCCTTCAGCAGTGAGAGCATGGAGTCCTAACCACTGGACCACCAGGGAATTCCCCATAATGTTTTTAAATTCGTAGGAATACCAAAACCAGGTGTTGCTAGTGAAAATACCACTTTCCCAATTGCCATACTAGTTTGGGTTTAAAATAGATTTTTCTTCTGGGGATTCAGTCACTTCATGTTTGTCTCATATTTAAACCAAAAACAAAACAAAACAAAAAACCATAGCAACTACTTTCTGCAGAATGCGAGCATGCATTTATAAAGGGTCAAACTCAGTGGAATGTTAGTTCTCTGCGTTACTTCTAATCAAAATTTTCTCAAAAATGGGCCAATAAAAGTGAAAAAAACAAAACATCTTTTTAGGCCAGGGTATCAGTGCTACTCTCAGTATTTTCCACAATATGATGCTGAACAACAAATTGGGAAATTAATACGGCAAATATCGAATTTGACTGAACTAATATTACGGAAGGTGAGTGGAGATGTGTGTGAACTTCTTGGAATTTTTGGAGCAAACAACATGTTACTAGAGCTCATAAATTAGAATATACTAAGGAGAATCCCTTCTCTTAATCCAATATACCAACTCTTGAAGGTAAAAAGAATGTTAACGAGAATATCTAGAAGAGTGTATATGAAAAATACCCAATTCCACTATATATATACAGATGTTACAGTTCTCATTTATAATGAAGTGAGATGCTTCTAACCATCAAGAAAGCCAAATAAATCTCATTTTTACTTAAAAAATCAGAAAATCAATTTGTTCAAAATATATTAGGCATTTATTATGCCATGCACTTTATTGAGGAGTAAAAATTCAAAAAAACATGGTCTTGCAAGATGCTTACAATATTAGAAATATATAAGTAAATCTCTAATGACAGCAAAGTGTGATAAAAATATAAAATTTTGGGATTTAGCACTTCATTCATAATTGGCTTCAAAGAGATCTTTAAAACAGGAAAAAATGCTAGCCATTATAAAATGTTGCAAAATTTGTAAATATAGGTGGTAAATCAAAGAGATTAAAAATTTCTTGGCATCCCACCTTTATACATTCCTGTATTTTTTTTTCTGATTATCAACACACCAAAAATGTTAAGGGTCTAGAATGAGACTAGATCTTTCCAGATACACAGATTTTTAACATGGCTAATTTAGAATAGTTCCTTTCTGAAATATTCAGTTATTTACTGAGAGGTTAAATAGCTTCTTGTTGGTTATGTAATCTGACCTGTAAAACAGACTGGATAGCAAGAGGTAGTTTGTTTCATCTATTATTTAAAACAGATTTTCTAGCAACACACTCTAACACTGAGTTTAAAATTAGTTTCAGGTGTTGAAACTTTCTATGATGTTTTGCTCCATCAACTGCCACTGAAAGTGTCATATCCTCTGTTTATAACTCACTTTATTTCCCAAGACACTCCTAAGGAACTTCAGGCTAAGGTCAATTGTAAGAAACATATCCTTGGGCAGAATATAATTACTAGTTATTTCTAAAATTAATTTTTTACTCTAGGTATTTCCCCTCAAAATACACCAAGGATAGCATTTAAGATATAACTTTTTCCTTACATCTAGTTAGGAACACTAGATGTGTTCAAATAAATAAATTAGAGGTTAAATATACTGAGAATTTTTAAAAAGTGATAGTTCAAACTTTAATTTTCAAATTATCCAACTTGGTACCTTTTAAAGAAAAACATATAAAGAAAACAGATTTTCTATATGTTTGGTATATTTCAAAACTCCCTTGCCCATACTTAAAAATCATCATGATTTCTCCCCACAGTAATCATAGGTATATGTTCTGTTCCACATGTAGTGTACTATTAATACTTAAGGATTGGGCTGGAATGTTTGTATCAATCAATTATAAATTGAAACAAGTTTAAAAACAGCCCCTGACACCTCATAGCCCATGAGGATGTCACTGTCAAAAAAACAGAAAATAACAAATGTTGTTGAAGATACAGAGAAATCGGAACCCTTGTGTACTGTTGGTGGGAATGTAAAATGGTATAGCCACTATGGAAAACAGAAATCAAAAACAGAATTACCATGAGATTCAGCATTTGCATTTCTGGGTATATATCCAAAATAATTGAAAGCAGAGTCTGGAAGAGATAATTGCACACACATGTTCATAGCAGCATTATTCACAATAGCCAAGAGGTAAAAGCAACCCAAGTGTCCCTCAACAGATGGATGGATAAAAAATATCGTATATACAGACAATGGAATACTATTCAGTATTTAAAAGGAAGAAGTTTTGACATGATACAACATGAATGAACCTCGAGGAACTTATACTAAGTGAATTAAGCCAGTTAAAAAAAGATAAATATTGTATGATTCTATTTATATGAGGTACCTAGAGTAGTCAAACTCAGAGAAGGAAAGTAGAATGGTGGTTGCCAGGGGCTGATGGGGAGGGAGGAATGGAAAATTCTTGTTTAATGTGTGTAGAGTTTCAGTTTTGCGAGATGACAAAGTCATGGAGATTAGTTCCACAGCGTGAGTATACTTAACACTACTGAACTGTACACTTAAAAATGCGTAAGATAGTAAATTGTGTGTGTGTGTTTTACCACAATGGAAAAAAATTTAAATTAAAAAAAGTCCCCGATCTTTAAGAAAGCAACTAAGGAAACATTTTACATTCTTATTATTTCTGGAACCACAGTTCGTCTAGCATGATTATGCTGAAACCATCTTTTTAAAAACCGATTCAAATACCCCAAGTTTTTAAAAGGTTAAATTAGTGAGGAAAAACAAAGCATTATTTATCATCCCTTGGGAGTATTCGTAAGCCAAACACCTTTGCTTAGGGCAATATTCATAAAGAAAGACCAGAGAAAAAGAAAGAAGAGAGCTTCTTTAGGCATAACATATGAGGATATCGTAGAATTTGCCCTGGCTTGCGATAAATATATACAGAGCAAATCAAATTACAGGATGTCCTACTTTAAGAAATCCCATTTTCTACACAAATGAAATAGGGCTTAATTTATCACATTCTGAAAGTATCCTTTAATATTCTTTGAAATAGGGGATTCCATTACATCACTTAGCTTTTATGTGAAGACTAAAGTACTTGTCTCAAGAGGTGGAGGCAGTGGCAACGTGTTAGAAACCACTGTCCATTGGAAATCAATCCATAATAAAGATGACACTTCTAAAATTATAATGTAAATCAATGAGGGAATATATGATTCCATTTTCAAAAATGTGCTTCATGTACAAATGTCCAGGAATGCATCTATTGTGTAAAACGGCATCTAGTTTTAGTCATATATGGCATAATTCAAAAACAAAAACCACCCTCAACCCTATATCTCTGGGTTAGTAAGGCAGGAGGAACAAAAATGAGCCATATCTCAGGTGCTGGGGGATGTTATTTGATGAATTAACTAGGAGCCTAGAGGAAACTAAAGTTGCTGCCCTCTGACTGGAACATTCAAGTGTATCATTTGTGTGTAACATAAAAGGGCAATTTAGATGTTAAAATTTAATCAACATGAAACATTAATGCCTTAGGTTGAAACAGAGAATGGCACAATAATGGCATTAGAAAGGGTGAAAATGGCGCCATTACTCTCATTGACATCATCAACATGTTTGCTTCAGTGAACTGTACCTCCAAAATGGAAAAACAAAAAATTCATTTGTAAGGAAATTATCATCAATATTTAGCTTTCTTCTTGCCCAACTGCAGAATGACCTACATTCTACAAAGGATACAAAAACATCTAACTGAAATATAGATTTTTCTTTATTTAAAACAGCAACATTTGGTAGATTTCCCTGATCTTCTTTTGGTTAATATGATTCATTAGGGAAATTCATAATAAAAGTTGATCATTACCAAATGAAAAGATGAAATATTACTTTTGGGTGGCCACTAAGTAGTGTTTAATATTCACTAAACAAACATTCATTTGGTCATCCGCCTACAAGTCATTAATTTCCTACTATGTGCCAGACATATAGTAATGCATATGTATATATATATATGTGCAGACCTATTAAATATAGGTGGGTTTTGGAATGAGAACCAGAAGACCTTGCTTCTGAGATAGTACACCCCTCCCAGCCTCTCCCAAGTACCATTTCTATAGCGATGATTCCCGCATCTGTAGCTCTAGCCCTAACTTCTCTTATGAGCTTCAGAATCATATTTCTAACTACCAACCAGACATTCCTATCTAGAAATCCCACAGGCACTTCAATTTCACAAGGTCAAATTGTAACAGTCCTGTATGTATGCCAGGTACTCACAATGTACTTTCAAACCAATATTACCTCTGCCCACTCTTATTTTACTTGCCAGACCCAGCTCAAGTATTGACTCTTCTGGGAGCTCTCCATGACCTTTCTAGCAGAATTAATTGTTACTGTCTCCATATTCTCGTTGTACATGCTATATACCCTTAATACAATATTCACTTTTTCTCATCATTAGTGAATTTTTATAATTAATGAAGTAGGTATCTTTTGCCTTTGCTACATCATAAACCTTTATGGCAGATGTCCTGTTTCATTGTTGCTGTCTCATTTTTGTATCTGAATGGATTAATTTAAAAACACTAAAATAAAATGGTGTTTTTACAAGGAAATTCTGTCTCAGTAGGTCTGAGCTGAGACTTGAGGGTCATGGCAACGTCCTGTAACCACACTGCCCTTTCGATGATACCACACGCCAATGATAGATGTTCCTGGGTTTGCAGCAGTCCAGTAGTGGGAAATACTTTTAGACAGCCCTTTCAGCAGCTCTTAAAATAACACCCCTTAAAGCAAACACCTATGGCCTATGCAGCCTTTCTTTGACTTTAGTACATGTCGTTCTCACTGAACTGCATCCCTGAGCAGCTCATATAGTGACATGTTTAATGTAGCTGGGTTACCCAAGACTTGCAGAGATTAGGAAGCTGTCAGTAAAACATTCGGGAGGGCTTTGTGAATTGCTTTCTAAAATCACTCTAAATTAGCAATTAATGGAAAATTTTTGACAACTTGTTCAACATGGAGTACAGTCGGATAAAAATCAACCTCTGGAGAATTCAACACTGTTTATCATTAATACTAGAGTATATTTAACAGATAAATTTTTTCCAGAGTAGTCATCTCTATTTATTTCAGTGGCTATCCTTGATTAGTAGATTCTTTCTCCCCCCTTTAAAGAAAATTTAGAAATTATCTCATCCATATAGTAAAATTAGCTTCTTCTTGCCCAACTGCAGAATGACCTACATTCTACAAAGGATACAAAAACATCTAACTGAAATATAGATTTTTCTTTATTTAAAACAGCAACATTTGGTAGATTTCCAGTAAAGTAAAGGGGAGGAACAAACTTGGGGAGGAATATATGAATATGTAGTTAGGGATAAATGGAATTAATCTTTTTTTATGCATTGTCATAAGTAACTAACATTTTTCAGGCAACAGTGATAGGTAATTTGTACTTAGAGACATGTATTCCATTGTTTATTTTAAGTGAACTATATGCATGGGTTCCTTGAAATGCTGGCATGGTTACTTTTTCAATTACAATTACATTTTCAATTATTTCACACTCACAGGTTACACAATTAATTGTACTTCTGTAGATCACTTTGACCCAGAACTAAAAAATATTTCAAAATAATTAAACTTCTACTAATATAAATACGTAGAGTTAGGCTATCTAGTTTTTTAAAAGGCTAGCCATGTGATTTGGCATTAAGGAGATACACCCTAAATTATGAGAAAGTTAACAGTGAGTCAGTGATGAAGTTAAGGGCTAAGCCAGAGAACAAATCAGGGTAGAGATGTTCCTTCTATTTCTTGAAAATACGTCACGTAGAAAGCATCATTTCCTCTGAAACTGTTCTCCCAATGTCCCAAAACGATGACAAAGTACCATAAAAATACCCTATAACCTACAAGAAGACAGGCAGTGAATACTTTGGTGAAGTTCTTGGGTAATGTTTGAAAAAGTTTTCAGCAAATACACACACACACCCACACACACACACACACACACAAAGTAAAAAGAGAAACTGCCTACAAAAAAGATCTTTCAAAACTAATTTTGTAAAAAACAAAATATTTTAAAGGAATCTTCAAATTTAAGTATTTGCAGGTGGAAATACTAAATTCCAGTGCCATCTAAAATGTATACATTTTCCTTTATCTTCTGGTATCACATATGGAAAGTTTATGAATGGATAAGCACCATGGCCTGACCTAGAAATGAATTAGGGCAAATTTTATGGTAAAAAGGCAGGAAAACAACAATATTCCATACTATTTAAGAGTAAAATATTTACTCTTATTTATGCATTTACTTATTTTTTCATAGCCTTGAACTTTAGGTCTCCAGAGGCAAATACATTCATTCAGTAAATATTTACTGACTGACTATGATTTGCTAGGCATTAGTGGAGAAATGTGAGAATATAAAGACACATTCTCTGCTCTTAAGACACTTATAACTGAGGTGGAGACACATACATGCACACAAATACATTTTACTGCTATATAACAACAACTATATAAACCTGTTAAAACAATCTCTGTAAACAAAAACTGCTTTCTTTCCTGTATTTCTTAACTCCCTTTTAGTACCACTCAGT